>NW_020898009.1:106879-116829 GCF_003984885.1 Neopelma chrysocephalum | reverse complement strand
GGAAAGGAAAGGAAAGGAAAGGAAAGGAAAGGAAAGGAAAGGAAAGGAAAGGGAGAAGAAAGGGAAGAAAGAAAGGAAAAAGGAAAGGAAAAAATAAGGGAAGAAGGAAACAAAAGAAGGAAAGGGAAGAAGGAAAGGGAAGAAGAAAGGAAGAGGGGAATGGAAAAAGGAAGGATAGAAGGAAAGTAAAAAGGAAAGGAAAAAGATAAGGGAAAAGGAAAGGAAAAAGGAAAGAAAAAAGGAAAGAAAAAAGGAAGGGAAGAAGGAAAGGAAAAATTAAAGAAGGGAGGAGAGTGTGGAGGTTTTCCAGGGCTCTGTGCACACCCAGGGTGATGCTCTTTCCCACCTCCTGTCATTAATGAACACTTCTGGGTAAGGAGCCAGAGAGGGATTTGCCATCCAGCTTTTCTTCCCAGAAACCTTTAAACACCGACCTCCTACAGGAGGAACGGAGGCAGCTTCAAATCTCCTGAAAACCCAACCCACTGAACTCCCCCAGAAAGGCTGGACTGGAGGATGGGAGGTGTTTCTCCAACCCAACCAAAACTGGGATGGTTCCACATCCCTGGATGGTGGGGAATCATCTGTTGATCCAGTGAAAGCGCCAACATTTCCATTTTCCCCCCACTAATGGGAAGAAGGGAGGAAACAGAGGAGTACAAATGAGGCAGAATTCCACAGCTGAGGCATTGCCAGGCAGAATTCCACAGCTGAGGCATTGCCACTCGGGCAACAGGAATTTGCAGAGTTTCTCCTGCTTCCCCCGGGGGTTTTTGGTTTCTGAACTAATTCAGCAGCAGCAAAGCAGGGGCTGGAGGGACAAAAGGGAAACCCTGAGATGTTCTCAAAGGCACAAGATGGAAGTAGGTGGGGGGAGATCTAATGAGAGGCCTGATGGCACCTGCTGAGGGGTTTTCTGGGACACAGGTGTCCCCATCACTGGAGGTGGGATGAGCTCCCAGAGTTTCCCCTTTGTAGGGATAACTGGGAGCAGCAGCACCTCCCCAGACTGGATCTGCAACACAGACAGACCCAACACCCTCAGCCACGTGATTTTGGGACACCATCAGCACCCTCTGGCAGCTCTGAGGTGAGGCCTGGGCTGTCCTGGAGGGACTTTTTCTCCTCAGTGACTCCAGAGACTCGGGGATGACAAACTCGGGATGAGGGATCTGCACTGGGGATGTCCCAGGGGAGGTAAAAATCTCGAAGAGGGAGATCTGATGGTTCAAATCACACTGGAATGGGATTTTTTTTCAGGAGATGGAGGTACAGGACACAGGGAATGGCTTCCCACTGCCAGAGGGCAGAGTTAGGTGGGATATTGGGAAGGAATTCCTGGCTGTGAGGGTGGGGAGGGGAGGCCCAGGTTGGGCAGAGAAGCTGTGGCTGCCCCTGGATTCCTGGAAATGTCCAAGGCCAGGTTGGAGCAACCAGGGATGGTGGAAGGTATCCCTGCCCATGGCAGGGGTTGGAACTGGATGATCTTTAATGTCCTTTCCAACACAAACCATTCCATGATTCTGTGATCAGCTGCAGGATCAGGCCCTTCCTTCACCCTTCACTGCCCTGTGTTCCTGGTTCTTCCTCAGACCTTGGGAATGTCCCAGAAGCCACATCTGCAGGGAATTTAGCCAGAAAAGCACCCACTGGGCCACTCAGGTTCTATCAGGGAGGGCAACAACTTGCTCCTCTTTATTCCTGTGCTGCTGCTGAGAAGCTTGGGATGCAATTCCATGAGCCCAGAGCCTGCAGGAACGGGCTGTTTCTGGTGGTGAAGATGGGATTTAACCTCTGCTGGTCCTCACAGTGAGTCCTGGGTTTGATGTGGAAGTATGGAGATTGTGGCAGCTGATCAGGAGGCATCATCATGCTCGGGAATTAAAGCAGAGCACGGAGGTAACTCTGGTGTCCCTGTTTCCCCACCCATCCCACCAGCAGGTTTTCCAGCTCTGCTTCCCAATCTGCAGCCACAACGTGCCTCCAACAGCCTGACTGCCAGGATTCCCACTGACACATTCCCTGGGATCCCTGCTCCCACCAGAAATCATTTCCACTCCTCCTTAGGAAAAAAAAAACCCAAACACGAAGCACCATAAACATTTTCAGAGCCGATTCTGCAGCGCTTCCCTTTGGCAAAGATCTGCTGTTCCTGCAGAAATCCAACGTTTTATTGACCATGGTGAGATTCCTTCAACCCTGTCAGCACTTCAGCACCGTTTTCATGGAGATTAACGGGTGGGAAATTGTTGTTTCTGGTTCAGACGTCCCCTCTCAGCAGCTCAACACCAGCTGCAGGATTTCACTTGCGCTGTGTCTGCACTCACAGCACGATGGGAATCCTGGATCTCCCTCAGGTCCCATCTCCAGGCCTCTCCTCCAAACTCCCAGTGCTGCCCCATGCCCTGCTCTGTCATGGAATCATGGAATGGTTTGGGTTGGAAGGGACTTTAAAGCCCATCCAGTCCCGTCCCCCCTGCCAGGGACACCTTCCACTATCCCAGGTTGTTTCAAGCCCCATCCAGCCTCTTCTGGGGGCCTGGGAACATGGGAAAATCACTCCCCCTGTTCTTGCCTCACAGTTTGATGTCTGTGGTTGGAGGAGGAAGTGAGGATCAGTTTTGTTGTGTCCCCCAAAACCAGGAGATGGGATACAAGTGGGGGTCAGGCAAAGCTCCTTCCAGCTGTTTGTGGTTCTCCGGCTCCAAAATCTCTTCACCCTAAATTTAGAGTGGTTTCCAGGCTTTCCTGAAGCATCCCAGAGCAGGGGTGCTCCAACCAGCCCCACATTGATCCCACCAGGATCCAGGAGCAAGGGCAGACCCTGTGACCGTGGGAGTCCCATCAGGGAATTCCCGAGGAATCTCCTTCAAGACCAGGTCTCCTCTGAAGCCCAGCATCTCCTGTCACCCCTCACCAGCTGCTCCTGGACTGTCCCCACCAGCTTTTTGGGAGCTGACCTCGGTCAAGGGCCACCTCCAAGATCCAGGGAAAACACCTCAGACCTGCAGCGCTTTCACAGCCCAGTTCAGGTTCAACAGGCTGGAACTGCCCAAGGAATTTTCCTTTGGCTCAGCCCAGGCACTGCAGGGAAGGAAACGGCCCTGAGGAGAATCCAATCCGTCCGTGATCCCCCCCAGGTTTTGCTCCTCTTCAGCTGCTTCGCCCCTGCATGGAGGCAAACGTGATTTTGAGGAGGGAAACACGACTTTGGGGAGGAAAAACTACGACATTTGTGTCCAACCTTCAACTCCCCCTGTGTTTAGGAGCCACCTTGAACTTCACTCGCTGTTTTTATACAATTTTATCTACTTTTGTTTTGTAGAGGTTCCCCCCCCTCCAAAAAAAAATTGGCAGGAAAACATTCCATTTTCCTCTGACTGATTTTCCTGTGACTTCTTTCTTTTTTTTTTTTTTTTTAATTTGCCAAAAATAGCTCCCAGATGTTCATGGCATGAACTGAAGTGTCCCTTTCTGGCATGAACCACCACCCTCCTCCTCCTCCTCCTCCTCCTCCTCCTCCATCTCCCTCCTCCTGTGCCCGCTGAGGAGGTGGAGCAGCACCAGTGGCTCCCAGTTATTTCCACCCACTGGCTCTCGTGGTGGCATCTCCTCATTAGTGGCTCCACGTGCTCCACGTGCCCTTAATTGCTGGTGCAATTATTCCCATCCCTGTTAGATCTGGCAGTGCCTCCCTCCTCCTGGTGGCACCGGCGTGGAGCCGAATATTCCCCAAATTCCTCACAAATCTTTGCAGTCTTCACCCCCACAGGCAGCACAAGGAATTGTGTGGGTCCAGGTCCCCTTTCCTGGTGACATTGATGTCTCTCTGTGTGACAGTGACAGGACCCAGGGAATGGCTGGAGCTGTGCCAGGGCAGGGTCAGGGTGGATCTCAGGAAAAGGTTCTTCCCCCAGAGGCTGGTTGGGCACTGCCCAGGCTCCCCAGGACAGTGGGCACAGCCCCAAGGCTGCCAGAGCTCCAGGAATGTTTGGGCAACGCTCTGAAGGACAGGGTGGGATTGTTGGGGTTGTCCTGTTGGACTGGATGATCCTTGTGTGTCCCTCCAGGATATTCCATGATTCTATGATTCCAGCTTGCTCACCTGAGCCCCACCACAATTCCAACCCCACCCAGAACATCCCCCCCCGGTTCTTCCAGCTCAGCACCATCCTGGACATCCCAGCACGGACATCCTGGAGCTGCAGGTGAGATCCAAGAGGTCAGGAAAATGCATGTGTGCTTTATTCATGGATATGTTGGAATATTGACACGTACAGAAGAGAGAAGTACAAGTCTGAGCCCAGGATGGGCTGACACCCACCCACCACCCTGCCCTGGTGCAGGTGCCCACACGGGGGTTGCTGCTCCAGCACCACCTCCCAGCCCTGGATCTTCCCTCCCTGCTCACGTTCCTTCTTGGAAAACGATGTCCATGATGACATGACACGATGCCAACATGGATTTGTACACTCACAATATTTCCTGGGCTCTCAGGGCTGTCAAACTCCTGGGAACGGTGCCGAGCAGCCGAAAAAATAGAGTTTAGTGGCTACAGAAAGTCTGGCTGGTTCTTTAATTATTATTAATTTTTTTTTATTATTATTATTTTTTTTTTCCCCATGACTTTTCTTTGTGCTTATGGAAGTCCCCAGGAATGGAGTAATTCCTAAAAAAAATGGTCTCCCCTTTCTCTCTCTCTCAACATTCTCAGTCCTTTGCCTTTACAAGCAGCTTTGGGGGTTAAAGAGATTTGAAGGTGAAGATCCAAGGTTTGCTTCACAGAATTCAGCAGGGATGGGATTTCATCCCAAAAAACCACTGGCTTTTCACAGGGGAAGAGCAACGGCCTGTGCACACGTGTGCTGGTGGGTGGGAGGGGTGGAATCAGGATCACATTTCTGAGCGAGGCTCAAAAGTCTTTTTGCAAAGTTTGATTCGTGAACAGGCCTGGAGAGAGAATAGACATCAAATATAGGTGAAAAGGGGGAAATGATTGGGAAAAAGCCATGAAGGTTTGGGGATTATTGTTTAATTCCCACCTGCCTGGCTCTTTCCTGCTGGGTGAGAGGCTCTTGCTCTGTGTCCCACTCACTTTTTTCCAAAGGACAGGAGATGGGAATTGAGGGTCTCATTCAGCTGTGATGCTTAGAGACAACAAATCATAAGGAGTCTTAAAAGCAAGATATCCCTGGAAGTGTCCAAGGCCAGGTTTGGAACAACCTGGGATAGGGGAAGGTGTCCCTGCCCATGGCAGGGGGTTGGATTGAGTGATCTTTAAGGTTCCTGCCAACCCATTCCATGATTCTATGATATAAATCCAGGGGAAATGATGACACCTCTGACTGAAATAGTTAAAAATCATTTAAGATGAACCTTCCAAAAAGTGCAAACAGACCACTGGTGCTGCTGCTGTGGGACAGGGTCCTGCACTAGGTGACCTCTGGATTCTCCACACCTGTTTTCCACAGCACCAGCCTGAGAGGAGAGGTCAGGTGGGCTTTCCAATCATCCCAACCAGCCAGAAAAACTCTTCCTCCACTGGATGAGAAGGAAATGGCAAAGTGGCACTTCAGCATCACTGGAACTGAGCTGTGAGAGCCCCAGGAGTGGAGCCACGAGAGCCCCAGGAGTAGGTGGTCCTGGAGAGCAGCTGGCACTTGTGTCCCCAGCCTGCAGAGACTCAGCCTGTGCGCCTTTAAAGGCTGGTGGGGACAGGCTGGATGTGTGGAAAAGCAGGGAATGACTGCAGGACTGGGAAGGAAAGGGGCACAGGAAGGCAATTCCCAGCGTGACCTCATGGAGCTGAGGTAGTTCCTTGCCTTTGAAGGGTTGAGCATCAGAGTTTCATCCCCCTCCCACCTCAGAGGAGACGAGTTTTGCAGGGTTGGGGTCGTGTCACTTGCTCTCCCAGAGGACACTGAAGTCCTGGATGAAGGGGAGACGTTCACGGATCATTCATCAACTCCGTGCATGGATATGGCACTCGGAAAGGACTTCCCTGGAGCTCTCCCTCTCTGCCTGCTTCCCTGACCTGGGTGAGCCTCTTGGCCGTGAAGTTCTCACCTGGAAGTCTCAGCTCAGGGTGGGACTTGGCACCCTGGACACAGGCCTTGGATCTTGGAATGTTCCCACCCTGCACACAGGCCTTGGATCTTGGTATGTTCCTCTACACAGCCCTGGATTAGGAAAGCCAGGAACTTTGGACAAGGATGCACCAGGAGGATTTCTGTCCGTGTCTGTCACACCCACAGGTGTTCAGCTCCAAACGAGAGAGGTTCCACGTTGGACCAAAACCCAAGGAAGCTGCTGCAGTTCCCCAGCAAAATCTGCAGCAGGAAACAATGGGAGATGTTCTGCAGGGAATGGGAATAAAAAGCACTGGATTCTTCTGTGTCAGCTGCTGCTAAGCCTTTCCACGGATCCAAATGCTAAGGAACTAACGGTGCTCCTTGGAGGAGCACAATCCAAGGGAGAAAGGGGCTGCTGCAAATCCCAGGCCTAAATATTCCTGGAGAATCTGAGGTTATTCCTGTGCCTCCCATGGCAGCCAGCCTGGATCAACATTTATCCTGGGAAGCCATCTCACCCTTCCTTACATCCTCTTTCCTGGCTTGATGTAGGAAGGGGCTCAGCCCTCCAGGAAGGCACTGGGACTCCTCAGCTCAAGGGAAGACCTTGGAATGCTCAGGTAGTTCAAGGTCACACCAGAGCCACCCAAGACACCCCAGAGACATTTGCCCCCACCTCCCTCCAGCTCTGGCTGCAGCTCAGTCCAAAGGGTCACTTCCCTTTGTTCAGGTGACCTCTTGGCTGAAGAAACAGGACCTGGCAGGAGGAAAAGCCCTTCCCCTGCTCACCTGGACACAAGTGAGGAGAGTTCTCCAAGGAGGGGGAACCACAGCAATGCACTCCCTACCCACAGCATGATCCATGACATGGCCTTTCCTGGATATTTCTGTCCTCAGGGTGGTATCTAGAAACCTTTCCTATCTGTCTCTTCCCAGGAAAACCAATGAAATCCCCTGGCTGAAGACTGAGATTGATGGATGCACAGGCAGCACGTGAGAGTGGGTTGTGTTGGGCTCACACAGTGATCCCTGATGGAGAAAGCTCAGCTTGGAGTGGGACAACACTGGCCTCTGGTTGTTTGGATGTGACAGAAAAAAAAACCCCACCCCAAACACTTGACAGGACCAGAGGATTGGGATTCTCGGGTCGGGACACGAAAACCAGCCGGGAACAAAACGCAACACACGTGTTTCTTCCTGAACACCAGCAACATATGACACAGGTTTCCCCAAAAAGGAGGGCCCGAGGGGTGGGTGGCAGCTGGGAGATACATGCTGGTTGTACTCTGCTTTTCCAGAGGGTGGAGAATCCCTGCCAGCCAGTTCGGAGTGTGGTGACTTGCTCCGCCCCAGAGGTGCTTCAGGTTCCTCTCCGGAGAACGAACCCAACGACCTTTTCACCACTGCTCTGGTTTCTTCAGTCTGAAGCAACCAGGTGGGTTGTCCTTTGGGTCCTGAGCATCCCTGGAGACCGTCTGAGCTCCACATGGTTTGACTTGTCCTGCCAAGAGCCCCCGGGCACAAGTCAGGGCTTCAGAAAACCTCCTGACAGCTCCTCCATCCATCCAAAGTCTTTCCCCTCCTGGATGGGGCAGGCAAAAGCATTTCCTTTGCAGCTCCCACATCCTGGATCAACTCTCTCCTTCCTCTTTTTGAAGGGGACTGTCCATGGCTCCAACCCCATCCAGGGAGAACTGGAGAGACAACAACCAAGCTGTGGGGTGGGAAGGTGACCAGGACCAAGGATGAGCCGGTTGTCGACGATGCCGATTGTAGAAAATCAAATAAACTGGCAGAGGGATGAGGAGGAGGAGGGAGGGATGCCCAATCCGCACCTCTCCTTCCCATCCCCTCCCTCCTCCCGAAAAAGTTACTGCTCCGGTTGTTTTGTAAAGAAACCAACACCAAATCGAGTCTGTGCCCGGCGCGTTCCTGCCCTGCCTCACATCCTGGAGAGGCTCAGCACGGCAGGAGCGAGGAGAGGCCACATCCAGAGCGGAGAGGCTGCCCAGGGGGAAGGGGCTGCCAGGCTGGAGGTCCCTGAGGACAGACGGGTGGAGCCCCGGAGGAGCCGCTCCTCCCCTGCCACCTGCGAGGGAAAGGAAAAGCGTCAGAGGGGGGATCACGGAATCATGGAATGGTTTGAGTTGGAAGGGAGATGAAGAGTCATGTCATTCCATCCCCTCGCCATGAGAAGGGACACCTTCCACTAGCCCGGGTTGCTCCAACCTGGCCTTGGATGCTTCCAAGGGATGGGGCAGCCACAGCTTCCCTGGGAATTCCATCCCAACCCCTCAACACGCTCACAGGGAAGAATTTCTTCCCAATATCCCATCTAAAGCTACTCTCTGTCAGTTTGAAGCCGTTCCCCCTTGTCCTGTCCCTCCAGGCCCTTAGAAATACTCTCTGTCCATCTTTCTTGTCAGGCCCTTCAGACCCTGGAAGGCCACAGACAGGTCACCCCGAAGCTTCTCTTCTCCAGGCTGGACAATCCCAATTCTCCCAGCCTTTCCTCACAGCTCCATCCCTCTGATCATCTTGGTGTCCCTTCTTGGTCCCTCAGAGGATTTAGGGCCTGGGGACTGTGCAGCCCCCAGTGTGTTCCTGTGCAGAGGGGCCAGGCTTAGTCTGAGCACCCAAACTCCAGCCTGGAGGTGAGCTCAGCTCTGCGGGAGCTGCTGCTGAAGATGGGGCTGTGTTGGGGTCACCTTGTGGGCTCAGAGATGATTTGGGCACTGGCTGGAGGTGTCTTTGTGTCAGGGGGTGCCTGGGTGCCCACTCAGGTCAAGGGCTGGCCGCTGGCTTCACCTGGTGGCCTCAAAGGTGGAGAAGTCAGAGAACCATGGAATGGTTTGGCTTGGAAGGGACCTTAAATCTCATTTCTTTCCAACCCCCTGCCAAGGGCAGGGACACCTTCCACCAGCCCAGGTTGCTCCAAGCCCCGTCCAACCTGGCCTTGGACACTTCCAGGGATCCAGAGGCAGCCACAGCTTCTCTGGGCAACCTGTGCCAGGGCCTCACTTGGATTTCTCTGAGGTTTGGGGAGCACCAGCTCCAGGGAAATCCTCCGGATCTCCTGGGTTCCAAATCTATGGCCTGGCAAATGTCTCTCCCGCATTCCAGCGCCCTGGAAAGCAGCGAAGGAAACTGAGGCTGCTTTTCTCCACCTCCCCAACCCGCTGCTCTGCGAAAATGGGGCGGAGGGAGGTGAACAGGTGGTTTTCCCAGCGGAAGGAACAGCACAGAGGCTTAAAATAAGCCATGTTTGGAAGCTCCCAGGAGGTCCCGGCGGCCCAGCCCGATGCCCACGCTCGGCGCTCGGAGCCTGGTCCGAAGTGACAGCCTGTGTCACCCGTGACAGCCTGTGTCACCTGACCACTCAGCAAATCGGGGTCACCGTTAATTATTCAGTGGTGAAAGAATTCAACCTGAAAATTACTCTGGAGGGGGGCGAGTGAAGGTCATTTTGTTTCATTTAAAAGTAAAATATTGAGCGCCTCGCGCTGCCACCGGCGGCAAACGGGGCTGCTGTTTGCTTTAAATCATTTCAGTTTGATGTTATTTTGATAGTAACAATCTGCTGCTGGACTGGGACCTCTCCTCTGGAATTTTCCAGTGCAGACCATGGTTAAGCCTCTGTGTTTTGACCTCCAGGATCCTCATCTAAGGGGGGAACTGTGCCCTGGGAAGGGGAAATGATTGTCTGAAACCGCTCTGGAGGAGGCTGAGGAGCCACATCAGTGGTCCTGGCTCCCCTTCTACACTCCTGAAAAGTCCATGGATTTCCCAGTACTTCCAAAAGAAACATAGGGAAGGTTTGGGAGGGTTTGGGGAGGGAAGGTTTGGGAGGGTTTGGGAAGAGAAGGGAAGAGAAAAGTG
>NW_020898009.1:106626-106869 GCF_003984885.1 Neopelma chrysocephalum | reverse complement strand
GAAAAGGGAAGAGGAGAAGAGAAAAGGAGAGGAGAGGAGGGGAGAGGAAAGTTTGGGAAGGGAAGGTTTGGGAAGGGAAGGTTTCGGAAAGGAAGGTTTGGGAAGGGAAGATTTGGGAAGGGAAGGTTTGGGAAGATTTAGGAAGGGAAGTTTTGGGAAAGGAGGGTTTGGGAAGGTTTGGGAAAGGAAGGTTTTGGAAGAGAAGAGAAGAGAAGAGAAGAGAAGAGAAGAGAAGAGAAGAGA
>NW_020898009.1:82909-106526 GCF_003984885.1 Neopelma chrysocephalum | reverse complement strand
AGAGAAGAGAAGAGAAGAGAAGAGAAGAGAAGAGAAGAGAAGAGAAGAGAAGAGAAGAGAAGAGAAGAGAAGAGAAGAGAAGAGAAGAGAAGAGAAGAGAAGAGAAGAGAGAGAAGAGAAGAGAAGAGAAGAGAAGAGAAGAGAAGAGAAGAGAAGAGAAGAGACCAACAGGGAGGAGGGCAGAGTGAGGGACAGGAACTTGTAGCTCTGAGCTTGATGCTGGGGAAAATATGCCAGGACATGCAGAAACAAGGACTCCAGGAGGCGGAGGGGAGGTTGGATATCTTTGGCTGGAATGACACAGGTGGAAGAGGGAGCTGAGCTGAGGGGGGCAGGAGGAGCCACAGACGCGGCCCAGCATCTCCTGGGGCCAGTCCAGCCCTGCCCTACCTTGGTGGGCTGGAGGTGCTCCAGGATGTTCTCTCGGAGGGTGGCCACGGCCCTGTTGGCGTTTCGCTCCTGCTTGTACATCTGTGTGGTGGGGGGGATGGAGGGGGCCGCGGCCGAGCTCAGGTACGTCCCGTTGCCAAAGGCCTGGATGGCGTTTTCTTGGGAAAGAGGCGGAGAAAAGGCTCCTCAGGGCAAGGTAAAACATCCCCGCACCACCCAAACGCACCTCCGAGGGGCTTCCCAGCTGCTCTGCTGGCAACTAGGGAGCTGGGCACCCCCAGACTCCCGAGGATCAGGGCATCTCCGTGCCCCCATTCCAAAGGAGGCCCCTCGGGGTGCGGGGATGATGTGGGTACTCACGGAGACAGACGTTGTTGGTGAAGAGGCGCAGGAAGGTCTCACACTCTTCCTGCCGGTTCCCGCTGGCGTTGCAGGTGCACCAGGGAGCGATGCTGGACGTGGAGTTGTCGATGTAGTTGGGGGTGATGGGGCTGCCTGAGGGGGGAAAGGGGTCAGTGAGATCCCCCCCAAGTTGCTCTCTTGGGTTGCTCCGCTCTCAGCCTCGGCCAAATCCCTCTGGGATGGCAGCACAACTCTCCCAGTGCTGCTGTCATGGCTCTGGTTTGCTTCCAGGGAGGAGAATCACAACCTTTATGGTCACCCCACCACCACCAAAGCGTTCAATCAATTGAAAAGTGCTCTCAGTCCAAGGAATGGGCATTTTCTGGGAATTTAGGTTCACTAAAGCTCATCTTGTTCCACCCCCCTGCCCTGGGCAGGGACACCTTCCACTAGCCCAGGTTGCTCTAGCCTGGCCTTGGACACTTCCAGGGATCCAGGGGCAGCCTCAGCTTCTCTGACCAACCTGGAACAGGGTCTCCACACCCTCCCAGCCAGGAATTCCTTCCCAATATCCCATCTAACCCTGCCCTCTGGCACTGGGAAGCCATTCCCTGTGTCCTGTCCCTTCATCCCTTGTCCCCAGTCCCTCTCCAGCTCTCCTGGAGCCCCTTTAGGCACCAGAAGGTACTGGAAGGTCTCTCCAGAGCCTTCTCCAGGCTGAACACTCACAAACTTTCAGGCGAGGCCGCCCCAGGGTGGAGCAGAGCGGGACAATCCCCTCCCTCGCCCGGCTGGCAACGCTTTCCCTGACGCTTGATCCCTCACTCTCCTCTCCCTCCTGCCTCTTTTTTATTCCTTTCTCTCTCTCTGCACCTCACATTTTACTTTAATAATTAAACCAAACCAGATCTGACCCCCCCATACCTATGATGCCAGTGTAGGCCAGCAGACAGGCAGCATAGCTCTCCCTCCGGCACCCGCTGGCAGCCTGGAGGGAGGGCTGGCAGTTGAACTGGAACTCTGCATAGCGGGACCTAGGGGAATCACAGCACAAAAAACAGGACAGATTAGCACAGATTTTTTGCTGGGAAAAAAAAAAAGATACAGCAGCCCACTGGTGGTGTTTGTAAAATCCTTCAGTGCTGCAGGTGTTGCTAAACTGGTTCTAACCGATATAATTTTACATTCGCCCGCCCCAACCAACCCAGGAGTAGTTTTTGAGCAGGTTCTGCAGCTCATGTTTTATCAGGATTCCTCTGGAGCTACGAGAGAGGTGCAGTCTTGGGAGAAATGGTTGTTGTCTGCTGTGTGAGGCTGGTTTTTGAGGGAAGAGCTCTTGCCGGCAGGGAGGGAATTCAAATTCATTCTGTGTTTGTCATTTTTAGCTTTGCCTAAAGAGCCCCAACCCTCCTTTTTATGCTGATTTGTTGGAACAGGGAATCACCCCTGTCCATTTTCTCTCTCTTTGAAGACTCTAAACGTAGCTGAGGTCACCTCAGACCAAGAGGAATGTCCAAAGGCTCAGGTATGGAATGTTCTACCCATCACCAGGGTTGCTGTCCCATCCTCTGCTGCAGGAACCCATTCCCAGGAGAAGGTTGGACTCTCTGGAGCCTGTGGAGAAGGTAAACCCTGCTGCCAATCAGTCATTTGCCACCTAATTCTTTAGAGATGGGGCAGTTTTTGGCACATGGTGGTGTTTGGACACTGTAGGATCTCTGAGACATCCACATGGGGCTTTCAGGTAGGACCTGGTGGAGATCCAGATCCATCTGAACAGGCCTCCCATGGCCAGGTAGGAAGGGACCTCAAACACTGCTGACACCTGAAGGTAGAGCCCTTTTGGTGACAACCTGCAGTGTCTGAACTGTGAACCGACCTCAAAATGTTTGCTCTGCCTGGGAAACCTCAGAAAGACTGAGCATGTTGCTCCTCCCAGACACCCTCTCTCTTCCAGATGTTTTCTTGGTGTTCCTGGTCAGGGTCAGAATTCCAACTTGCACTTTCCTGCCCACTTCTCCTCCCCAGCCTTCTCCTTTTTTTTTCCTTTCCTCTTCTTTGTTCCCATATTTGCCCCACACCAACCCCTTTTCCCCTGTGGCACCAGGAAAACTCTTCCTGCCCAAAACGTGCCGCTTTTAGAGGAGGGAGATGCTGCTGGCAGATTTTATATAATTCGATATAATCCGTGTCAGCAGAACCCACCCCTCCAGGCTGGGAAATCCAGCTGGGAAGGAGCTGCAGAAGGAGGACTTGCAGGGCAGGCAAATGGAGTATTTTACTCCATTTCTTTATGATTTATTCCTCCTGGTTTCTGCACTGCTGGCTCTGACCAGGTCACACATCAACCCCTTGCTCCTGTTGTGCCTCTAGAGGATATTTTACATTATACATTCAAAGGCCAAGGAAGCAGATAATGAACAGCTGTGCTGGGGCAGGAAATGGTTTCCAGCCTCCTGGGGGGCAACACTCTCCCCTTTGAACCTCTTCCTCCCCGCTGGGCCCTCTTGTCTTGTTAGAGAGAGGGCAGGACCACTTCAGATTCCAGGATCAATCTTCCATTTCAGGTTCCCTGGGTACCAGGGGACACCTGAGCCAGGGTTGGGGTGGCTCAAAGTTTTTTCATCATTCTTTATTGTCCTTCATCCACGTTTCTGGGGTGCACAGGGATATTTGTCCCAGTCCATCCTTCCAAGAGGATGTTTCTGCTCTCACCTCCCTTTTGTGAAAATACAGAATGAGTTAATTGTAATTTAAATGTGCTGGTGGGCAACGGCTGCTGGCATTTCAGCTCAGGAAGTCCCAAACCTCTCAATAATTAGAGTCTGGGATAATGCTGAAGGTGTTGTCCTACACTTGTTCTAGTGTTTTCCTTCTCCAGGTGTCTGCTTGGGGCTCCAGCTGCACCCAGGGCACTGGGCTGGGACCACCACAGTCAGTGCTTTTGTGGTCTCACATCTCCCACGGACAGATGGGCTGTGTGTGGATTGGCCTTCTGGAATATCAAGGACTTTTTGGAGAAATACAGGGGTGAAAATAGTACAGAAGAAGGAAAAAGGCTGTGAGTGAGCACACGGGACGGGTCTGTGGGGTTGGATGGGAGCAGAGCAGCAAACCACACTGGCCACAGGCTGAGGGGTGGATCTGGAGTGACACTGAGACCCTGAGACTCCTGTTGCAACCACCAGTGCTTAGAATTATGGAATGGTTTGGGTTAGGAAGGACCTTAAAGATCATCTTGTCCCATCCCCCTGCCATGGGCAGGGACACCTTCCACCGGCCCAGGTTGCTCCAAGCCCTGTCCAACCTGGCCTTGGACACTTCCAGGGATCCAGGAGCAGCCACAGCTTCTCTAGGCAACCTGTGCCAGGGCCTCCCTATCCTCACAGGAAATATTTTCTTCCTAACATCCAATCAAAATCTACCCTCCTTCAATATAAAGCCATTCCCCCTTGTCCTGTCCCTCCATGTGGGATGCTGTGGACTAGGGGAGATGGACAGTGAGGAGATGGATCAGTGAGAGTGGCTGCAAACACCCCACCCTACATCCCTGTGTGGCTCACACCTTCCTGAAGAAACTCCTTGCACAGGATAAGGGGTCTAAGATGCCAGGATTGGTGCAGACCATCCACGGATCAGGAGACCCAGCTTTGCCACTGAGACCCAGAGCGGGTCTATCTTTGGGACCAAAGCCAAAAAAACATAGAAAAAGTCTAAAAAACTCCAGCATAAACATCTCAAATCATCTTCTGTCTGTTAAAACCTTGTGTATGGGGAAAGGATGTGGGAAGGAGCCACCAGGGCCAATGAACTGTCAGTGGGATGTGGTGGGAGATCCAGCTTTGCCACTGAGACCCAGAGTGGGTCTTTCTTTAGGACCAAAGCCGAAAAAAACATAGAAAAGGTCTAAAAAGCTCCAGCATGAACATCTCAAATCTTCTGTCTGTTAACACCTTGTGTATGGGGAAAGGATGTGGGAAGGAGCCACTGGAGAAACAGCCTGTCAGTGGGATGTGGTGGAAGACCCAGCTTTGCCACTGAGACCCAGAGGGGGTCTTTTTTTAGGACCAAAGCCAAAAAAACCATAGAAAAGGTCTAAAAAGCTCCAGCATGAACAACTCCAATATTCTTCTGTTTGTGTAAGATACAAGAATATGGATCATGGGAAGGGGTCACCAGGACAATGAACTGTCAGTGGGATGTGGTGGGAGACCTAACTTTGTCACCAAGACCCAGAACAGGTCTTTCTTTAGGACCAAAGCCAAAAAAACACAGAAAAGGTCTAAAAAGCTCCAACCTGAACATCTCAAATCATCCTCTGTCTGTGTCACACACCTTGTGTACGTGTCCTTGTATCACACACCTTGCGTACGTGTCCTTATAATCCCACACCTTGTGATACAAGGATGTGGATCATGGGAAGGAGCCACTGAGGCAACGACCAGTCAGTGGGACGAGGTGGGATGGGGGACCCTTCAGGTGAGTGCACTGGAGCTGTCACCAGGGGACGAACCCTCGGGACACCTCTCCGCGTGCACGGGCGTTACCTGCAGACGTAGTTTTCCCGGCAGGAATCCAGCGGCGCCAGGCAGTTGGGCTTGTCCTTGGCCTCGTAGGAGCAGGCGGGGACGATGGTCTGGCGGCGGCGCTCGGCGCAGGCCGTGTCGTCGCAGGGGCAGAAGAGCAGCTCGTGGGTGTACTCGGGGGGCACGCGGTCGAAGAAGCGGCGCAGGGCCTTGTGGCACTTGGAGCGGTTGCAGGAGTCGGCGCGGGCCAGGCGCCGGATGCACAGGGACACGTACTCCGTGCGCAGCCGCTGGCACAGCTCGTCCACGTTGCAGGCCTTGGCCGCGTCCAGGCACCGGTTCACCTGCGTCACCTCGTTCTCCGACCCTGCGGGACAGGGCACAGGGGGTGGTTGGCACTGAGATCCACCCCCAGCGGCACCACCCCTGTATATTTTATGTATTTTATATATTTTATATATTTTATATATTTTATATATTTTATATATTCTATATATTATATAGAATATATTTTACACCTTATATATATTATATATATTCTATATTTTATATATATAATATTTATATATTATACATATTATATATTTCTTTTATATATATTATGTTATATATTATATATTATATATTATATTATATATTTTAAGTATTTTAGATATTATATATTATATATATTATACATTATATTATAAATATTATATATTATATATATTATACATTATATTATATATATTATATATAACATATTATATATATTATATATTGTACATTATATTATATATTATGTATATTATAAATATTTTATATATTATACATTATATATTATACATTATATTTTATATTATAATTATTATATATATTATATATTATATATTATAAATATTATTTATATATATAGTATGATTATTATAGATATTACAAATGCTACAGATATTATAGATACTATAGATATTCTAGAGACTATAGATATTATGGATATTACAAATATTATAGATTATATATATTATATCTATAATATATTATAGATATTATATAATAGATATTATATACATTATATATACTTTATATATTATTAATGTTATATATATAACATATAGTACATATACCATACATACTATATATAAAATATATATAGCATATATGATATATCATATGTGATATATATTATACATACTATATATAATAGATATTATATACTATATTATTTTAATATATTATATAGCTGATAATATTAATAAAATATATTAATCACTATGTGACTAGTATGGTAATTAATATAATTAATACAATTAGTATTTTAGTATATTATATTAATGGCATATTATAAATATTGTATATTATAATTATATACTCATGGCTAGGCACAAATTATATACTATATGCTATAATAATGTATTATTATATATTAGAATTAATTATAAGATGTCACATATTAATTATAATATATAATATACTAGTTATATTGTATTAAATATTAATATATGCTATTTATATTGTATTAAATATTATCATAACATATAGATATTATAATAACATATGATAACTATTAATTATATTCTCATATTATATTATTTATTATTAATTAATTAATTATTGTTATTATACTAGTAATATATTAATATATTCATGTATTATATGTGTTTAATAGATTATATAGTCTATATAGTTTATATGCTATATATTGTATATTATATATTAATACTATATATTATATATATTTAATATATTGTATATTATATATAAAATATGTAGTATTTATCATTTATATACTATATATTATATAATGTACATTATATATATATTTTATATATTATGTATAGTTTATACATTTTAAATATTATATATATTTTATATATTTTAAATATATATAATATATCATTCATATACTATATATTATACAGTTTACCAGTCCCTTTCTGCTGGTTTTCTAAAATGTTCAACAGGCAGGAATTTTAATGAGTTCAAGGGTTTCTCTGTCTGTGAACTGGACCGAGAAAAGGGCCACAACACCTGATACAACCAATCAAAGCTTCTCCGAAGCCTTGAAAGCGTTCCAGGTAATGCCATAACATCCCAAAGGAGATGAGGGAGAGGAGGGGAAGATGAAGAGATTGGTCTTTTTGAGACCTCCAACTGAAATTCGGGAGGCGTGAGGAGGGCAGTACTGAGGGAGGTTGTGACAGTCTCAGGTAATTGGTAATTAGGCAACGAAATAAAAGCAAGAGACTTTGTTGGCTCGGGCGCACTTTGGAAACTATTCCTGCATAAAGAGAGCGGTTTTTGCTTTTTAATACTCAAAAAGAGTCTCAGAGGGTGATTTTTCTGCATCAGCCACCTTGGTGGGACCACAACCCCCCCTCCAAGAAAACAGTGTCCAGGTGAAGCCCACATTTGTTTGCCGTGTCCTGGCAGCCCCAGATCCACTTCCCACACTCATTTTTTTCCCGAGAGGTGCCACAGCCACCCACCAAACCTCTCCCCCCCAGGGCTCGCTCCCCTACTCTCCTGTATTTAATAAAATGAAGCTTTGCTCTTCCCTGGGCATCTCGTAACACTTTTCCAATGTGAACTGGAACTTGACGCCTGGGAAAACAGGAGCCATCAGGAATTGCATCTGCTTACAGCCACTACTGGATCTACCATTGGGATCTCTAGTAAAAGACCCTTTTTTTCCCTCAAGTTGCTCAATATGAAGCACTGAGTCAGTGGCAAAGTTGAGGCTGCTGATCCATGGATGGTCTGCACTAATCCTGGCACCTCAGGCTCTCTATCCTGTGCAATGAGTTTCTTCTGGAAAGAAGAAGACCTGGAGGGTCCCATCAGGCTTTGGTCCATCCCAGGACCTTCCCAGCTAAGCAAGAGCTGCTTGGGTCTCAAAGTGCCACAGCAGATCTCTCACTTCCCCCATCCAGACCAGTCCTGACCAGTAAATCCTTGTCCTAGGAAGTAACAGTGCCTTCACAGGATGGGATCATCCCACTTGGAGTCCCCGGGACCTGATGATGGGTCTGTCCTCAGAGCCTTCCCTGCCTTCAGCAAAATCATTCTGCATTTCCACCCCCTTAAAGAAGACGAGAAAGGATGTCCCAGTCTGGGTGGGAGAGCGGGGAGGTGCTGTGGGGACACAGGGGTAGTGGAGGAAAACGTGGGGTGTGGGTAACAATCAGGAAAATAAAGCAGGATTTGTGGTGATGAATGCAAAACAAACAGTAGGAAAACAGGGATCTCATGAGTTTATATAAGGCCAACAGCCTCCTCTGCAAATGTGGGGAGTAAGTAAGAGGGAAAGGTCTTCCAGGTGCCTCTGGATCCCTGGAAGTGTCCAGGACCATTGGAGTTTGGAGCAACCTGGGCTAGTGGAAGATGTCCCTGCCCATGGCAGGGGGTGGAACAAGATGAGCTTTAAGGTCCCTTCCAACCCAATCCGTTCTGGGATTCTGCGAAAGGTGTTTTTTGTAGCACTGGTTGTAGGGTCCTTAGAGATGGATGGGGTGTGTTTTATAGAGGGGGAAACGCTCCAGAGTCATGGCAGGAGTGGGTTGGGATATCAGGCTCCATTTGCTCACACGGGTAAGAGAAGAAGCCTCCAAGCATGAGAGAGAAAATGAAGTTAAAGCTGATTTTCACCTCTCTGCATTAAGCCCATGTCCTGCAGCACACCAGGACTTTCTCCCCAGCACAGAAGGATTTTTTTCCCTTAAGAAAAATCCCCAGAATGATAAATTCCCAGCGCAGAGTCAAACCCTATCTTTGGCCAGCCACTGCTGAAACATTGACAGTCTCCCTGAGCACTTCAGAGCTGTCTGCTCTCCTTTATTTCCCTGGCATTATCAGATGCTCCTTCTCCCAGAATTTATTTTTCCCTTCCTGTTGTCCCTGCTGCTTACAGTGAGCTGGAAGTCAAATTCCAAGTTTTTCAGGGCGAAAATTCTGCTTGGTGCGTTCCCACTGCCAAATACTTCCCTTTCAAAATGCCCAGAGAGAGGAATATTGTCAAGAGCATCAGTTTATGCTGGGGAGCTGCCAGCCAACGTGGAGGGAACAGTTCCTTGGAAGGGTTTCATCATCCATTCAGTTCATAAATCACAGGGAACATGCTGGATTTTCTCCTCTTCCCACACAACACCAGAGATTGTGCTTTTTAAATCACTGCTACAATTAAGAGTGGAGGGATGTGGCTCCATTTGTACAGTTTTAAGAGTGACCATATATTGTTGGGTGAAATTTGGTTTAAAATACCTGTTGCTCTTGCTTGGCAAACGGTCATGGGGGTGTCTTTTGTTTCCACAAGTTCTTGGGAATTCTGGGTTTTTTTGGTAGATTTGAAAGAGGATCCTTTGGCAATGCTGATGGTATGACCCTGGACACTGGACAGGCGCAGGGTGGCAGGTCGTGATTCAAGTTATGGAAGATTTTGATTGGTATAAATAGGGAAAAACAGGTTTAAGCAAGAAAATTCATGTCCCTAAGTGGATGCTGAGTCCTCTGATGAATCCTTGCTGCTCTGGGCCCATTTGCTTTGCTGCCCAAACGATTTCAGCCTGCCTTAAAAATGTGCTAACCGTGCAGAAAAATCCCCATGCCTGGATTTCCCCATGCTCCGAAGCCCTGGAGGACTCTTAGAAAAAGGTGGAAAACTCCATTAGAAAGGCCATGACCCAGCAAACAGCTTTGGCCACGCTCCGGTGTCCACGCTCCCATCTGTCAAGTGGAGTCAATAAGAAGAGCGAGGCCAAGGGAGCACCTCCCATCCCTCTCTGGTTTGATTGTCCGGGGCTGATGGGTTAATTTGCTCCTGGACAATTTTCCTGGCCGTGGCAGGGACTGAGGGCATCCATCAGCCTCAGGTACCTGCTGCTCCTCCTCGCTTGGGTGCCCTCCAGCCGTGCTGCCACCCCAGAGCCGGGGGCACGGCGGGGAAAAGATGAGACGGGACAGATGTTTTGGCACATCTGCCAGAGCACATTACCTGCTCCCAGACAGGGAGCTTTATAACCCAAATCACTGTTGGTAAAGCTCCCCCACGGCTGGTGCAGGAGCTGGTTGGTGATGGATGGGTTGTTGGCCGACCTTTTAACTGCTGAGCCCTGTTTGTGCCCTCCAGGGGTTAAAAGGTGTCAGGCAGCTCTGTTTAAGTTGTTAAGGGGATTAACGTGATGCAGAGCAGAACAGGGGGCTGAGGTTGCCCTCAGGGGATGGGGTTAAAAGCTGTGTCTGGGATCAACCCATAGGGTGGGTTTTTGACCTTTTTTCCCTGCAGAGTTCGACCCTGTGACTGATGTGGAAGCACCTTTGAAACCCAAGCAGCTCCTGTTTGCTGAGGTGTCTGCAGGGCACAGATCATCCACCTGCTGTGGAGAATGAGCCCACTGGAAGAGGTCTTCCCACCACACCCCTCAGTCCCAGCCCTTTTTTTTCATGCCCACACTGTAATAGACACAAAAAAAGCCAAAGGATGAAACCACAAGTGGTTCTTCCCAGCACACGTAAAGTTTAGCACAGGAATCACAGGCAACTCCTTGGAAAAGCAACTGCTGGCCCTGAACCAGGCAATGCTCACAAAGGATTTCCCTGCCTGTAGCTCTTCCACAGCCAGTCCCCCCCCAGTTTGAACCAGTAAGAGCAGCTCCCCTCCCACCTACCTGCAGTGATGGAGGCCAGGCGGACGTAATCGAAGCCCCTGCTGAGCGGCTCGTAGGGGGAACTCTCCAGGACATTCATTCCTGGGGGGACAGGAGAAGCCGGTGAGAAGGCAGCTGAGGCTCCTGAGGGATGGCTGAGGTGCACAATCCTCAGTGCAGGATTGTTTGGTGGCTCCAAGGGCCATAAATAAACCCCCAGAGTCGCAGGGACTGCTGTGTGGCCACATCCTTGGAGAAGGAAATGGGATTGGACTGGCTTTTAAAAATACATCTCAGCTTTGGAATGGGGCAGGGAACTGTTGAGTTGTAATCCTCTGTAGCTCAAGCCACTCTCCAGGGAGTGTCACTGAGGGCACCAGGCTGTGGGCAGGTTTCAAACCACCAGCTCCCTCCACACATGGAGTTTCCATCACCGTTCTTGCTCTTTCCTCTGTGTCCCTCCCTGGGATTTAGTCCTCACCTCTTTCTAGGACACGGCCAGGGCTGTGTGTGTGTGTGACAACACACCCCATATTTATTACCACCTCCCCCTTTCTTCTTGCCATTATTGCTTGGCACAGAGCTAATGAGCCATAGCTCCCGCAGGAGCTTCCTCTCCTCATTTTTGAGTCTCTGGGAAGCTGATTTTATTCACGACGGTCTGTACTGCCCCGTCATCCTGATGGATCCCACGGAATATTACTGAAGCAAACAGCTCAGCATCAATTCCTTGCTTTATTAGACATTTAGATGGATGTGGAACAGCAGCTGGGATAAAAGGACTATCAAACCTCACGCTCCGGGCATATGCTGATCTCCAGGAAGAAATGGCTCCCAGGATACACGAGGCCCTGGAATTACCACAGGTGCATTACAAGGCAGCTTTACACCTTCATTGAAATATCCTGCATCGTTACCCACTGGAGAGGGGCCCATTTGTGCGTCTCAGAGTAGCAGTTTTATGTCCTGATGACGAAGCACCTTTATCAGAGGATTGTTATCGAGTTGTCATCGTGTTATTGTGTCTCTAAATGGGAAGGTGGCCCTGAGTAAACAGCGTGCTTTGCAAATTCCCTGAGCACACACTTCCACTATTGTTTTTACAAGAGGGCTTCTAAGAAGCTTTTTGCAGCCTCCTGGGTGCGTGTGAGTGAGAGACAAAGCTCTGTGTGGGTTCCTTTCTCAGTCAATTAAACGCGTGAGGACTCCGGGGCTGTTATGAAATGTATCACCCCGGGGAAATTAAGGCAAGGAAACCACAGGTTTGGGGGGTGAATCTGCACTGCAAGTGACCTCAGTCATGGAAAAAATGCAGCAGAGAAGGGGGGCAGAGTCTTGCCAGCCTCCTAAAACAGCCCTCTTACAGTCATCCCAAAGGTGGAAGTCCCAGGTCGCTGGGCGGGAAGTTCATCCAGCCCATCCAACTTCTATTCTGCACCTGGAGACCCACTCCTGACCTCTACCAGCCTCTCCCTCCTCTTCCTTCTAGTGCAAGGTGTCCCTGGCCATGTCAGGGGGTTGGAATGATATGATCTTTAAGGTCCCTTCCAACCTAAATCACTCCACATCCCAAAGCTGGAAATTCTCCTGACCCCCCTGTCCTATGGAGCCATGTCACAGATGACCTGTGGCCAAAGTTTTAGCCATGAAGGTCAGCAGGGAAGGAGTTGTGACACAGCCTTTTGAGATGAATGTCCTTGGATTGCCACCTCTTCCCCAGGCTTCACTTCAATGGAAATTAATTTATCTGGCATTTTTACGGGAAAAATTGGATTCTGGAGGGTGCTGAGGCCTCTGATTTCCCCAGTCAGTTCATACCACCATGCTCTGCACCCTTCAAGCTGTGGCACCTGAAAGCTTTCCAGGAACTTATCAATCAGTTCCCATTCCCAAGCAGTTCCCATTCCCAACTAGTTCCCATTCCCAACCAGCTCCCATCCCAGAAAGCCTGTAGGTTGTATACTCCGTCCTCTTCATTTTGCTTGGCCTTCTGGCCTATGGTCTCACCCCTGCTTGCACTTCTCCTTCCAGGTTTAATCCAGGAATGTTTTATTAATCTATTTCCCAGCCCATGGCTGGAAGGGTCTGTTTTATTCCCCATTTTAATTTTCATGGTGCATAAAACACTCCTCGGCCTGACAAGGAAGAGTTACGGCCGTCGAGGTGCGATTTTATGGCGACTCTTAAAACCCGTCAAAACCCAAACTTACTGAATCCCGGCTCTGGGAACACTTTAAATTCCAGCTTGATGTCACCAGCCCCAAATCTTCTCTAACCCAAAGACACTGGTGCGTTCGAGAGGCTCCAAGAGAGTGATTTTTTTTAAAGTTCACGCTGTTTTTTTCCTCGGAGCCCGTGCTTTATGTAGTGTTTCTGTGAATTCCATGGCGCTCACGGTCTTGGTTGACATCCTTAGATGCAAAACATGCCATGCATTTCCCCAGGAAAAGATCTCAAGGTATATTGGGAATGTCATAAAAGAGAGGGCAAGTTAAAAAAAAAAGAAAGAAAAGAAAAGGCAGGAGGTGCTTCAGGTTTTCAGGGTTGCTTTGCCCAAAATGTCAGTACCAAGGGAGTCAGTAGAATCATGGATATCTTGAGTTGGGAGGGACACACCAAGATCAACCAGTCCAACCCCTGGCCTTGCACAGACACCCCAACAATCCCACCCTGTGCCCCAGAGGATCAGCCAAACCCTCCTGGAGCTCTGGCAGCCTTGGGGCTGTGCCCACTGCCCTGGGGAGCCTGGGCAGTGCCAACCACCCTCTGGGGGAAGAACCTTTCCCTGAGATCCAACCTGACCCTGCTCCAGCCATTCCCTTGGCTCCTATCAGCAGACCTTGAGAGGGAACAGGAGGCTACAGGGACGACCTTGTTTTGCAGGAGCTCTACAGAGAGCTCCACGAGCAACTCCCTCTCGGGAAGGCCGCCGGGAACGAGCTCCCTGCAGAGGACTGACCTTCCATGAGGGTGTGGTGGATGCTCCAGTAGACACTCAGGCAGTGCTTCTCCTTCTTCATGCCCCTCTTGCACTTGCAGCCATAGAGCTGGCTGGAGAGCAGGGCCGTCACCGTGCTCCTGCACTGGCTCTTGGCGTCGGGGCCCAGCTTGTTGGCCCCATTCCCGGCGATGCACTGCCGCAGGGTCCGGAATTTGGCGCTGCACACGGGGTCAGTGGTGCACGACTCGCCGGCCTGCAGGCAGTCCCTGCTCGAGCCCACGGCTTCTGCCATGCCTTCTGCAAGGAAAGCAGAGTCACTCAGGATGTCCTGAGCTGGAAGGGACGCACCAGGATCATCCAGTCCAACTCCTGGCCCTGCACAGACACCCCAACAATCCCCCCCTGAAGGGGTTAATAGCGGGTCTATTAGCTCCCAGGATAAAGATATTGACTGGACGAACTTTCGGGTGTATTCTTGATGATAAGGAAGTCAGTACACAGCCCTAATGGAGAAACAAAGGCAGGCTGCAAAGTTGGTAGGCCTAGGATGTGGGAACTGCAATAAGGCCTTGAGCTTTGCCAAATGTATCACCCATAGATCCTAGCCAATGAAAATGCTGTTGCTTTCTTACCTAAAATAAGGTTACTGCTTGCTACTAGCAGGGGGTATAAAAAAGCAGATGAGAAAATAACGATCAGACATCTTTTCTGCACAAAACTGACTCCTTGTATCTTTACTGGCCATCATGACTCAACACAGACACCTCCCTGTCCCTCAGAGCATTGTCCAAACCCTCCTGGAGCTCTGGCAGCCTTGGGGCTGTGCCCACTGCCCTGGGGAGCCTGGGCAGTGCCCAAACACCCTCTGGGGGAAGAACTTTTGCCTGAGATCCAACCTAAACCTACCTTGGCACAGCTCCAGCCCTTCCCTGGGTGCTGTCCCTGGTCCCCCCAGAGCAGAGCTCAGTGCCTGCCCCTCCTCTTCCCCTCCCATGGAATTTTTAACTGCAATGAGGTCTCCCCTCAATCTCCTCTCCTCCAGGGAAGAGGTGTGAGGGCTATGGAGCAACCCCAGGCAGGGAATGGATTGTGTCTCCCACAGCCTCCTTCCTCTAGGTTGCCCAGACAAGCTGTGGCTGCCCCACCCCTGGAACTGTCCAAGGCCAAGTTGGACGGGGCTTGGAGCAACCTGGGATAGTGGAAGGTGTCCCTGCCCATGGTAGGGGGTGGGACTAGATGATCTCGACTTTCCCTTCCAACCCAAACCATTCCATGATTCCATGACAGGGTCAGCCTGGTAGCAGGATTACAAGTGGAAGAAACTCATCCCTGGTGCTTCCTCTTTGCTTCTCGGAGCACAAAAAGCCTTCCCAAACCCATTCTCCTCCCCTCTCTCTACCTCATTCCTGCTCTCCCAAGTTAACAGCAGCCCAACCCTGCGGAGACCCCCGGCCTCTCCTCCTGGCACACGAATTCCCTGTGCCTACGCCTCCCTGGAGCTATGAATGGCTCTGTGTGGGTGTTCTGACACGGAGTCAGCCCACCCATGTCCCAGGAGTTGGCCCTTGTTCCCTGTCAGCACATCCCCAGGACTCCCACTGGGTTTGTCTTGGCTTTTTCCAGGATTTTGGAGATTATCTTCAGAGTTACTCGTGAAAATATAAAGGAGTTTGTTCCCCATATGGGGAGGGGAGACCAAAGCATGGGAGGAAGATGTTATTTCCACGTGGACATTAATAAATTAATTGATCAGGGCTCAGTGGAGCTGTGTCCCAGTGCATGGAGCAGCCCAATTCCATGTTATTAATTGCTAAAACAGGCTGGACACATCCCAAACTGACTCCTTAGGGATGTTCCCACTCCAAGGCTCTCAACAAAGGCAGGGCCAGAGGCTCAACCGTGCTCAGCAGGACATGGTGGCATCCAGGTGGTGGAGAGGAGACACGGCCAGGAGAAGGGGAATGTCACCCCTTCCAGCTGGGGTGTGGTGACACAGGCTTGGGGGAGTGCTGAGGAGGGAAACCTGGGTTATGGAAGGGGAGGATCCGTTCCAGAGCCTGTAATGTCATTTTTGGATCCTGCTGCACCATGAAAACAGAAACTGCTACCATGACCTTGAAGGAGGATTTCTCAAACACCTCCCAAAGGAGCTCCCTGTCTCTGACATAACCTGTCTTTCCTTTGGATGGGAACCAGAAGGGTGAGGATGGATAAGGGTGGGAACCAGAAGGGTGAGGATGGATAAGGTGGGGGCACCTTCTGCTTTTTGAGCCACCCCAGTGCCTGTTACTAGTGAGACCTAAGTTAGAAAATATGAGAAAATCCTCCCTCCTGAGAAAACTGTGAGTCCTTGATCTCCATCTCTGAGAGTTTCATGGAATCTCTGCTCTCTCCAAGATCTACTGATCTCTCCATAAAGTCCCTTCTTCCACCTTCCACCTGCCACCTCTCCTTAATTTCTGCACCTCCCAGCCCGGTGTTTGAGCCCGGTATATCCATCTCTCCTCCCTCAGCAGTCTCAGGGTGTTTGCTAAGAAGGAGCTGCCTCTGCTGCTCTTGACTAGAGCAGAAAGCAGCAGCTGGAGTGCAGATATTTCAGCGATGTTTATGACAAACTTTGGATGAACCCACCAGGAGGTTTCCTCCCGAAATATCCCGATGGCATCTCGAATGCAAAACCTTTCATCAAACCCCAGACCATTTCCAAGTGCCTCGTGGCCAATGCCAAGCTTTCAGGTATTTCAAATCTCACAACACCTCGGATCCGAGTTCTCCCGCCCCTGATTTATTCATAGACCTGGTTTATGCAGCACTCAAGGCTTGTTTGGATCTGCCAAATGTGGAGGGAGAAATTATTTCCAGCATGTAGGAAACTCTGCCTTGGGCTGTCATATATTGAAGAACTCCGAAAACAAGGAATGAGTTTCCTTGAAATATCGTTTGGGCTGCAATTTCACTGAGATCCATAAAATATCCGAACACATCCGAGCAGAATCCATAGGAATAAAGATGAAAAGTGCTTGGCTTATTTCACCCTGCCTTTCTCCAAAGGATCCGCTCTGGATGAGGATAAAGCACGGCAGGTTTTATTCTGGAAGAGATGACTTTGTCAGTGTCCTGTCAGCTGCTGGAAAAGTAGGTTAGAGCAGAAATTATGACCTTCTTTCCCCTTCTCCACTTCATGAATTGCAGAAGATACTCCCCAGGATGGTTATAAACACAACCAGCCTGTAAAAGCCGTAAAACACTTCGGGATCCCACTTTAAATAAATCAAGCAGATTGACCACTTGAGAAATTTTTAAGTAAATATATCCTCGGGCTGAGGATACAAAGGCCAGGGGTGAATATTTACGGCCCAAACCCACGGCATAAAACGCCCCCAATTCAGATTTTATGGCAGGGAGCGTCACAAACGACCCGTGGCCACGTCACTTAAACCCCAAATCGTTCAGGGGCTTTCATTGTTAGAGGTGTCTTTGCAACTGAGACAACAGAACACCACGTTTCCCTCCTCGCACGGCCCCTCAGAGAGGAATTTTATGCAACATTAAGACAGAACCTCTTAAGGGGAAAAAAAAAATAATAAATCTCTGTGACTTATAAAATGGATGGTGCTCCCTACCAGGTGGGACAGGAGCAATATCAGGTGTTCTCTCCCAAAAGATGGAGTGGCCTCTCTGCTTTTTGCCTTCCAAAATAGCTCCTCGTGGACTTTGTGCCGCGGGATTTTCGTTCTCCCTGACCGAAAATCAGGATGTGCGCCCGGCTGGGTCTTCCATGCCTCTGCTGTTCTACCAGCAGCCCTTCCAGCTCCCCCTGCTCTCTTTAAAAGGCCATTTGTCTGGAGTTTTATCCCTCTCTCGCTGCTAATTTCACGCTGTTTACGGTGGGCAGATGGAGTAATGAGTTTATTTTCCCATCCTGGCCTCCACATCTGTCTCTGCTCTCGCTCGCCTCGGTGACACACGGAGCTACTTCTCCTGTGCAGGAGCAAGAGGGAAACCTGGCTCTTCCCAACTTCACAGACCCTCAGTTCCTCTCATACAGTTTTATTTTGCTGACCAAGAGGTCTGACTCTCCTCCAAGGAGATGATTTCCCTCCTCGAGGAAGTGCAGGTGGGGGGTGAAGAAATGTGAAGGTGACCCCATGTGGGCTGGAAATGGTGAATAAAGTGCCTGGAGAGCATCAAGGTGAGATCCTGCCACTCTCCCTTTCTGATCCAACCAATGCTTGGGCTTTGGATGGTTTAGGAGGAACCAAACCAGTTCATCCTGGGGGTTTGGGATACATCCCACTCCCCTCCAGTTCTTATATGTATTAGGTGTGAATATCTTTACACTCCTGTTTTGATGTGCTGGAGCGTGTCCAGGGAAGGGAACGGAGCTGGGAAGGGGCTGGAGCAGCAGGAGAGGCTGAGGGAGCTGGGGGGGCTCAGCCTGGAGAAAAGGAGGCTCAGGGGGGACCTTCTGGCTCTGCAACTCCCTGACAGGAGGGGGGAGCCGGGGGGGGGTCGGGCTCTGTTCCCAAGAAACAAGGGACAGGAGGAGAGGGAACGACCCAAAGCTGTGCCAGGGGAGGGTCAGGTTGGACATCAGGAGGAATTTCTTCCTGGAAAGGGTTGTTAAGCATTGGAAGGGGCTGCCCAGGGAGGGGGTGGAGTCCCCACCCCTGGAGGTGTCCAAGGAAGGACTGGACGTGGCACTGAGTGCTCTGGGCCGGGGGACAAGGTGGGGATTGGTCCAAGGTTGGACTCGATGATCTTGGAGGTCTTTTCCAACGTTAATGACTCTGTGATTCTGGGATTCACACACAGCCCTCCACAGTGACAACACTGTCATTATTTCCATGACAAGCTGTTGACACCAAAACATTTGGTGTTTGCTTTCACAGTATTTGCTGCTAAGACGAGAATAACCTCCCAAAATCTCCAAGAAAGCAACAGGAGTGGTTTATTATTCCTTAACTTGTTTCCAGCCTTGTTCTGCCTGCAAAGGTGGGTGAATGTCTTCATAGAATCACAAAAGTTTTGGGTTGAAAGGGACCTTAAAGACCATCTTGTTCCACCCCTTGCCATGGGAAGCGACACCTTCCACTATCCCAGATTGCTCCAAGCCCCATCCATCCTGGCCTTTATTCCAGATCTGATCTTCCAGCCAGCACATAGTCCATGTAAGTGGCTGGGAGAGGACATTGCAAGGAATTTTTGCATCCTGTGCTGGTGTGAGAGACATCTGCAGGAAACAGGGTCTCAACAAGAAGTGGGCACCTGACCACTTCCAGACCAGATCCTTCTGTGTCCAGCTGCTAGAAATGGCCATCACTGGACAACCTTTACAGGCTGGGTCAAATTAAATCAAGTCCCAAATAAATGTGCTTTCTAAGAGAGAACTGTAATTTCAACCTCCCCAGAGCTGCCAGAAACCAGTTGTTACACACAGTTCTCCTGGAGTGAGAAACGATGGGAAATGGAGTCTTGAAGAAATATTCCTAGTATTTCCCAAATATCCATAAACCCAGAGTGATGAAGGGGTTGGGATGGAGATGAACGAGGTCAGGTGGGCAATGCAGGTGGTCCCTGCTAAACCCTGTTTGGACTGTGGGTTTTTTTATGCCGTGACTTTCCAGCCAAATGCTCAGGATCATGTCAGGAACAAACTCCCATGCACAGCTCAGGTTTCCTTTCCCATTTGCTGCTGGAATAGCTGCAGAATGTGCAGGGCAGCCCCAATAAACACCAGTGGTCCTTCCCCCAAAACCTGCTCAGGAACAGCCCTCCCAGGAGAGGCCACACACCTCATCCAGAACTCACCTCTGCCGCCTGGATTTCGTGGTGCCCAGAAATCCCCTTTGGGATTTCCAAGTTTCCTGCTCTTCCCTGTGTCTTGGCCTGATCTCAGGGAATGCTCAGTGTTCCCTGAACACTATTTCCTGGATGAGATGAGAGGATCTCACATGAGCAGGACACCACCAGGCACCTCTGTGGGCGCGGATGGTTTTACCAACACAACACACACACACACACACTCACTGAAATCCCACACTGCAAACCCATCTTTTCCTAGTGATCCCTCCCACTTGGGGAAGTAGAATTCACTGGGAACACCTCAGGAATGTAAAGCCTGAGGGTGTCAAAGCCACACGGGAGAGTTCAGGCCAAAAACGTGCTGCGTGTCCTTGAGCAGGCACCAAAAATGTGCTGCCTGGCTCTTTGCACCTTCAGCTCTGACCTTTTCTCCCCTCCCTTTCAGGTCTTTTGTCTGTGTTGGCTCCAAGCAGGACTTTACAGGAGCTGGGGAAATACAAATAACCACAGTAACATTCACTCAGTGTTTCCTTCCCCTCTAATAACTGACCCACGGAGGAGATAATTTACTTGTCGTGTGCAGTCAAAGCCACAAGGAAACACATTCCTCTGACCTCTCTTCCTGCTTATCACAGATTTCTCCAGGACACCTAGATACCTTCAGAGAAGCCTGAAAACTTGAGATGTCCTGCAGGTCAAGACCCCTCTGCGACAGGAATTTTATTAAGCAAGCCATGGAATCAGAGAATCATGGAATGGTTTGGCTTGGAAGGGACCTTAAAGACCATCCAGTTTCAGCCCCTGCCATGGGCAGAGACACCTTCCACTAGCCCAGGTTGCTCCAAGCCCCATCCAATCTGGCCTTGGACAGCCACAACTTCTCTGCCCAACCTGTGCCAGGGCCTCCCTACCCTCCCAGCCAGGAATTCCTTCCCAATATCCCATCTAGCCCTGCCCTCTGGCAGTTTGAAACCATTTTTCCTTCTCTTGTTGCTTTATCCCTTGTCCAAAGTCCCTCTCCCAGTCTCTTGGAGCCCCTTTAGGTACTGGAAGGTGCTGGAAGGTCTCTCCAAAGCCTTCTCTTCTCCAGGCTGAACGACCCCAATCCTATCTTGCCACCCTTTGGCACTTTCAGGAGGATCCTCTCTGCCCTGTGAGGACTCACAATGCAAAGAAAGACTAAAATATTATGGCCACGAGTGTGAAATGGAAGCCTAAGAGGGCTCAAGTGAGTTGGGTTTTAGATATCTGAGATGAACTCAATAATCCCTCATTTTCCTTGGACAGCCCCAGATCCTTCTCAGCCATTTCCCAAGGAGGCAAATGTCACTCTGGCTTCGATGAAGCCTGAAAAGATGAAGCCATTTATTTGTCTCCAACCAATTCAACAACTAGAACCTGGCTGGGAGAAAAAAAAAATTAATAATTGTGGGCTGGGGCATCGTTTCTTGGATTGTGCCTGCAAAACTTTCAAGCTGGGAGAAAATCCAGAGCCCTCTGGGGGCCTGTGGTCTGGGGAAGTCACATCGTGTCTCCACTACCCTCAAAGAGAAAAGAATTCATCATGAAAACCCCTCCTGAAAACTTGGGGTGAAGTCTCCCTCGATATCACGGCTCTCCTCCACTCACACATCCTTTCTGACAGGGTTTCAGCCTTTGTTTCCTAAAGATGCCTCTGGAATGCCCCCATCCTGCTGGACTGACTCAGCCAGAGGAACCATCAAATCAGCTGGAAAAAAACATCCCCGTGAAAGGAAGAGGAAAATCAGCCCATCACGCTCAGTGCATGACCTGGGTGCAAATAACTGTCTATCTATTCCAAATATTTATGTCTCTATTCCAAATAATTGTGTGTCTGTCCCAAGTAATTGTGTGTCTATCCCAAATAAATTTAATCCATCTGACCAGAAACAGGGCTAAAAACTTTGGAGCATCCACGAATCCTCATGGCTACATGTTATTCTGAAATATTGGGTGTTTCATACAACAGGATACAACAAGTTTTGGCAGAGAACACGATCCATGCCACACTCATTCCTTGCCAAAATTTGGGGCCACCATGATATTGATTTATTGGGAAGCTCCAAGCCCTGATTTCTGCTGGAGCAGAGGTGTTTCCCCCATCCCAAAGCTCACCAGTTGTATCACCAACAGCAGGGTTGTGATCATTGGGATCTTAACACCTAAAAATAAGAATCCCATCCCAGTGGGATAACTGGAATATCAGCTCCTTGTGTGTCAAGAGAAAAGCACGTCCAGCTGGGAGCAGTGAGGACAACTGAGGTCTCCAGGGGCACAGATCTCTAAATAATTAAGCAGATACATAAAAGACCACAAGTTCTACTTAAATCTGACTTTAAAATGTTTTGGGCAACGGTAGAGACATAAAGATTCTCTGCTGAGCCACAGTGAAGGAAATTTAGACCCAGGACAGCTCCTATTTAGGTCTGACTCTGGCTGGGTCTGCTCAATCACATCCCTTTGTCCTCTTGCCCCTTTCTGACCTCTCCTGTTCCTCCTCCAGAGCTCTCCCAGTGTGCTGGGCAGGGCTCAGTCACATCCCTGCTCACCCTGAAGATGATGAGAGTGAGGAAAAAAGGTTGGATTCCATGTCTTCCTGCGGCTTCAGGTCTGGCATTTGACCTTCACATAAAATCATGGAATTATTTAGCTTGGAAAAGCCCTCTAGGATCATTGAGTCCAGCACTGCCAAGGCCACCACTGACCCATGTCCCCAGGTGCCACATCCACAGGGCTTTTGAACACTTCCAGGGATGGTGATCCCACCATTTCCCTGGGCAGCCTTTTCCCATGCCCTGACCATATTCCAATGCCTGCCAAACTGCTGGAGAAACCACATCCCAAGGAAGGTGACTCAATGAGAATATTGAGGATTCTCCATGTCCAAAATGATCTTTCCTCTTCCGATTAGGCTGATCCCAAGAAGACACTGTGAGCATCCCAGAGAGGAATCCATGATGCATTTCCTTGGATAGCCATGGCACAGTGAGGCAGTGGAACTGCAGATTCCCTGAATCTCTTGGAAAACCTTAACCTGATCACTGCAGAAAGCAGGGAAGAGGGAAAAATATGTGTTTGCAGAGAGGGTTGTGGAAAACGCAACGAGAACTGTTCAAAATTCCAGCTGATGGGAACATATGTGGAATTTCCAGCTGTTTTGCTCTGAATGTGTATTTATTGCTGCCATTTTAAAGCAACTCTTCCTGGGTTATCAAAATCCTTGGAGGGAAAGCTGCCGTTGGAAGGGGAGTTGTTATCACTTCAATTGGGTGAACCCAGAGTGATTTAAAAAGCATAAGAATCACTGGGAATGCTCCAAATGGAGTGACTTCCACGTGCCCTGTGACATTTTTTCCTCTTCTTTGATGTCTTTGAGAAGAGAGGGCGACACATCAGAGCTCTCAACAGCGAAAGGAATCCTCCTGGGGAATCTTTTCCTGACATTTGTCCACAGCAGCCCCAAAGACAGAAGATCATTCCCCCCTGGAGGAGAAAAGGATGTTTTGAAGCAGAAAAATGTGGCAAAAAGGGGCATTTTTAGACGAGAAGTGGAGACTTCAAAAAGATCACAGAATGATTTGAGTTGGAAGGGACTTTTCCAGGTGCTATAGTCCCTTGCAAGGAGCAGGGGCATCTTTAACTAGACCAGGTTCTTCAGAGCCCCGTCCAACCTGACCTTGAATGTTTCCAGGGATGGAAAATCCACCACCTCTCTGGACAACCAGCCACAACTGCAGTGCTGGTGACTTCCTTGGTGCCACCATGACCTTGGTCACCAGCTGGATTTGTCAGAGAGAAAGGAAATGAAAATTCCATGTCCCAGATGTAAGTGTAAGGTAAAAAAAAACAGCAGAAGGATAAAAGTGTAAGGTAAGGAATAAGCAGAAGGATAAAAGTTTAAGGTAAGGAATAAGCAGAACGATAAAAGTTTAAGGTGAGGAATAAGCAGAAGGAAAAATGTTTAAGGTGAGGAA
>NW_020898009.1:58634-82899 GCF_003984885.1 Neopelma chrysocephalum | reverse complement strand
ATAAATGTTTAAGGTAAGGAATAAGCAGAAGGAAAAATGTTTAAGGTAAGGAATAAGAGAAGGATAAAAGTTTAAGGTGAGGAATAAGAGAAGGATAACAGTTTAAGGTAAGGAATAAGCAGAAGGATAAATGTTTAAGGTAAGGAGCATCCTGTAGATGCAGGAAGAACATGGCAAGGGTGGCACAATCCTGTGTAGAGACATTCACAGACAAGTTGAGGTCTGTACATGGGGAAATTGGAAGAACTAAGGAATAATTTAATCACAGCAGGGTTTGTGCCATCAGCAACACGCTGGACACTCACAAGTCTCCCCTCCTTGGATCATGTGCTCAAATTAATTATCAGTAATTGCCATGGGGCTGATTTTCCAGTCTGCAGAGGAAAGGAAGTGCTCTGTGCTCCAGCTCCTGGTACAGGAATGTCTCTGCTGCTTCCAAAGGCTGCGTTTCTCAAGGCAGAGCAGCAATAATGGAACATCCTTTAAGTGCAGTCCCTGAGCTCTGAGACCCCCCCAGAGAGCTCAGTGTGGGGGTTTTTGGGCTTCCTCAAAAGTCTGCACCTGTAACAAGACTTATCTTTAAAAGGAAAGTTGTGATTGAGACCGGAGAACACATTTCTACCATGTTCTCCTGCTCCCTGATTCCTCAACTGAGCTGAGAATTAAAACCTTTTCATCTCCCCCCCCTTGGCAAAGAGAAATTCTTCTCACGTTGCAGTTTCTGCTCATCTGCCGCTAAAACAGCATCCAGGGGTCATCACCACAGAGCCTGAAGTAACTGGGCTCCTCAGACACCCTTTGATTTCCTACATGTCTTTTTATTTCTCTGTCTGTGCCTCCAGATCAGCTCAGCTCCCCAGCCCAGATTTGGATAAGCAAGGCAGCCCAATTCTCAGCTTTCCAAGCAAAAAATTTCAGCTGAGGAACAATCAGTGCCTTCAAGGCAGCCTGCTCAAGTCCAGCAGAGTGAGATCCACATCTTTCTCAGCTCCTGGAGTGGTTTTATACACATATAAAATCAAATAGCTGTGATTTTTTTAACTCCCTTGGCGCCGCTTTGCTTCAAATCTGAAGAATTCACCAACTTCAAAACTTCACCAACTTCAAAACTTGAAAACTCCTGTAAATTAAGTGTGGATTGATGTAAAAAAAAAATGACCATTTCTGGTCAAATAAAGGTTTATTGTTTCTTACAGGATAATTTAATAGAAGGACCTCTAATAATGCAGTCTCAGAGCACCCTGGACAATCCAACATCTGACCCCATCACTGCTTTTTCTCTCCAAGGTAGCAACTATTGACACATCTCACGTGTATCCATTGATCCATTTTCTGCATCCCTGGAAGATTTGTGACCACTGCAATACGTTTTTCATGATCTCACAGATCCTAAAGAATAACTCAGGGCTGGAGTATTGACACCACTCATTTTTGGATCTGTGCTATCCATTACAGAAAGCTCTGATCAGGATGGATCTGCAATTCCCAAACTTTCTTCCAGTGGCACCGTAAAAAGCTTTTTTTCCCCTTTTCTCTTTTGATGTGGCCTCCAGAAGTTTATTCCCCGTGGTGTTTGAGGTGAGAGGAATCTCTTCCACCAGATTTGCATGGCTTGTGCTGTTCTCCACACGTTCTTCAGGAACAGAAACCTCAAACACTCTCAGGATGGTGCCTGTTCTCAGTTTTCCTGGTTTACACACTCCCCAGACTCCATGGATGCAGCTGGAAAAGGAAAGCTCAGCACCCTCCTGCCTTCTCACAGGTGGATGAGCTTTTCCTTTAGGAACGGTGAATCTGGGCTTTATTTTTTGTTGGGATCCATTTGCCCCCCCTGACTATTTTCCTTTAACATCCCCTGCAGCAAAGGCATCCCTCTGGACATGAAGATGCTGTTCCCAGAGTGTTCCAGGACACCCAGTCCACAGGAATTCTGTCACACTTTCCTGAGTCATTCACAGAGGGATTTAGTGGCCAAGTGGTTCATCTTCAAGGTGAATATTCCAGTTTAGGTTGAAAGGGGCTCTGAGCAACGTGATCCAGTGGCAGATGTCCCTGCTCACTGCAGGGGGTTGGATTAAATGACCTTTAAAGGCCTCTTCAAAACCCAAACTATTCTGTGACTCCGTGACACAACTTGCCCAAACTGAAGTGTTTGTCTTCTCCTTTCTCTGGCTTCCCAAACTCCCAAAACTCCCACACTGGCAGCCCTGTTTCATTTGAAATCCTTCTTCATAACACCCCAGAAAGACCAGGCCTCCCATTTAATTCCAGGAGCCAAACTCTGCAAATCTTTCTTACCTGTCCAAGCAGCATCTCTGTGACCACCTGGCTTTGGCAGAGCCTGTGTGGATGTCAGTTCATTTATACTTCCTCCCAAACCTCTCACATTTCTGATTTGAAATCAGATTTCCCTTGTCATGCCCCGTTTTTTGACTCTTTTACTCTCCCCTTCAACCTTTCAGGATATCATCTCCCTGAACTGTAATGCCCTCATTCCCTTCAAATAATTCTTGCACTGTCCTGTCGAGGTTAAAACCCAGAGGGAAACTTGTCCGAGGAACATCTCCCATCGGGGGCATTGGAGATGCAGCTTTTCAAATTCTCCTTGCTCAGGACAATTTGCAAAGAGCCAAAAGGGGGCAGATCACAGGATAAGGGAAAACACATCTCCAGCCGCTGCCTTCAAAAACGTCTCCCTCGGCACACGAGGGGAAATATTTCCTCTGAATATTCCTACGGAGTTATCTGGGATCTAACCTCGGTCTGAGGCACTTGTCCTTCTTTCCTGCTGTTCCCAGGGGCAGGGATACTGCAGTGGCTTCTATTTTTAACCATTATTGTCAGGGTTTGCAGACAGTCCAAGCCTTTCCCTTCATTTCTGCCTCATGAGCAGAGGATCATTTCTGGAGGCTGAAGCACCAAGGGCTTGGGATCTACCAGCCCAGACTTCCACGCCTTGCTCACCAATTCCATTAAAGACATCCCAACACTGTATTATTTTTCCTTCCCCCCCCTTTTTAACCAGATTCCTTAATTTTAATGACCTTACTCATAAACCAGGGCCTCACCTCTCACTCGACTGTGATCCACCTGCACTGCTGGTGTATTTTATTTTCAGTTTATTGAAGTTTTAGCTTAACTTAACCCCCCCTTTAATCTCTTCCCTGGTCTAAACTTCTCAATGTATCCCTTTTTCCTGCTCCTCATTCCACCTGGTGTTTCACATTCTTTAAAGATAAACCCAGAAATGGATTTACACTGGGGAGAAAATGAAAACAGTCCAAAATCTTCCCATCTGTCTTGGTCTGATGGAGGGAGGATGAGGGTGAGGAGAGGGATGTTTGTGCTGGTGATCCATGGATGGACAGGTGATGGCTCACAAACTGGGAATAGAACGGATCTGGCATCCATGGCCATGGATTTTTCCCTCCTTAGCACAATGAAGCACAAGACCTTGAATTTCTCCTGTGGTCAAGCCAGGACATGTGGGGGGTGATGAGATGGGCAGAACTTCCAAAGGATAAAGGTGAGATGGGCAGCAATTCCAAGGACATAAATACGAGATGGGCAGCAATTCCAAAGAAAATAAATCTGAGATGGACACCACTTGCAAGGGATAAAGATGAGATGGGCAGCAATTCCAAGGAGATAAAGATGAGATGGGCAGCAATTCCAAGGGATAAAGGGGAGATAGGCAGCAACTCCAAGGGATAAACGTGAGAGGGGCAGCAATTCCAAGGAGATAAAGCTGAGATGGGCAGCAATTCCAAGAAGGTAATATGAGATGGGCAGCACTTCCAGGAGATAAAGATGAGATGAGAAGGTGATAAAGATGAGAAGGGCAGCAATTCCAAGGTGATAAAGATGAGATTGTCAGCACCTGCAAGGGATAAAGGTGAGATGGGCAGCAATTCCAAGGGATAAAGGATGAGACGGGCAGCACTTCCAAGGGATAAAGGGGAGATAGGCAGCAACTCCAAGGGATAAAGCTGAGAGGGGCAACAATTTCAAGGGATAAAAGTGAGATGTGCAGCAATTCCAAGGAGATCAAAGATGAGATGGGCAGCTCTTCCAAGGAGATAAAGGATGAGATGGGCAGCAGTTCCAGGGGATAAAGGATGAGATGGGCAGCAATTCCAAGGGATAAAGGTGAGATTGTCATCAACTCCAAGGGATAAAGGATGAGATGGGCAGCACTTCCAAGGAGATAAAGGATGAGATGGGCAGCACTTCCAGGAGATCAAAGATGAGATGGGCAGCACTTCCAAAGAGATAAAGCAATTTAAGGACCCAGAACCTTTTGGGAAAAGCCTTCAGAATGACACCAGCCTGCTTCTATCATATCCCACCACACCCTCCATAGAATAAGAGCTTTTCCCTTCAAATATTGCTCTAAAATCCAGTTCCCCTCATTCCACAGAAGTGCTGATACAGAAATGTGCTCTCCCAGGAACCTGTACCTTTATCTTCCAAATCTTTATGAAGGATGAGATCCCAAAGGGGTGGACAAGGAAATACCCTTTTTAAAGGAGCAGAAGGATGAGTTACAGACCCCTCACGTGGATGAGGCTGGCCAGGGAAGAGAGGGGTGACACGTGTGATGTGACCTCTCCAAGCTGTTGGGCACAAAGTCCATGTGATGTGACCACAGGAGTGGCCTCTGAGCAATCCTGGCCAAGCGGCTGCTCATGAATACAGAGCTCCAAGAGGAGCAGCAAAGGCACATTTTCCACCTAAGAAGGTCTTTGAGAGCCTGTCCTGAGCCTGGGACTGTTCAATATTCCCATAATGACTCCGGTGATGGAACAGAGAATAGTTTTCTGTAATTTGTGGCTGGCAGAAGATGAGGAGGGGGAGGGCGGTCACAAGCAACAGGCAGGATGAGACAGGAATTCCAAATTAGCTGTTGAAGGCGGTGCCTGAAATCAGGAGGACCAGAAGCAAAACTGGTACTGAGTGATGTGAGCGTGAAAGGACAGGAGGGAAAAACAAACCCAGGAGTTTGGGAGACATGACCATGGGGTGGGAGGTGGTCACAGGCTGAGCAGGGGCAAGAAACAGGGTGAAAACACGAGGTCTGGGACATGAGTGACACATATTTGTCACAGGAAGCAATTATCCTGCACTTCTCAGCTCCAGGAACTGGAGTTTGAGTCCACCTTTTGATGTGCCAACACATGTTAAGGGAGATGAAAGGATTCCAGGGGAATTTTATTAAAATTGTAAGTGGTTTTTCAGGCTGAGAGAAGGCTGGAGAAACGGGGATTTGTGTGGTTTAAGATGAAGGCTGTGAAGAAACAAGATCAGAGCACTTGAACATGTAAACAAGACATCTCAGAAGTGGACAGTGATTGATAACCCTCCACTGCTGGGGGAATGTAGGATGAGAAGCAATTTTGAGTAAATGTGCAGCAAGGGAGATTCGGGTTCAATATGAAGAAAAATGTTATAGGGGAAGTTGAAAAGTGGAACAGATTATGGAGGGTCTGTTTAATCCCCAGCAGGGGAATTATTTACGGGAGCAGCTGTCAGAAACAGCTCTTGCATCCTCCCTTTCTCTGCTGGAGCAGCAGGTGTTGGACATGTGGTCCCTTCCCCGTCCTCTGCTCCTGGGACACTGCCCATGGAAGACTTTGTGGCAGGTGGGGATGTGTAAAGTGAGAGCAGCCACCTCAAAATCAAACAAACTGTGCTGGAGTAAGACACAAATGAAGGGTGAGTAAAGTCCACGTGAAGTTTGGCTCTCCCAGGACAAGGCATGTCCCTCTCCAAGGCCAGGTTGGACAGGGCTTGGAGCAACCTGGGCTGGTGGAAGGTGTCCCTGCCCATGGAAGGGTGGGAATGGGATGATCTTTAAAGTCCCTTGCAACTAATGTCCCTTCCACTAGCCCATGTTGCTCCAAGCCTCATCCAACCTGGCCTTGGACACTTCCAGGGATCCAGAGGCAGCCACAGCTTCTCTGGGCAACGTGGGCCAGGGCCTCATCACCCTCCCAGCCAGGAATTCCTTCCCAATATCCCACCTGTTCCTGCCCTCTGGCAGTGGGAAGCCAACCTATTCTGTGATTCTTGCAGTGAAGCAGTGCCTTCACTCCACAGGAAGGTGTGTAAAACCAAAGCTGAGGAGAAGAAGGTCTGGTGAAAATGTTGGGGGAAAAAAAAAAAGAAGCTGCATTTCCTCTTCTGAGGATAATTATGCAGGCTGGTGGTTATGGGACTCTCTTGGGAAGCAAAGGAAATGAGTTTGGATGCCTTCCCACTTGGGGAAGTGCTGCAAGCACCACACTAATCCATGGAAGACAAGCTGCTTGAGACGGAATGTGGGATTGGGCATGTGCTGAGCATGGAAATGGGAAAATGCAGCCATCTGGATTATGGACCTTTCAGCACCTTCCAGTGCCTGAAGGGGTTCAAAGACAGCTGGAAAGGGACTTTGGGCAAGGGTCTGGAGTGACAGGACAAGGGGGAATGGCTAGACGGGATATTAGGAAGGAATTCCTGGCTGTGAGGGTGTTGAGACCCTGGCCCAGGTTGCCCAGAGAAGCTGTGGCTGCCCCTGGATCCCTGGAAGTGTCCAAGGCCAGGTTGGATGAGGCTTGGAGCAACCTGGTCTAGTGGAAGGTGTCCCTGCCCGTGGCAAGGGACGGAACAAGATGGTGTTTAAAGTCGCTTCCAACACAAACCAGTCTGTGATTCCATGATCATTCCATGATTTTCCTGGAAATGAAATAGAGAAAACCAGTTGCCTACTGGCTCAGCACAGGGCTTTGCTGGGATGGTGGAGAGCCCAGTGTTGAGCAGGCTGACCAAGCCAAGAATATCCATGTACCAGGGGAGACGAGAGGCTGCTTTCCCATTTGGATTTATCTTTCAGATCCACGAGTTCCTCTGCCTTGTTCAGCAAAGAGATCAGGTCAGCCCTCCCTGAGCAGCTTTTCCTGCCTTCCCACATTCTATCACAGCTACTGGAGCCCTGGTTTCATCCACTGGCTCCCCCCAAACACTGACAGTCCCACCAAACAGCACAAAGGTGGCTGGATTTTTAAAGCACATTCAACACCCTCTGGAGATCTGTGTCCTCCTTTTCCATCCTTGCCAGAGATCTGAGGGAACTGCTGTTCCAGGGCAAGCTGAGCCCATTTGTTCCCTCTGCCCCCTCCTTTGTCTCCAGAACAGCTCCAGAGGCAGAGCATGGATCATCCCCTTGTCCACTCCTGCCAACAACAAAACAAGGGCAATGCCTTCAAGGGTGGAATTTTCAGTCCGTGGAGCTCAGAAAGCTCTCCAGGGGATCTGTGGAGCCCACTGCATCAAACAGCCCTAAAAACACATCATTGCTGTTGGTTCAGCAGGGGCCAGGAGTCGTTTTCAGGTCACCGTTCCCGCCGGAGAGAAGGGAGCAGAAAACCACATTTCCTTCGTTTGATCTCTGGCACTTGGCTGGCTCAGGGAAGCCCTGAGTGTTGAGTTTGAGCTGCTGCCAGACTAACAACTGTTAGCAAAAATGGACAGCGCTTGGATGGTGCCTTCAGTGGTTTCAACACTCTCGTCCACCCCACACATCATCACAGCTGAGCACCGAGAAACCTTCCGGCCCTGCCTGTGGAACACAAGCTGGGCCAGGACAACCGTGCAGACCTTGAATAAGGACAGCACCTGCCCCGTTTTTAAAGGGTCATTTATCAGTGAACCCTCTTCTTAATGTACCTCTTTAAAGCACTTAAACACCAGCACGTTCTGCCCTGCCCTGCTCCGACAGAGATCCCGGCCCCGTGTCACCCGGCAACTGTGACCCCTTTTGCTGTGATTAAAGTTCATTTTTGTTCCACCCACTTTCTTTTTTTTTTTTTTGGTACGTGATTAACTGGTGGATGAAAAGGCCCTTTTTTTTTTCCCATATTTTCCTTTGCAAGGGCTGAAACGGGTTTTAATCACACATAATTCCACGCTTGCCGTGCCGTTTGCATTCCCTGCTTTGAGATGAATTTGGCACCAAACGAGCACTCAATTAAACTCCCCCGCCTCTGTTTTTCTTTCTGGAAGTCACAGAATTCATTCAAACAAAAGCTGAACCCTCCTGAAGTCTTATGAAGATTAATGATGGTTAAAATCCAAGAACAGAGATCCTTCTCCTGACTTTTCCCAAAGCCACGGGGTTCCAATTTATGTGCTCCAGTGACACTTTTTCCAGGCAACCTTTGGGTTCAAAGACAAAATTGTGTCCATGTGGGCACCAGCCCAGGGTCATTGCATCAATCCATCAGCATTTCTTCTCTCACTGACCTCTTTTTGCCCCTGACACTAAATATTAGATGGGAAGGCTGGAGTTTGTGAGCCCAAAGCAGAACTGAGGACGAATAAGGCAGAAATTGAGATTAGAGGAGGAAGCCAAGTTGGAAAAACTGGAGAAAATTGTAGCTGCGGAAGGGAAAATGCAGTGAAAAATGAGTGCTGTTGCAGGACAACTGGAATTTAGGTGTGCACCTATATACACATGTATTTAAATAGGTAGATAATAGATATTATAGCAGAAAGATGGTCAACACAGAGATGAGTAAGAGTTAGGAAATGCAAAGAGGAACCTGAATTAAATGCTTGTAGTTACCTCTGGAATCACTTCAGTGACTACAGGAGAGTCCAGGGATCATCCCCATGGACAGTGAGGCTGATGGGGGAGACAGACAACAAACAGGGGATGGGAGGTCATGGAAGCAAAAAGACAAAAACTGAGAGAACTTATATTGGAATAAACAAAACTCCGCTTTAAAGGGACACAGAGGCTGCAAATGCAGAGATGAACAGGTTGGGATAATCCAGAAGGAGCTGGAATCCACCCTTCCCATCCCAAACCAGCAAGATGGAATATTCTATGCCAACAGAGTCACAAAACAACTCCAGTCTGTGCATTAATACAACTTTTTACAGGAGTGATTCTAATTACAGAACCCCGTATTCCCTTATTCCTTATCCCATATATCCTTATTCCCCTGCCCAGAACATCAAGTTAGAGCCAGAGATACTGTTTTAACGATCAAACTTGGGTGGAAAATGAACCTTTGGAAGCAGTGTAAGCCTTGGTTGTACCTGGTGGAATATTCAGGGAGAAGCTGCACCGTGAGATCTGAGCAGCCTTGGCAAGTCTTTTCAAACACATCCCATAAAAGGGGGAGAGAAAGAGATATTTCATGCCTGTGAGTAATAAAAGGTATAAAAGCAGCATGGAGGGCACAGAATAAGGAAAACCAATGGAAATGTGGGGAGAGAGAGAGAGGAAGAGAGAAGACAAATGGGCCACGTCTTGGGGTGTGCCCAAAACCAAGGTGACAGGTTGGTTTCCCCCAGAGCTGCTGAGTTGGGCAGAAATGGGCAAATGATGGACAATGAGGGCAGTGTGTTAAAAAAATAAAGTGTAGAACATAAAGCAAATGTTTGATTATTTGTCATATAAGGGCTGTGCAGAGGAAGGAAAAAGTCAAGGCCAAGTTGGAAGGGGCTTGGAGCAACCTGGTCTAGTGAAAAGTGTCCCTGCCCATGGCAATGGGGGGGACTGGATAAGCTTTAGAGTCCTTTCCAACACAAAGCATTCCATGATTCCATGATAATTGTCTTGGAATCCTTTAGTTGGTCCCTCCTGAGGTAGATATCCATGTTTCCATGGAACCAGAGGAGCTCATTGCCCACCTGTGGGTGTTTGGTGCCATTTGGGACGCTCCAAGACATCTGAGATGTGCCACAGTGCCATGGGAATTGTGCACATTTCTGGAGCATTGGGCAGGGCAGCCTGACATGTGAAACTAGAGGGATAAAACCCTTGGAGCTGAATCCCAGTCCTGTAGGAACAAGTGCTGAAGGTTCAAGGAAACAGAGGGAGAATTGTGGAAGTCCCAGGAGTTAAACGTGGCCAGAGCAGAGCCCACCAACTTCCTTGTCCAGGGAAGCAGGAAGGAGATTCAAGAGAAGGGATTAAATAAAGCATCTGGAGCCAGTCAGAGCCAGGTGAAATGGGATTTCCCAGTTCCCTCCAGCAGCAAAGTGCCAGCAGTGCCATCTGCCACAAACCCCGGGGTCCCTGCAAAGCAGCCCCTCTGAACCCCCTGGGAAGGGAACAGCATCCTCCACTCACCCTGTCCTCACCTGATCGTGGCAATCACACGTTCCCTCCATCCCAGAGATCCCAGGGGACGGGAGGAAATTAAATAATAATAACTTATTAAGCGAGTTCTGAACCTTTGTGCTGAACTGTCTCCTCGTACCCTCCCTGTTTCTGTCCTGGAAACCCATTTTCAGCCTCAGCTTAAAGAACCAAAGGTGAATTTTGCTGGAAGGAATGATCTCGTAATCCAAGACAACTTGATCCATATAAAGGTTCAGTAACTTGCTCCAAGGCTTCTTTTACCCTTCTAATGCAGGAGTTCACCCGGCAACGGGAGCAGAATCCTAAAATTTAATTACTGGCCGCAGTTCACAGGCAATTATTTATGACACACTTCCAATGATTATTCATAGGTTCCATATTGGGGGCGGGCGAAGGTCAGTAGGTTGCAAACAAGCCTGAAATTCGGAATGAACTTGCTGAGGAGAACTGGGGAAAGATGATTGTGATGGGAAATGCAAGAGAAGAGCATAAAGGATATTGATTATGAAGATTGACCAGGAACATGTGTACTATTAAAAACCCTACTGCACATCAGTGAATTTCAGACATTAAATCAACAGAACCTTTAAAGGGAAATCACATTTTCTATCATCCAATCAATGCAGGTAACAGTGTTGTTGGTCTCTCTTCCCTGCTCTCTGTTTACCTCAGTTTGGAGAAGTTCAGTGTTTAATGAGATTTTAATTGTCCTGAAGTTTGAATAGACCAGGGGCAGCTGAAAAAGCCAGAAGTAATAAAGCCCAGCTTTCCTGCTGCCTGTCCACAAAGCCCAGGCAATCACAGCCCTCCTTGAATGGATTTGTTATCTCAACAACCCTTTTCTTCCCCCGCAAGGCACCTTGAGCTGCTCTGCTGAAGGCAACACAAAGCTGTGCCAGAAACCAACTGTGAGGACCCTCTTCCCCCAGCACATGATGGAAAATATTCCAGAGGTGTTTGGGACCTGGCCAGGGACAATATTAGTGGTCAAGCCCGGCTCCTTTGGTGCCTTTCACCTTCTAGGGTCACACTTGTGTTTCCAAGTGCTCCTGCAGTCTGGGTGATTGTTCCTGGCTCTGTGTGGGGATCAACAAGAAGGCAAAGGGCTGCTTTTCATTTTCCCAGTGTTTTTCCAGCTGTGGATGAACTTGAGGCTCTCGGTGCCCAAGGAAGAATCAAGCTCCTGCAGTATTTCCCCATGGAAAATGGCAGAGAGGTTCTGATGCAGGAGAAGGTTGGAAAGTCCCTTCCAACTCAGAATTCTGTGATTCTTGGAGGTTGGGAATCACCAGGTGAGGTACCACAGTGCCCTTGGGAAAAGGAGATTGTGGAATTACAGAAACTCCCGAGCTGGGAGGGACCCCCAAGTATCATCCAGTCCAACTCCTGGCCCTGCACAGACACCCCAACAATCCCACCCTGTCCCTCAGGGCGTTGTCCAAACCCTCCTGGAGCTCTGGCAGCCTTGGGGCTGTGCCCACTGCCCTGGGGAGCCTGGGCAGTGCCCAACCACCCTCTGGGGGAAGAACCTTTCCCTGAGATCCAACCTGAGCCTGCCCTGGCACAGCTCCAGCCATTCCCTGGGTCCTGTCCCTGGCCACCAGAGATGCTACACCCATTTCAGACCACACAAAGCACAAGGAAGAGATGCCAGCCGGGATGGAACGGGCTTGAGCCTGTTCTGGCCCAGACACACCCATGAAGAGCCGATCCCAGAGCAGGATCCTGCTGGAAATGCAGGAGATGGGCCCTTTGAGGATAGTGGTGTGCCTGCAAGCTCCCTTTCTTGTGTGGTCTCATGCTGAGCTGTCAGCAGCTGCTGTGGAGCAAAGGAGGCCAAAAGGAGAGGCTGCAAATTCAGGGATTGTGGGAATGAAGGATGAGCAGGAGGTGGATGTGGGCAGTGATCGGAACAGAGCTCGTGTGCACAGTCCAGAAGTGGGTCAGTGTGAGGTCATTTGGAGCCAATTTGGGTGGAAGAGGGGGAAGCTCTGGAGCACTTGGCTGTTCCCTTGCCAGGCCCTGCATTCCAGGCGGGATGTGGGAGCGTCACCATCGTGCTGTGGTCAGCAGGGAGCTGGTTAAACCCCTCAGAGCTGTGTGTGAGCGAGGCAGGGGCCCTGCAGAAAGCAAAAAGGGGCTCTGTGATCCACGAGGTCAGAGCCAGGGGGACAGAGCTCACCTCAGAGCTGACCTCCACCCTCCCACAGCCATCCACTCACCAGGATAATGGCCCCAATAATTCCTCTTTGGCTCAAGTCTGTTTTCCAGAGAAGAGCCCTCATTGATAAGAAAACCTTGGGAGAGAAGGAAATCTGTTCTCTGTTATCATCCCAGGGAGTTTGTTCCACCCCTCTTGCCAAACCCTGCTTTCTTTGGCTCCTTTGGTTGTATCTGGCCCAAATTCTTCCCCCACCTCTTGTGCACTGCTTTTCCTGTGAGGATTAAATTCTTGGAAGCACTTTGGGAACAGAACCACCACACCACTCATCCCCCTTCTACAACAACCTCACTCCTTAAAATCCCTCTCCCTGAGAGGTCTTTGCAGAATTGCAAATTACTTAGGCAGTTCTTCAATCCACTGATCCAACAGTTCAAGATCTCCCAGGCATGGGGAGGGACCCCATTCCCATTTTTTTTTTACATTCACCTCAGCTGTGCTGGTTTGCTCCAGCACAGAGTTTTCATTTCTGTGCACAGGAAGGTTTTGAGTTCCTGCACAGACCACCTTCTCAGCAAATCTGCCACATCCCCTAACTCCTCTCTCTGCTGAAGTATCACCGTTCTGCTGAGGAAATGTGTTTTCCACCCTGGAAAACTCGATTCTGCATTCAACAAAAATCCTGCACCTGCCTCACTTGTGTAACAGGGCTGAGGATTTGTGTCTTCAGTTACTCATTATCTCCACACTGCAGGTTGTTATCTTGTCCAAGAGCAGTATCAATATTTCCAATCATGCAATTAAAGACCACATCAGGACGGAAAGGCACCAGGGGGAAGGAATTACTTTGCACAGACAGCCTTGGATCTCTCACTGCCTGTTTTTTGACCGCTTGGCTGTTCTACCTCAACCTTCTCTGATAACATCAGATCATTCTCCTTTTCCTCCCCCACCAGATATTAGGAGGTGTGATGTACCTCTGCTGACCTCCCACTGTGCTCGGGGTCTCCAAAATAAACACTAACCAAACACTAAACACCTCATAACTTTTCAAATTGCCCCAGAGAGGGGCACAGGCATCTCATCTCCTGGCACTGCCAGACTTCCTCCCTTCCCAAATCCTTTACAGCCAAAGAGCATATGATGAATCAGAATTGAGCACCACATTCCCAGGAGAAGACACACAGCCTGTTCTGGAGAGGTGGGAATGATGCACCTCACATGAGGACTCCTGGTGCAGTTCCTACCAACGACACTGGAAATCCCTCAACCTTTCCGTGCCTTGGCTTTTTTTCCAGCTGGGAGGTGGGTTTGGAGCTGTTGGGCTCTGCATACGGAGCTTTGAGACCCCAAGAAGTGTTCTGCCAGGTAGGTGGTGGCCACGGGATGGGTTTGGAGTGAACCTGGAGCGCTCTAGAGCACAGAACAAAAGGGTTTGGGCAGGGCTGGTTTACCTGGCCAAGGGGATCTGCTCTTAGGGCCTGACTGTGCCCAGGAGCAGATCCCAAAGTGCAGGTCGCTGATGGCACTCAATGCTCACAGGACACAGGGAGCCTCCAGTGCTGAAGAAGGAGCCAGTTCAGAAGTGCCTGGTTAAAAAAGGATGAAGCTCTTAAGTCCTTGAGAGTTTTTGGCCGTTTCAGCCTGACTTTCACAGTTTCCTGAATCCCCTTCCTTTCAGGGTGCCTCTGTGTCATTAATGGCCACACCCATCCCCTCTGAAGTCCTCATGTCATACTGCACCCAAACCCAGTTTCCTTTCAGCTCCTGAGGGGTATTTTCATGGACAGACTTCATGGGAACAGAAATCACTGTGTCCTCAGCCCTCCTGAATCTCAGAAATCCCTGTGTCCTCAGCCCTCCTGAATCTCAGAGATCACTGTGTCCTCAACCCTCCTGCATCTCAGAAATCATTGTGTCCTCAGCCCTCCTGCATCTCAGAAATCATTGTATCCTCAACCCTCCTGCATCTCAGAAATCATTGTATCCTCAGCCCTCCTGCATCTCAGAAATCATTGTGTCCTCAGCCCTCCTGCATCTCAGAAATCATTGTATCCTCAGGCCTCCTGCATCTCAGAAATCCCTGTGTCCTCAGCTCTCCTGAATCTCAGAAATCATTGTATCCTCAACCCTCCTGCATCTCAGAAATCACTGTGTCCTCAGCCCTCCAGCATCTCAGAAATCCCTGTGTCCTCAGCCCTCCTGCATCTCAGAAATCCCTGTGTCCTCAGCCCTCCTGCATCTCAGAGATCACTGTGTCCTCAGCCCTCCTGCATCTCAGAAATCCCTGTGTCCTCAGGCCTCCTGAATCTCAGAAATCCCTGTATCCTCAGCCCTCCTGCATCTCCCACAAGTCTGGGCTGATGTGGGCCAGGTGCTGAACTAGAAGAACCTCTTGCCAGTGGTGCTGGTTGCAAACTTAGCTGTCTTTTGGCTGTAACTCCTGAACCAGCACCACCCCTCTCCATCCACTCCCCTTCACACTCTCTTTAACCTGCTTTCGTGACTGGGAATTTTACGCTGCCCTTGTGCTGCACGTTCCCAGCTCGCTGCAGTGCCACTCCCCACGGAGAAATCCCCAGTTTCATGAGATTAGAAGCTGTCACAGCTGAGCAAAGGCAGGGCTGACTCAGACTGTGCTGATGTTATGCTGATTTACACCAGCCCGGGGGAAAGCCACGCTGCTTTTCCATCCCTTTGACTGAGTAGCCACAGTGACAAGGGACTGAACAGATGACAAAATAAAACAGATCACGAATCCAGAACGTGCAGCTGGAATTTCCCCAGCGGACTCAGGATGTGAGACATCCCCAAAAAAAGGCCTGTGAAATGTGAACTGATGTAAGGACAAGGTTTTAATCACAGTCACACAACTTTGAAGCCGCAGCGATTCCATGGAGCTCAGTCTATTGACTCCGGGTGTTTGCTGACACCACAGATGCCTCCAGTGCACAAGGAACAGGCTTTGACCTTGTTTCTGGTGGTGTGTGAAAGGATGAGATGAAAGGTGAGCTTCATGAGCTGGGGACTGGTCAGCTCTGCCTCCTCCTCTGCACACACAAATCTCCACTGGGGAGATTCTGGGACCTGCCAGTGGTCAGCAAGGTTATTGCAGAGTCTCTGCTCTGAATTATGGAATCACTGAGGTTGGAAAAGACCTCCAAGACCACCAAGTCCAACCTGTGCCCGATGCCCACCTCGTCCCCCAGCCCAGGGCACTGAGTGCCATGTCCTGTCATTCCTTGGACACCTCCAGGGGTGGGGACTCCACCACCTCCCTGGGCAGCCCCTTCCAAGGCCTGACCACCCCTTTCCAGGAAGAAATTCATCCTGATCTTCAGGGATGTCCTCTTTGTGGTGCAAATCAGGAGTGAAGGGCATGAAAACGAAAATCAGGACGCTTGGTTTTCATCTGCCACTTGTGGGACTGCATCAAAAGGAGCATCACAACCCAGCTCCTGCTGATCTCCACAGGTATTGGGCTGCTCTGAGAGCAGACTGGAGCCCTCCAAGCCACGTTCAGCAGCAGGAAACCACGTGGTGACTGTGTCTGTCACATCCCCCCTGTCCTGTGGCCCCTTCACAGAACCACCACATGCCGGTCACACGGGATCCACGCCCTGCAGCCCAGACTCTTCCCTGCTGTCACCACAACAAGGCCACCAGGCTGGATGTGGGATCATCCATTTTGACTTGGGAATGGAGGAAGCAGCAGCTTGAGCTCAGCATGCCCTGCTCCTCTCCAGGTGATAATGTGGAGACTCCTCAGGTCTTGCTGCCTCTCACTGGAGTCCAAATGACACACGACATGCACAGACACCCCAGGAGGGATTTTGGGCTGTGGTTGCTCCCACCCATGACTCATCCAAGCACTCAAGATGGTCCCAGTGAAGGCTAATCCACCTCTACACTGCAAAATAACTCATCCTTCCTCTAGTGGAAGGAGCAACCTGGCCCGGTGGAAGGTGTCCCTGACCATGGAAGAGTTTGGAAGGAGATGAGCTTTAAGGTCGCTTCCAACCCAAACCATTCCATGATTATGAGAGAAAAGAGTCACAGACATGGGCAGTCCTGTCCTGCATGAATCCCTGGGTCCCTTCCAGGGTGTGCATCCTGGTTTTCTCCCTATGGATACCACAGCTTAAGTCAAAGTAGAGCTGGGTGTAACCTGGAGTCTGAGCCCTTGATGTTGGGCCTCCTGCTCTCCTATTCTGGGACAGACAACGCTCCCAAAGTCGTAAAACACTTCTGGAAATGAGGTTCCCACATCACAGAAGTGCTTTTGAACACAGAGCTCATTAGGTGACTCACACAGAGGTGCTCAGGGCCGGGAAAATGACGCGTCGATGGCACCTTTAGGAAAAATGAGGAAAAATCCGGCGTTGACCTCGTGTGGGCAGGACTGGAGGAAGGCACAGCCTGGTGGGGAGGATGAGAGACCCCCTGCCTGCAGGACAAAGCTGGTTCTCGTGCCCTAGAGTGGTGAATTTGAGGGATTAGCCCCAGATTTAGTCACTCGACAAAGCAGAATTGGTTGGACAGCTCATTTCAACCAAAAAAGAAAAGGTTTGCCTCGAATTATCTTACCAATCTGTCCCTCCCCCAAATGAAACAGCCTCTTTTCTATATTTTGGTTTGGCTTATCTTGAGGAGAAAAAGTTGTCCCAAATGACAATTTTTCAAAGAAATTTATTATAGGACCATAGAATGATTTATTAAATAGAATCAGAGATGAAAGGTTGGGAGGGAGCTTAAAGATCGTCCAGTTCCAACCCCCAATTATTTATCATTGTTAATTAGGATGATTATGATTAATTATCCTTATTAACAAGTTAATCTCCAATGATAATTGAATATATTCATATTTGAATGATGAATATTGAGGGAACAACCTGGTTTAGTGGAAGGTGTCCCTGTCTATGGCAGGAGGGTTGGACTAGATGGTCTTCAAGGTCCCTTCCAACTCAAACCATTCCATGATTCCATGATTCCCTGAGCTTGGGGGATGCAGAAGCCACAGTGGGACATGTATGACCCTCAGCCTTATTGAACACCTGGGAAACTCAGTGGCTGTTGCAGCTTTTTTGCAACAAACCTTTTTTTGTCCAGGTGATTTAAAGCGATTTTTGGGGCAATCCTGAAATAATCTCTCCAAGAACTGTCTCCCAAAGTGCTGTGGGAGCATTTCTTTTCACCACCCAAAGCTCTGGTTGTTCACAGAGCAAATGGAGATGCACAAACAAAGAGGAGATGCCAGATATTTGTGCCCTTAAATAGAAAACCCAAATGACCCCAAACTAAGCCAAATGTGGCCGTGGGGAGCCCTGAAATCCAGCTCGGCTCTGCTCGGAGTTTTGCAGCTGGAATTCATCTCTGCAGATCATCCCAGGAGCCAAATCCCCTCTTCTTTGGCCAAGAACATTCTCTCTTTAGCCAAAAATCCAGCAGGTTGCCGGGACTGCCTTTCTTGCCTCTGGTTTTGTCAATATTTCCCACAAAACTCCGAAGGTTTTCCAACCTGCTCTGCTCCATTAGAACCCCCCTGCTCAGCGGGGTTTGTTTTAAGCCTGGCCCATGTCTGGATGGACTCACAGCCAGGTTTTGCCCTGTTTTGGAAGTGAGTCACATCCTCATGGGTGGCTTTTGGGTGCAGCCACAAAGGGCTCTTTTATCAGATCCCCCCACCCAGGGCTGAGATGCTCCGTGGTCATGCATATGCAATAATGCAAATTATTACACACCACCTGCCACCCAGCACATTTAATACAGCAGATACAACCTGTCTATTGAACCCTTGGTATGTGCAGAGGTGGCACTTGGGGACATGGGGCAGTGGTGGCCTTGGCAGTGCTGGGGGAACAGCTGGACTCGATGATCTTAAAGGGCTTTTCCAACCCAAACGCTTGTTTCTATTATTTGTTCTGTATTTTTGCTTCTGTATTATTTTTTCTTGGGCAGGAAAACCTGGTTTTGGGGTCACCAAGACCCACCCAAAAGGGATTTTTTTGTTTTGTGAGGACAAGACAAGACTGGACATTTCCCTGGAGTCTGGGTGGTTTTGTACCTGGGCTTCTCTGAGACCTGAGCCATGAACAAGGGGCTTGACTTGCAGTCCCACTCATCCCTTACAGATGTGCTTCTAACTGGCACTTTACACATTTCCAGGTTATCCTTAAGTTCAGGATATCCTTAAGTCCAGTGTTTCTCTCTCCCAACGCTCAGAAACTTCTGATCTTGACTCATGTCAAGCCCAAGACTTCTTGCCCTTGCAAGGGAAGGATCATCTCCTCTGCTGCTCAAGGCTGTACCCCCTGCACCTCTTCTCCAGCCTAGATGAATCCCACTCATCCCTCTTTTCCAGCCCAACTCAATCCCATTCATCCCTCTTCTCCAGCCTAAATCAACCCCACTCATCTCTCTTCTCCAGCCTAAATGGATCCCACCCATCCCTCTTCTCCACCCTAGATGAATCCCACTCATCCCTCTTCTCCAGCCTAACTCAATCCCACTCATCCCTTTCTCCAATTTAAATCAATCCCACTCATCCCTCTTCTCCAGTCCAAATCAATCCCACCCATCCCTCTTCTCCAGCCTAACTCAATCCCACTCATCCCTCTTCTCCAATTTAAATCAATCCCACTCATCCCTCTTCTCCAGCCTAAATGAACCCCACTCATCCCTCTTCTCCAATTTAAATCAACCCCACTCATCCCTCTTCTCCAGCCTAAATGAACCCCACTCATCCCTCTTCTCAACCCTAAATCAATCCCACTCATCCCTCTTCTCCAGCCTAAATGGATCCCACTCATCCCTCTTCTCCAGCCTAAATCAATCCCACTCATCCAAGTGGGACAAGGCCCAATCACAGCCAGGAGTGTCCAAGCCCATTTCAGGGAAGGTTTAGATGAGATATTAGGAAAAAGTTCTCCATGGAAAAGGGTTGTCAAGGATTGGAACAAGCTGCCCCACCGTCCCTGGAAGTGTCCAAAAATGTGTGGATGTGGGATTTGGGGACAAGGTTTCGTGGTGAACACGGGAGTGGTGCTGATTGATGGTTGGACTCGATGATCTCAAAGGTCTTTCCCAACCTTAATGACTCTGTGATTCCACTGAAAATGTGCATTTCTACTTGCAGACCCAGATATTTGCAGGTTTTACCCCATTTTCCTAGTGTCACTGAGACACATTTACAAATACAAATCAGCAGGAGAAGAAAAACCCAGAATTTTTGGGATTCTAGTGGGTCTATCCAGTATAAAACCCCACAGCTGACGCAAAGCAAGGTTTAGCTTGGCCACAGCTTCTCACTTCTCACTCTTCACCATCATTTTAGCGAGCCCAGGGAAGCATCCAGACCAATTTATCCTGGAATCACCAGCAAAAATCCCCCTTTTAACAACAGATTTTCCCCTGTTCCCAGTTAATCTGTGAAAAACAGGTACAGACTGAGCACCTTACACAGAGAATTTGGCAAGGCCTCGGTCGTGTACACTTATTAAATGTGCTTTTAATCTCATTAATGTTTGAAAGAAGCAATGGTGGATGAATCAGCTGCTGCAAATGGAATAGTTCAGGGAATACATGCATTTTCATTAGCCTGACTTCTCCTGCAGCACTAAGTATTAGCATGGAATTAACCCATTAATTCTATTGATTTCTGGTAATATTGTGTATTCCATCAGCGCCGGAATCCCCACGGACTCCTTCCCACCCAGCTCCAGGAACCGGCTTGTTTAATCAACACTGAGCAACTCAGCGAGGCAACAGATTGGGTCATGGAAGGGGAGAAGAAAATTGTTCCTAATTGAGGGAACAGGAGGAATTTGGGGAGGCAGGATGGAATTCTTGCTGCTGAAGCCGGGGCCGGGATGCCCGGAATAACACTCTGCTGATCCTGCTGGAAACATCACGGGAGGTGTTGGAACTCCACAACTGGTGGAGCCAAGAGAAGATCATTTCACCTGTTCATGGAATAAACTGGGTTGGAAAGGACTGAAAAGCTCATCCAGTTTCACCCCCTGCCGTGGGCAGGGACACCTTCCAGTATCCCAGGTTGCTCCAAGCCCTGTCCAACCTGGCCTTAAATGTTTCCAGGAATGGGACATCCAGCCCCTTTCTGGGCAACCTGTGCCAGTGCTTTACCACCCTCATAATTAAAAACTTATATTTAATCATGTATTATATTTAATAATCTAATATATATAATATTTCCTCATATTTAATCTAAATCAACCCTCTGTTAGTTTAAAACCATCACCCTTTTAAATCACCCTGTTGATTTAAAACCATCCTGTCACAACAGGTCCTGTTTGTTCCCATCTTTCTTTTAGTTCCTTTATAGACTCTTTATAGACTGGAAAGGCCTTGAAGGTCTCCCTGGAGTCTTCCCTTCTCCAGGCTGAACACCCCCAGCTCTCCCAGCCTTTCCTCACAGAAGAGGTGCTCCAGCCCTTTGTTCTCCTCTCCCAAAAGCCAGACACAACCACACCAGTGGGAAACTTGTGCCCTAAAATCTACCGGGCTCTTCTCAAACATATCCTGCCCACCTACCTCAGGCTTTCACCAACCTCTATCACAATATCCAATGACTGTAATTCCCAATATCTTTCTCCACAAAGATCCTCTTTGCAGAACCACCGTGTCAGTTCTGGCCCTGCTTTTCCCCCCATGGATGGATTTTTCTGGGATAAAACCATCCAAGACAGCGGTTTCTGCTACATGGGGGTGAGAGGAGAGCTGTGTCCTCATGTAGGACAAGGAAAACTTCCCAACTCTCTGCAAGAGAGTTTTTTTTCCAGCTTTTTTTCCAGCCTTGCTGCCTTTCTTCACCGTCTTCCGAGAAGCTCGGGCCTCGGGAACCGGGATTTTCACGAAGTAAAAACAGGAGATAAAGACAAGATAAGAGACACTTAACTGTGCCACAAGAAATTAATTTAGAAGAACTGTAGCTTGAAAGTGAAAAAAGACTTCCTCTCCTTTTTCTTCCTGGACTCTTTTTGGAAGAAAGGAGGGACTTCACCTAATGTAATATATTATTTTACTGTAGAAGAAATAGTTAAGTTGTTATATATATATATATATATGTATGTAAATAAACTTGTAAATATTTTTCCCTTCCCTCTACAGAGATGTGCTTGCCTGAAAGTTTCTCTTCAGTGTTGAAGTAAAATTGTAGGAATGTGGGGGAAGCTTGGAGATTGGATTTTACTTTTGTGGGGGTCAAACCACCCCGCGGGGTCACCAAGCCTGTCTTTCATGTTCCCAGCTCAAAGCCTCCGGGTTTTTCCCCTGCTCAGGTAACGGGGTGGCTCTGCCTCTCGGAGCCTTTTGCTTGGAGGAGAGGATAAACGGGGTCTTTGATGTAAAAAACCCAAATGATGACGAAGTTGCTCTTTAAACTCGGCTTATTCCCCAAGATCTGGTTCTGGCAGGTCCTCCCTGGGCACTCAGAGCACTGAGCTGCCCTCCCGTTGACTCTGCGCGCTGGGACCACATCCGTGACATTTTTTAAAGCAATATTTCCTCCCAAATTGCCTTCGCAAAAGACTCCCTTTATTCCCCTCATCACAAGCCCTGCCTCATTTTCAGCAGAGAGCCGAACTCTCCCTCTCTCCTGCATCCCCGGGCCTAATTATTAAACAACCCTGTCAAAGTATTCGGTCGTTTGCTGATATTTTACTCACAATTAGAAGTGTGAATGAGCTCCATTAGGACTCTCATATCCTTTATGCTCGGCCTGACATTTGGGGAGCTGTTTTATTACAGCTGCCACTCCGGGAAATGGGGCTGCCGCAGTTAAGCACCAATAATGGTGTTATTGACCCCAATTTTATGAATGCAGGAGGATGGCTGAATGTTACACACTCAGCGTTCCAGAGGGTTCTCACTGTCTCACACCAGTGCCTGCTCTGGGAGCTCCCATCCCTGACTTTTTTGTGGAAATGGGATTTTTTTCCTCACTCCCTTAAGCTCAGAAACACTTTTTAAAATTTTTTTTTAATGATAAAATGTTTGCAGCTGGTTAACAGAGAAAACAGCTTATCGAGGTAGTGAAGATTAAAGTTGAGATGAGGATTAAAGATGCCTGATGGCATCTTGATAAGCATCAAACACAACTGGGAACCCTCAGGGTTGTTCCCACTTCTGGAAGAGACTTGTGGCCCAGAGTCCTGGGGAAATCACTTCTCTGTTAATTCATTCCAGGACTGAGAGTGAAGTTCCTTTCCGTGTCACCACCTCTCCCTAAATCATGGGATCATAAATGGTTTGGATTGGAAGGGACTTTAAAAATCATCCAGTTCCATCCCCTGCCATGTTCAGGGACACCTCCCACTAGCCCAAGTTGCTCCAACCTGGCCTTGGACACTTCCAGGGATGGGGAATTCACAGGTTCTTTGGGCACCTTCACCCTCATTGCAAGGAATTTATTCCCAATATCCCACCTATCCCTGCCCTCTGTCAGTGTGAAGCCATTCCCCCTTGTCCTGTCACTCCAGACCTTTCCAAATCACAGAGAGAGATGGTCCCTGCTGTGAAGCTCTTTGAGACCCAGGAGAAAGCCCTGATCCTAAAAGGATCATTGGAAAGCTGAGATTAGGACGTGGGAATTCCAAACCAGAGCTCTCAGTTGCAGACCACCCATCCCTAATCCTTGCCATGCAGGTTGGGATGGCTTCATGCTCCATTTTTGGATCTCAGTCACCAGGAGGTGATGGATGTTTAACTGGTGCTTTCCCCCTTTATTCCTTGGCAGATTCCTACTACGCTTTCATAGAATGAGAAAACCCTCCCTTTTTCACTCCTCTCTTTTCCCAGCACCACTTAAGCACCTCAGGACAAAAAGAAATGGGCATTTGGGAACACAGGAAAACAGCCAGTTCTCATCAAGCTGAGGCTACTGCTGAAATTTCGCTCCATTTCAGGGCTAGAAAGTGGAATTCCTTGTGTTGAGAGGGTAGTTATTGTACCCTGAAACCTTTTGCAAATGATAAAAATGAGGATCCATCCATCCATCCATCCGTCCATCCATCCATCACTGTGGGTTTTTAAGGCAAAGAGTACTCATGGACCTGCCAGGGTGAGGTGGTTTCCTCAGGGAATACAAAAATTCTGAGGAAGAGAGGGGACATCCCAAACTCCACTGAGTTCCAGACCAGTCCTGCGGCTCCCAGTTTTTGCTCTCTCCTGACCTGAGAAATTCCCTTGGATCTATCCTGCCTGTGGTTTGTGTCTGCTGCTCTGACACAACACTGCTCTGCCCAGCAGAGGTGCCAGACCTTGTCCATGTTCCTCCAAAATCTGGGTATCCAAGGGGGAATCCAGCACCTCTCCAAACCAGGCTGTTTATTTGGTGTCCTGGGATCCAACCTGGGGTGCTCTGCCTGGAAAAGTTGGGCTTGAACTGCACTCTGTGTGTCCAACCCTCCTCCAAAATATCCTCAACAAACATCCTCCAGCTTTTCACCAGTGGCAGAAGGTCCTTCCAGCCACCTCAGGGACCAGGAGAGGGGGAAAATCCCAGTGTCACAAACAAGGTCCAGAGGGACCAGGAGAGGGGAAATCCCAGTGTCACAATCAAGGTCCACAGGGACCAGGAAAGGGGGAAATCCCAGTGTCCCAAACAATGTACACAGGGACAGGAGGGGGGAAACCCCAGTGTCACAAACAAGGTCCACAGGGACTGGGAGAAGGGGAAATCCCAGTGTCCCAAACAAGGTCCACAGGGACCAGGAGAGGGGGAAATCCCAGTGTCACAAATGAGGTCTACAGGGACCAGGAGAGGGGAAATCCCAGTGTCACAAACAAGGTCCACAGGGATCAGGAAAGGGGGAAATCCCAGTGCCACAAACAAGATCCAGAGGGACTGGGAGAGGGGGAAATCCCAATGTCACAAACAAGGTCCACAGGGACCAGGAAAGGGGGAAATCCCAGTGTCACAAACAAGGTCCAGAGGGACCGGGAAAGGGGGA
>NW_020898009.1:46658-58624 GCF_003984885.1 Neopelma chrysocephalum | reverse complement strand
ATCCCAGTGTCACAAACAAGGTCCAGAGGGACCGGGAAAGGGGGAAAATCCCAGTGTCCCAAACAAGGTCCAGAGGGACCAGGAGAGGGGGAAATCCCAGTGTCACAAACAAAGAGGGACTTCCATGACCAGTGTGGGGTTGGAGGCTGGAGCTCAGAGTGGATCTGCAGGGCAGGGACATGTCACAGCTCCCAGAACAGAGACTGGGCAGGATCCCCATGTCCTCACAGAGGTGTTCCACGACCTTTGGATGCCTTAAAACACAGGGAATGTGTCATTAGGAGTTCCCACCTCTTCCCAACAAGGACTGGAAGCTTTCAGACCAAACCAGCGTCCAAAACCCCACAGAAGGAGCTCTTTTTTTACCTATTGGATCTGCCCAACCACCCAGATCCAGCCCTTCATTGACACTGAGTTTAAACCTCCCTCCTTCTGCCACAACAAAGCCTCTGAAAATTCAATCTTATCTCCCCAAACCACTCCAGCTCCTCACTCCTTGCATCCCATCTCTCCCTCTCATCATTAACACCACCATTCCCTTGGAAAAGAGGATGGAGCCTGGATTAAAAGGAGCACTTTAGCTCCCAGCAATATTCCCTTGCTCTGCCCTTTGAGTTTGGATGGGTTTTGTTGTTGTTGTTGTGGTTCCTACATTTTATTATTTTATTATTTTATTTTAATTTTATTTTTATTTTATTATTTTATTTTTTATTATTTTATTTTATTTTTTTATTATTTTATTTTATTTTTTATTATTTTATTTTTTATTATTTTATTATTTTTTATTTTTTATTTTTATTTTATTATTTTATTTTATTTTTTATTTTATTATTTTATTTTATTTTAATCTTTATTTTATTATTTTATTTTATATTTTATTTTATTTTTTATTTTATTTTATTTCACTCAGCACAGGGGCTGAACGGCTGAATAAAATCCAACTTCCCAGCTGAGCCACAGCTGCTCTGCCCTGAAAACCTCAGGGAAAAACGGGGGCAATTTCCATTTTGACCAATTATTATGCAGGGAAATCTTTTATTCCCGAAGAAATGAAGGTGGAGAGGAGGAAAAAAAGCCTTTGGAGGCATCAATTATCTCTTAAAGGAACGCTGACCACTTAAAACTGTTGAGCCAGAACTTCTGTGGACATGAATCAGCAAAGATCCTTCCTAAATATGGGGATGAAGAGCTCGGAATTTAGCTGGGAATCAGAGTTTGGGTGTGGATACACCTATGTTTATTTATGTATCACTGCAATTCTCTTTAATTTGGGGCTTGGACTTTTTTGGGTGTTTTTCTTCCTTTTTTTCCTGCATGATGGAAATCATCTGGTTTGCTTGAGATCACATTTCTATGATTTCAATTAATCCCAGGGCAGCAACCTGGGATTAATTCATAAACCCTCCCACCCTCACCGAGCATTCCGAGGTCCTGCTCTGCTGCTCTTCAGAAAAAACAAACTCCAGACTCGCAAAGCTGAGCTTTATTTCCCTTCTTTGTGCCAAGTCAGACTTTTCAGATCTCCTCCTCCTCCTGTTTTCCCTCTCCCTCCTCCTTATCCCGTTATCTCGCAGCTGGATCTCATCCTGGGGGACCCGTTTGGGTTCCCTGGTTTCACCCTTAAACGGGATATTTCCCAATTAAAGGAAAACTTCTGACCCCTTTGAGTTCCCTGGTTTTATCCCTAAACAGTATATTTCCCAATTAAAGGAAAACTCATCAAACATGAGGCATTTTTGGAGAGTTGGGGGCTTGTGAAGCTGCTACAGTTTCCCCTGTTTGAGTCAGAAAATGCAGGTGATGCTTGGATCCCGAAAAAATTGGTTATTTGGGGATGGAAACCAGTGCTTTTGATCTCCTGCAAGATCCAGAATCATTGTGAACAGTGCAGAAGAAACTGGGAGTGACTTGTCAAAGGGCACTTGTTCCCTGTTGGATCTCAGAGGTCTCAGAGATGGGGTTTTTTTGGGGACAAAACAGTAATTTTTTCCCCCTTTGGGATCAAAATTCCACCAGTCCTAATAAAATAATTCTATGGAAGTTTATAAAAGCCTTTTACACCCACTTTGGCCTCAATAATTGAAGTGTTATCACGTGGGAGGTCCTGTTGTCACTCCTCTGTCTGTCCTGTGCCACCTGGAATCCAAAGGGATGGTTTTCCACCTTGGAAACCTTCTCCCTGGGCAGGGGATAAATAAAGAGGGAAAAAAGTTCACCTGATCCCAGAGCTTTCCCTATGGGAAGGTTGTCCAGGTTTTCCCAGCACAAACACGCCGGGAAAAGTCTTCCCAGTACTGCCACGAGGTCCAGGGGCATCTTTCCACCCTGAGCAGAGAGATTGAGACATTCCATGGATGTTCCACCTCCGAGATCCATCAGGGAGCAGGTGCCCCAGGACAAGTCATTCCCGGTTTCCTTTGAGGTGTCCTTCAAAACGGTTCTGGATCTTGCAGGAGATCAAAAGCAGCAGCTCCTACCCCCAAACAACCCATTTTTCTTGGGATCCGAACAGGATCCAACTTCCAGGGATGGGACTGTCAGTTTTCCTGTCCAGTTTCTCCACATAAACATCCACAAAGTCCTGCCCTGAGGGGTTCCACAGGTTGTCCACCTGATATCTCCATCTTTCACCATTCCAGAAGATCCAAAAAACCTTGGAATTTTTAGCAGAGACAATCCTTGGAAAACCTGAGTGCTGCATGTGCAAACGGAGCTGGAATAATGGGCAGAGCTGTTCCAGGGCTGGAATTGTTCCTTGTGGGAGGTTTGGGTTGGGCAGGGGGACAAAGGAGTTGAAAACAGGGATTTGAAGCTCGGCAGTTAAACCTGAAAACCCACTTTGCACCATTCCAGAAGATCCAGCAAAGCTTAGAATTTTTAGGGAATGATCCTTCCTGGAATAACAAGGAGGATCTGCATCAACTAAAGATGCAGGAGGGGGATTCCATCCCTTTAAATTGATTTTTTTCCTACTAAAATTCCCACCAGGGAGGTCCCACTCTGGGTTCCTGTGGGTTCTGTTGTCACTCCTCTGTCTGTCCTGTGCCACCTGGAATCCATAGGGATGATTTTCCACCTTGGAAACCTTCTCCCTGGGCAGGGGATAAATAAAGAGGGGAAAAAAAAATCACCTGATCCCGGAGCTTTCCCTATGGGAAGGTTATCCAGGAGGATAAAAGTTCTCCTGATTTTTAAAGTAATAGAAACATTAAGTAATATAAATATATTTAATTAAATATATATTTAAGTAATAATATTACTTTAAGTAATATAAAAATTACTTAAAAATAAAGAAGCATTTAAAATCAATATACAAGTGTGAGTATTTTTAAATTAAATATCTATTTAATTAAATAGATATTTAAGTAATAATATTAAGTAATATAATTATTACTTTAAAATAAATAAATATATAAAATCAATATACAGGTGTGTGTATTTTTAAATTAAATATATATTAATTAAATATATATTTGGTAATAATATTACTTTCAGTAATAAAAAGATTACTTAAAAATAAATAAATATTTAGAATAAATATACAGATGTGTATTTTTAATTAAATATATATTTAGTTAAATATATATTAAGTAATAATATTGCTTTAAATAATATAAATATGACTAAAATAAATAAATATTTAAAATAAATATACAGGTGTGCATTTTAAAATTAAATATATATTTAATTAAATATTTATTTAAGTAATAATATTACTTTAAGTAATATAAGAATTACTTAAAAATAAATAAATATTTAGAATAAGTATACAGGTGTGTATTTTTAATTAAATATATATTCAGTTAAATACATATTAAGTAATAATATTACTTTCAGTAATATAAAAATTACTTAAAGATAAACAAATATTTAAAATAAATATTCAGGTGTGTGTTTGACACAACAAACTCTGGGTAGTGCAGGGCATAAAAACCTCCTTAAAAGATTTTAAATATGGAAAATATTATGGAAAGCCTAACAAAAAAAAAAAGAAATAACGTTTTGTGGTGTCCTGTGGAAACAATGGGAAAAGGGAGGGAAAAAAGGAGTTGGATGATTTAATTACCTGGCTTTGGTTACTGGATTTTGGGTTGAATTTGGAAAAAAAATGAAATTAGAAGGGAAAATATCATGGGATATTTGGAGTGGCCACGGAACAACAGCCCTGGATCCAGGAGGAAAATTTTCAGGATCACTCCCTGGGCCCCGAGGTCAGACCTTGGAAGGGAAAAAGGGGGAAAATGAGAGTGGAAATAAGAGAGAATACACCGGGAATATGTAAAATACATAATGGGATTTTAGCTGCTTGGGTTTAGATTTTAGGAGGTGCTGTTCCCATGGGAACAAATGGACCCGGAAAGCAAGATCCCAAACTCAGAGAGATCCAGGGAAAACTGTCAGGGTCGTGTTCATGGAGACGTGAGATCCAGAGCCTGAAAGGGGAACTGGGAGAGCCCTTCAGCCATCCCAGGGTTAGAAATCCCAGGGAATGCCCATTCCCACCAAGGGTAGAGATCCCAGGGAATGCTGAATCCCTTCAAGGGTAGAGATCCCAGGGAATGCTGATTCCTACCAAGGTTAGAGATCCCAGGGAATGCTGATTCCCACCAAGGTTAGAAATCCCAGGGAATGCTGATTCCCTCCAAGGTTAGAGATTCCAGGGAATGCTGATTCCCTCCAAGGGTAGAGATCCCAGGGAATCTGATCTCCCCCCCCAGTTATAAATCCCAGGGAATGTTGATTCCCACCAAGGCTGGAAGTCACAGGGAATCCTGATTCTCACCAAGGTTAGACATCCCAGGGAATGCTGATTCCCTCCAAGGGTAGAGATCCCAGGGAATCTGATTCCCACCACGTTCATAAATTCCAGGGAATGCTGATTCCCACCAAGGCTGGAAGTCACAGGGAATCCTGATTCTCACCAAGGTTAGAAACCCCAAGGAATGTTGATTCCCACCAAGGTTAGAGATCCCAGGGAATCCTGATTCCTACCAAAGTTAGAGATCTAAGGGAATGCTGATTCCCCCCTAAAGTTAGAGATCCCAGGAAATGCTAATTCTCTCCATGTTTAGAATCCCATGGAATGTTGATTCCCACCCAGAGGGAATGCTGACTCCCCTCCCAAGGTTAAAAATCCCAGAGAATGCTGATTCCCACCAAGGCTAGAAATCCCAGGGAATACTGATTCCCACCAAGAGTAGAGATCCCAGGGAATCTGATTCCCCCCCAAAAGTTATAAATCCCAGGGAATGCTGATTCCCCCAAGGCTGGAAGTCACAGGGAATGCTGATTCCCACCATGGTCAGAAATCCCAGGGAATGCTGATTCCCACCCAGAGTGAATGCTGACTCCCCTCCCAAGGTTAAAAATCCCAGGGAATGCTGATTCCCACCAGGGTTAAAAATGCCAGGGAACGCTGACTCGCAGTCCCCAGTGCAGAGGGAGCAGCATGAAAAGGTTTTCCCTGTTTCTGGAGTGCAGGGATGCTCCTTTTCCTTTCAGACCTCATTGATTCCCAGGCTCAGGACGGCTGAGAAAAATCTGCATTAAACTCTCCCTGACAGGCCCCCCGGGGATAACCTTGGAAGCTGCATTTCTCTGCTCTTACAGGAGTGTGAGGAGTTCATTCCTCCTTTAAACTGAGGAGGAGACACTTTCCCAGATGTTTAAAAAAGTGTGGAATGTGAGGGATCTCCCCCAAACCTCACCACTGTCACCCATTTTTGCCCATTAACCACTGGATTAAAGTCAGGAGAACTTTTATCCTCCTGGACAACCTTCCCATAGGGAAAGCTCCGGGATCAGGTGGTTTTTTTCCCCTCTTTGTTTATCCCCTGCCCAGGGAAAAGGTTTCCAAGGTGGAAAACCATCCCTTTGGATTCCAGGTGATGCAGGACAGACAGAGGAGTGATAGTATTACTTAAATATATATTTACTTACATATTTAATTTTAAAATACACATACCTGTATATTAATTTTAAATATTTATTTATTTTAAAGTAATATTTATATTACTGAAAGTCATGTCACGTCATGTCATGTCATTACTGAAAGTAATATTATTACTTAAATATATATTTAATTAAATATATATTTAATTTAAAAATACGCACCAGTATATGGATTTTAAATATTTATTTATTTTAAAGTATTTTTATATTACTTAAAGTAGTATTATTACTTAAATATATATTTAACTAAATATATATTTAATTAAAAATGCACACATGTATATTAATTTTAAATATTTATTTATTTTAAAGTAATAATTATATTATTTAAAATAATATTATTACTTAAATATCTATTTAATTAAATAGATATTTAATTTTAAAAATACTGATTTGTATATTGATTTTAAATACTTCTTTATTTTTAAGTAATTTTTATATTACTTAAAGTAATATTATTACTTAAATATATATTTAATTAAATATATTTATATTACTTAATATTTCTATTACTTTAAAAGTCAGGAGATCTTTTATCCTCCTGGACAACCTTCCCATAGGGAAAGCTCCGGGATCAGGTGGGTTTTTTCCCTCTTTGTTTATCCCCTGCCCAGGGAGAAGGTTTCCAAGGTGGAAAACCATCCCTTTGGATTCCAGGTGATGCAGGACAGACAGAGGAGTGACAACAGAACCCACAGGAACCCAGAGTGGGACCTCCCTGGTGGGAATTTTAGTAGGAAAAAAATCAATTTAAAGGGATGGAACCCCCCTCCTGCGTCTTTAGTTGATGCAGATCCTCCTTGTTATTCCAGGAAGGATCATTCCCTAAAAATTCTAAGCTTTGCCGGATCTTCTGGAATGGTGCAAAGTTGGTTTTCAGGTTTAAATGCCGAGCTTCAAATCCCTGTTTTCAACTCCTTTGTCCCCCTGCCCAACCCAAACCTCCCACGAGGAACAATTCCAGCCCTGGAATTGCTCTGCCCGTTATTCCAGCTCCGTTTGCACATGCAGCACTCAGGTTTTCCAAGGATTGGCTCTGCTAAAACCAGACTTCCAATCTTTGCTTACAAGGCAGATCAAAACAAGGAATTGTGCCTGGCAGCATTTTTCCAACAAAAAGTTTTTTTGGGGGTCACAGGAAGAATATTGTAGACTATTCCAACCCTCAGGAATAATCTAAGGTTGAAATCCAGGCAAAGGAAAGCCACAAAGCCAGAGGCCTCCAGACTTGGAGCCTGGTTTAAGGGATCCAGGTCCTAAAAACACACCTGGGTGTTTTTCTCAGGTGAGTGTTCAAGGCCTGGGGCTTTGGTGGGAAGGAAATTCGTGTTTTAAAGGAAAACTCACGGGTTTATCCCGATTTTCTGCTGAGCACTGACACGCAGATCATCTGGGAGGGGTTGAGGAGAAGCCCAGAGCTGCTCCTTGTGGAAATCAGGGAATTTTTGGTGCTTGTGAGAAGGCAAAGATGGGTGATTAGAGAGCTCAGGGCACATTGGAGAGTGAAAAATTCCTAACCAAATTCCAATGGCACTGGAAAGGAGCCCCAAAACCCTCCCGTGCTCCTCCCACAGTGCTGGCAGCACCTCCAGGACCGGACACGTCAACAAGAGATTTTCCAAGCCCTTTTTCCTCCAGTTCAATCCCAAAATTAGGGCTGGGGGGACAAGCCAGCAGGCATTCTGTGATTCCATGATATCCCTGGGTAAGCTGATTCCCATCAAGGCTGGAAGTCACAGGGAATGCTGATTCCCTCCAAGGGTAGAGATCCCAGGGAATCTGATTCCCATCAAGTTTATAAATCTCAGGGAATGCTGATTCCCACAAAGGCTGGAAGTCACAGGGAATGCTGATTATTTCCAAGGTTAGAGATCCCAGGGAATGCTGATTCCCACAAAGGCTGAAAGTCACAGGGAATGCTGATTATTTCTAAAGTTAGAGTTCCCAGGGAATGCTGATTCTCACCAAGGCTGGAAGTCACAGAGAATGCTGATTCCTACCAAGGTTAGAAATCGCAAGGAACATTGATTCTCACCAGGGTTAGAGATCCCAGGGAATGCTGGGATTAAATTTCATTTAATTTAATTTATTAATTTAAACCCATCTCCCCCCTTGTCCCGTCCCCACAGTCCCTACTTTTTATTTCCCCTCTTTTTTACGAGTCCCCCTTAAGATCTGAAAGTTGTAAGTGTTGAATGTTCCACTGGTTCAAGTGAAAAGGGTTTAACCTCTGGAGATTCTTCTTTTTTCCTTCCCTGACTTCTCCTTGATTTCCACACACAGCTGGTTTTACAGCTCACAGCCTTGTTTTTCCAAAGGCTGTTATCCCATTCCCTGTTCTTGGAACCCTCCAGAGCTCAAACTCTCAAACCCTCAAACCTCCTTGGTGTGACAGAGCCTTTGATTTGAAAAGTGTCACCAGGAATGGCCCCGAATCCCTCAGGGATCAGAGGAGGGGGGAAGTCACAATCTCCAGGAGGCAGGTTCTGGTTCTGGGAAGGCTCATAAAAAACCAGCCAAAGTTACCTGAGCTCTAAAATATCAAACCAGCATCAAACACAAAGCCTGGTTTGAGCTTTTCTCCACTTTCAAGGCTCTGCGAGGAACAAAGCAGCGACTGTGGTTTAATTAGAGCCTCAGAATTCCTGCATTTCTCCTGCCAGTTCAGCCTGTAATTTCTGGAGTACTAATCCTTCATGGAAATAAAGACCTGGGAGCCTGAAATCCCATTTTTGTGCGGGTATTTTGGACACACTGCTGCCAAAATATCCTTAAATCTGCCTCTCCCTGCACATCAGCAATCTTCCCCATCCATGATGTTGATCCCCTCCTGAGTCATTCCATGAAAAATCCTTAACACACATTTTTTTTTCATGACCGGGCCTGGCTGGTCATGACTTTTCCTTCCTCAAAATTGCCTTTTCAACTGTGTTTTTTTTTCCTGGAATATTCAACAATCTCTCAGCTGAGGTCACCAAGCTCCAAGGAGATGCAGGAACCAGCTCTCCACGCTTCACTTCTCTAGGAATTATATTGAGTTATCCTGTGTTTTGAAGGCTTTGAAGGAATTTTTCATGGCTGAGAGGGGAAGGATCTTTTTATAGGACGGTGGGAGATGCAAAATCAGCTGGGATAGATCCTGAAAAGGGATGGAGATGGATTTGGGAAGGGAAAATCTATGGAGATACTGGGACAGCACAAAAATGGTACAACAAACATGGGTGAGGCTTGTGGTGGTCACTGACCATGGACATCCCCAATTTGATAATATTTGGGGGGAAAAGATGGGTCAAATTCCTGGGAAATGGAACGCCCTGGACTCAGAGAGGCTCAAAGAAAGAGCCCGAGGCGCTTCTGAAAATAAACAGCCAAACCAAGGCCTTTATGTAACGAAAGGATTTTTGCTGTTGTTGCTCAATTTATTTTGGTTTTGGTTTGATCAGCTTTAATAACGACCCTGCAGAGCTGTTCCCGCTTCCCTCCTGCTCCATCCAGAGGAAGAAAAATGGGGAATTGAGGAATTTCTCCTTCCCACACACAGAGGGGGTGAAGCATTGCCCCGTTTTTCAAATCCGTTAAAACCCAGGATGGGACCTCGTTTCTGACCTGCAGCACCACGACACAGCTGCATATTAATTTAAAATATTTATTTATTTTAAAGTAATATTTAGATTACTGAAAGTAATATTATTGCTTAAATATATATTTAATCAAACATATGTTTAATTTAAAAATACGTACACCTGTATATTAATTTGAAATATTTCTTTATTTTAAAGTAATATTTATATTACTTAAAGTCGTATTATTACTTAATATATATTTAATTAAATATATATTTAATTAGAAATACACATCTGTATGTTTATTTTAAAGTAATATTTAGATTACTGAAAGTAATATTATTGCTTAAATATACATTTAATCAAATACATGTTTAATTTAAAAATACACACACCTGCATATTAATTCAAAATATTTATTTATTTTAAAGTAATATTTATATTACTTAAAGTAGTATTATTACTTAATATATATCTAACTAAATATATATTTAAATAAAAATACACCCCTGTATATTTATTTTAAATACTTATTTATTTTAAAGTAATTTTTATATTACAGAAAGTAATTTTATGACTTAAATAAATATTTAATCAAATATATGTTTAATTAAAAAATACACACATCTGTATATTAATTTAAAATATTTATTTATTTTAAAGTAATAGTTATATTACTTAAAGCACTATCATTATTGAATATATATTTAACTAAATATATATTTAATTAAACATACACATCTGTATATTTATTTTAAGTAGTTATTTATTTTAAAGTGATTTTATATTACTTAAAGTAATATTATTACTTAAATAAATATTTAATTAAATATATGTTTAATTTAAAAATACACGCAGCTGTATATTAATTTAAAATATTTATTTATTTTAAAATAATATTTAGATTACTGAAAGTAATATTACTGCTTAAATATATATGTAATCAAATATATGTTTAATTTAAAAATACACACATATTAATTTAATTTAATACACACATATTAATTTAAAATATTTATTTATTTAAAGTAATATTTAGATTACTTGAAGTAGTATTATTACTTAATATATATCTAACTAAATATATATTTAACTAAATATATATTTAAATAAAAATACACACCTGTATATTTATTTTAAATAGTTATTTATTTTTAAGTAATTTTTGTATTAATTAAAGTAATATTACTACTTAAATAAATATTTAATTAAATATATATTTAATTTAAAACCACACACCTGTATATTAATTTTAAATATTTATTTTCAAGTAATATTTATATAACATATAGCAATATTATTACCACGACACAGCACTGAGTTACTCCGGGTGGGAGCTGCAGTGACCCCAGCATGGATTTTTCTTGTTGTTTAGGAAGAAAAACAACTTTTTGGATATTTTTTTAATCCTCTCCTGAACCTGTTTGTCATCGGGAGACAGAGTTGGAGGAATTCAGACTCTGCCACGAGCACAGGACAGGGATGACAAGAATTGTGAGGCTCTGAGTGATGTGCTGGGTGGTTAATGAAGCCGTGCAGGAAGCCTGACATCTTTGCATTCCCGTTCAAAGAAAATAATAATAATCATTTGAGGCTGTTGAAAAGCTCTGGCAGAGCTGGAAAATGCCTCTCATTTCCCCACAGACACAAAGCAGCCTCTGCTCCTGCTGGGCTGCCTCTGTTTTTGGGGAGATCAGCCCGGGTTTGGTTGGTCCCTGCTGAGGATGAACCCTAAACAACCCTAAATCCATGGATCTGCCACCTGCATCCTCACTTCCAGGCTCAGGAGTATCCAAGGCTGTTCCAAGCTGTGTCCAAACCACCGTGGCCATGTAACAGGGCAGGAGCTGAGGCAGGAGGACATTCCTGGTCTTGGAGTATCCCTAATCCAAGGAGCAAAGCCCAGCCCCAGTACATGCCCTCAGCCTCTGCTCCTTTTTGGGGAGATCTCTCCTCCGTTTTTGGGGAGATCAGCCCGGATTTGATTGGTCTCTGCTGAGGATCAACCCTAAATCACCCTAAATCCATGGATCTGCCACCTGCTTCCTCGTTTCCAAGCCCAGGAGCTCTTCCAAGCTGCGTCCAAACCACCTTGGCCATGGCTCTGACACAGGGTAGGCCAGGAGCTGAGAAAGAGGGACATTCCTGCTCTTGGAGTATCCCTAATCCAGGGAACAAAGCTCAGCCCCAGCACACAACCTCAGTCTCTGCTCCTGCTGGGCTGCCTCTGTTTTTGGGGAGATCAGCCCAGGTTTGGTTGGTTCCTGCTGAGAATGAACCCTAAATCACCCTAAATCCATAGCTCTGCCACCTCCACCCTCATTTTCCTTTCCCTTTTTCTCTTTCATTTTCCCTTTTTCCGTCCCCCTTTTTCCCTTTCCCTTTTTCCCTTTCCCTTTCCATTTTTCCCTTTCCCTTTTTCCCTTTCCCTTTTTCCCTTTCCCCTTCCCT
>NW_020898009.1:42212-46258 GCF_003984885.1 Neopelma chrysocephalum | reverse complement strand
CCCTTTCCCTTTCCATTTTTCCCTTTCCGTTTTTCCCTTTCCCTTTCTCTTTTCCCTTTCCCTTTCCCTTTTTCCCTTTTTCCCTTTCCCTTTCCCTTTCCCTTTTCCCCTTTCCCTTTCCTTTCCCTTCCCCTTTTCCTCTTTCCCTTTCCAAACCTTCCCTTCCTTCCCTTCCTTTTTCCCTTTCCTTCCTCTCTCCCTTGGACCCTCACAGTCTGCCAGCTCCAACCCCAACCTTCTCCTTCTTCCTTCCCAAACCTTCCCTTTCTCCCCTCTCCCTTCCCCCTTTCCCCTTCCCTTTCCAGAGTTAAGGTGCCAGAGGAGGTGGCCAGGGGTGGAAGAGGACCAAGCTTTGCAGTGGAAGTTTTAACCTGGGAGCACAAGGAATCCCTTCTATAGCTGTTCATTTTTCCTAATTTTTTTCTAAAAATATATCCTCTGACTTGGATATTTAAATCCAGGGACTGGACATTTAAATCCAGGGACTGGATTTCAACTAAACAGGGTAAAAACGCTGCTGACAACCCTTGGAACTCTGTGTTAAACTCAGTGTCTCCCACTTGTTTTTTCATGGAATTTTTTTCTCCTGGAAGTTTTAACCTGGGAGCACAAGGAATCCCTTCCATAGCTCTTCACTTTTCCTAATTTTTTTCTAAAAATATAATCCTCTGGCTTGGATATTTAAACCCAGGGACTGGATATTTAAAGCCAGGAACTGGATTTCCATTAAACAAAGGAAAAATGCTGCTGACAACCCTTGGAACTCTGTGTTAAACTCAGTGTCTCCCACTTGTTTTTTCATGGCATCTTTTTCTCCTGAAAGTTTTAACCTGGGAGCACAAGGGAATCCCTTCCATATCTGTTCACTTTTCCTAATTTTTTTCTAAAAATATAATCCTCTGTCTTGGATATTTAAATCCAGGATGTGGACTTTTAAATCCAGGGACTGAATTTCAACTAAAGAGAGGAAATATGCTGCTGACAACCCTTGGAACTCTGTGTTAAACTCAGGGTTTCCCACTTGTTTTTTCATGACATTTTTTTTCTCCTGGAAGTTTTAACCTGGGAGCACAAGGAATCCCTTCCATATCTGTTCACTTTTCCTGTTTTTTTTTCTAAAAATATAATCCTCTGGCTTGGGTATTTAAATCCAGGGACTGAATTTCAGCTAAAGAGAGGGAATATGCTGCTGACAACCCTTGGAACTCTGTGTTAAACTCAGTGTCTCCCACTCGTTTCTTCATGCCATTTTTTCTCCTGGAAGTTTTAACCTGGGAGCACAAGGTTCTATAGCTTCTCCCTTTTCCTGATTTTTTTCTAAAAATAGAACTCCTCTGGCTTGAATATTTAAACCCAGGGACTGGATATTTAAATCCAGGGACTGGGTTTCAACTAAGCAGGGTAAAAATGCTGCTGACAACCCCTGGAATTCCTACTACAGTTTCCAGAGCCAGGGCTTGGGAAAAGGATGGACAGGGGTGGATATTGGCTGGCACAGGGCTCAGATGTGCAGGAATGAGAGATGTTGAGCCAACTGTGGGATTCCCTCATTTTCCCTTTGGACACGATTCCAACACACTTGGAAAAGGGAGTGTCCCAGTTTTCCACAGATCCTTTTTCTGCCGTTGGAGGGAAATAATCGAGACTGGAACAACTTCCACCAGTTGTCTCCGGTTTAAAGCTGAAACTCCGCCAAGTTGCTGCTTGGGAATTGTTCAAACGGCTTTAGTTGCCCTTCCTGAAGGCTGGGATTCCCAGGAGGACCCTTCCTGAAGGCTGGGATTCCCAGGAGGACCCCTCCTGAAGGCCAGGATTCCCAGGAGAACGTTTCCATTCCAGGTGGTCACGGAGCACCACGGGAAACACAGTCTGGGCACAGCCCAGCTCCAGTCTGAAGTCAATCAAAGGGATATTCCCAAATTTATCTCCCCACTGGAATTGTTTAGGTCTATTTTTAACCCTATAATAAAAACCACCTATTTCATATAATAACCCCCCTATTTTTTAACCCTCAAAATAAAACCCAAGCAGAAGGCAGAGATTTCCCCTGACAGACAAAGGGTTCTAAGTCGCTCCAGAGGATCCAAAGACATGTTTTTGCAGAGGAAGAAGCGGGATGAAATGTTTTCAGGGATCTTTTTTAAACTCAAGGGACTCACAGACCTCAGAGGGACAAAGCAGCAGAGAAATCCAGGGGATGGGCTCAGCTCCAGCAAACCCATCCAAGACCTGAATCCACAACAGATTATCTGGTTCCAGATCCACAGACCTGCCTCCTTTGTGGACCTCACTCCCCCAGAAACCTGTGGGAAGCTCAAGGCCCTGATGGGATGAAAACACCTGGATATTTTGGAAGATACTGTTCAAGCTCTGATGGGTCATTTCATCCCAGAATCTGTTAATAATATAAGAGAATCATGGAATGGTTTGGACTGGAAGGGACCTTAAAAAGATCTTGTTCCACCCCCTGCCACGGGCAGAGACACCTTCCACTAGCCCAGGTTGCTCCAAGCCCTGTCCAACATGGCCTTGGACAATTCCAGGGATCCAGGGGCAGCCCTGGAGGTGCAAACAGAACCACAACAGGCAGGGAAGCTGGAGAACTCTTGGGACAACCAGGTGTTCCCTGTCTGTGCTTTGTCCACCTGCCACTTAACCCTTGGCAGGTTCTACCTCAACACCAGCCTGGTCTTTCCTCAATTCCCCTCATCACCAACTGCTGCCCCCTGAGGGGTTCTCTCACATCCTTGGCATGTTCAAGGTGGCACCAACAGCAAGAAAATCCAATTCCTGCAAGTTCCCACATTAATATCACAGAAACATGGAATGGTTTGGGTTGGAAGGGATCTTAAAAGTCATGAATATTCCACTCCCCTGCCGTGGGCAGGGACACCTTCCACTAGCCCGGGTTGCTCAAGTCCCATCCAATCTATCCTTGGACACTTCCAGGGATCCGGGGGCAGCCACAGCTCCTCTGCCAAACCTGTTCCAACATTTTCCTGGCTCTGTTGACTCCTTCACCCAGACAAATGCATTTTTCACCTCATTCCACGTGCAGATGTGCCCGAGTTTATCCGTGGGATCCCTGTGGACGTGGAAATGTGGCCAAGGGCACCGACGGCCACCCGGGGAACCCCTTGTATCCCACGAATCCTTCCCTGTTAGCGCCTAAATTAAAGTCTGCCTGCACCACCAGTCAAGAGGGAGCCCAAAAGAGGAGAGAGAAGATTGATTTTGTGCATATTTTAAGTGCTCTGCGACTGCCAATGTTTATTTGGAGGAAAAATCAGAGCGAGCGAGAAGCGCCGAGGCTCCAAATGAAAATAACACGGGGAAATACATCTCTTTTATCATCGAATTATAGATTAAAATAGGAAACAGGGGGGAATATAGAAACATAGATCTCTTTGTGGAGGCTTTCTGTAACAATCACCATAAAATAATGTAGCAGGTACCTGACAGCTTAAATAAAGATGGGAGCTGAGGCTCCTATCGGCACATTTATCTCCTCTGATCCAGACAGAGTAAAGAGGCATAAAAAGCTGGATAATCACATCTTTCCTGCTCACCAGCTCCCAAACCAGAGGCAGATTTTATACTCAGTTACTCCACAGAATGTCAACGTTGTTAGAAAACAAAAGCACCGTGAAGGAACACTTTTTTCCCCTCCTCCTTCACTCTTTTTTCCCTCCTCCTTCACTGTTTTTTTCCCTCCTCCTTCACTTTCTTTCCCTCCTCCTTCACTCTTTTTTCCCTTCCTGCTTCACTTTTTTCCCTCCTCCTTTACTTTTTCCACTCTTCCTCCACTTTTTTCCCTCCTCCTTCACTCTTTTTTCCTTCACTCTTTTTTCCTTCACTCTTTCCTCCCTCCTCCTTCGCTTTTTTCCTCCTCTTTCATTCTTTTTCTCTTCCCCCTTCACTCTTTTTCTCCCCTTTCTCCACCTTTTCCCCTCTTCCTCCACTTTTTTCCTCTTCTCCTTCACTCTTTTTTCCCCTCCTCCTTCACTCTTTTTCCCGTCCTCCCTCACTTTTTCCAATCTTCCTCC
>NW_020898009.1:31281-42202 GCF_003984885.1 Neopelma chrysocephalum | reverse complement strand
TCTTAATTCTTTTTTTTCTCTCCTCCTTTACTCTTTTTTCCTTCACTTTTTTCCCCTCCTCTTTCCCGCTTTTTCCCCTTTTCCTTCACTCCTTTTTTCCCCTCCTCCTTCGTTCTTTTTCCCTTCATTCTTTTTTCTCTCCTCCTTCACTCTTTTTTCCTTCACACATTTTTCCTCTCCTCCTTCACTCTTTTCCCTCCTCTTCCTCCACTTCTTCCCCTCCTCCTTCACTCCTTTTTCCTCTCCTCCTTCACTCTTTTTTCCCCCTTCTGATGTTTTCTGATTTCAGCATCACACACAGTGAGGTAGATCCCAAACTCTGCCCCTCTGGATCAGCCCCTGAATTTGTGGGGGCAGCAGGACAGGGAGTGAGGGGGATGAGCACACAAATCACCTGCAGAGAAGCAGAGAAAGCACCAATTCCCTTAATCCCTGCCCTTCCCTGTCCCAGGAGCTGTTGGAGTCACCAGCTATCGACCATTCCATGCTGGGCCATCAACTTTTGGCACCCAACACATCGGATGACAGGGATGGAGAGAGCTTTGTGTCCCATCAGAGCTCAGCAGCACGTGGGAGGTGCAAACAGAGCCACAACACACTTTGAACCAGGCAGGGAAGCTGCCAAAAAAGCCTTGGGACAACCAGGTGTTCCCTGTCCATGCTTTGTCCATCGAGGTGGACTCAACCCTTGGCAGGTTCTACCTCAACACCAGCCTGGTCTTTCCTCAATTCCCCTCATCACCAACTGCTGCCCCCTGAATGGTTCTCCCACATCCTTGGCATGTTCAAGGTGGCACCACAGCAAGAAAATCCAACCTGGGGGAGTCCTGCAAGTCCCCATGTTAAGATCACAGAAACATGGAATGGTTTGGGTTGGAAGGGACATTAAAGATCATCCAGTTCCACCCCCTGCCATGGGCAGGGACACCTTCCACTAGCCCAGGGTGCTCCAACTTGGCCTTGGACACTTTCAGGGACTCAGGGCTAGCCACAGCTTCTCTGACCAACCTGGGACAGGGCCTCACCACCCTCATAGACAGCAATTCCTTCCCAAAATCCATCTAACCCTGCTCTCTGGCAGTGGGAAGCCATTCCCTGTGTCCTGTCCCTCCATCCCTTGTCCCCAGTCCCTCTCCAGCTCTCCTGGAGCCCCTTCAGGCCCTGCGAGGGGCTCTCAGCTCTCCCTGGAGCCTTCTCTTCTCCAGGGGAACCCCCCCAGCTCTCCCAGCCTGGCTCCAGAGCAGAGGGGCTCCAGAATCCTGGCAGCAGCTCCGGGGCCTCCTCTGGACTCTCTCCAGCAGCTCCATGAACACACAAACCCATATCCATGCCTCTGGAAAATCTAACCCTCCTTAGAAGGTGCAGATGGCACAGGTCCAACATCTGGGCATCTCCTGAGAGATGACACATCCCACCAGTGCCCACAGCTCCCCTGCTTGGATGCTCAACAGCCCCAGGACTGTAATTCCCCTCTGACATTGCTCCTCCACCTCCAAGGAGCAGCCCTGAACCCTCAGAAAGTTCTCACTTTGCCCTTTTTTCCCTGGACTTGCAGGCTCCAGGGATTGCCTTGCAATCCCAGGAAGATATTTCCTTGGCTCTCTGCAGATCTGCATCACTTTACTGCCTCCCTGGGAAAAAAACAAGGTCCTGGATTTCTCCACCTCCTTCCACACACCTTTTCTGCTGTGAACTCCACACTGACTTTTCCCCCCAGTGATCAACACCAGGAGTTCCCTTTTCCAAAGCAAATTTCCCCTCAGCCTGTGGGATCTGAACATCTTCTGAGTCTTCATATGAAGCAAGGGCAGCTTGGGCAGGGCTTGGAGCACCCTGGTCTGGTGGAAGGTGTCCCTGCCCACGGCAGGGGGTTGGAAGGAGATGATCTTTCATGTCCCTTCCAACCCAAACCATTCCATGATTCTCTCTAATCTGCCCAGGGGGCTCCAAAATTATTAGGGGTGGACAGACTGACACACACACACGAGATTCATTGTCCCAGGAAACCAGAGGCAGAAGAATAACAACATTAACTTATTCACCTTCAGTTGAATCGACTGGTTAATTCCTACCAGCCTGAAGGGTTTTCTCCAGGGAAACCTGTGTTTGGCCACTGGATTTGTTGTGAGAAGACGGAGTTCTTGGCACTTGCTTGAGGAGAGAGGGAAGAATCTTGGCAGCAGCAACCCACATTTTTTTTTGGAAAACATTCACTTCTGAGTCCCAGCACGAGGGAAGGTGACAGTGAGAGTGATTGTCCACGTGTGGCTCGGAGCCAACCCCTCAGGGAGGTCATACCAAAGCTCCTGCCTTCCTCACCTCCAGCTCCAGGGAGTTCAGGGCCAGGGCTGAGGGCAGGAATTCTCATTCCTGGGAGTAGGGAGGGTTTGGGAGGCGGAGAGGGTGAAATGGGGTCTAAGGTCCCACAAACGGGGCTCTTCTGCTGGAGAGGAGGAGCCACCTCCCCAAATATTTACAGGCAGAGCCCAGAGCCTGCCCAAAATCATCACCCACCACAGAGCCACCTCCCAGCCCCACCACCAAATGGCCATCCAGGCTCTTGGTTGGCCAACTCCATCTTCCCATGGCACCTTCAACGTGAACGTGGGAATATCTGGGATGCAGGGAAAAGGGGGGGTGGGAAAACTTTGGCCAAGTCTGGATTCCAAGTGCACCAGGCAGCGGAGCGACCCTGTGCCTACTGACACTGTCCCCGTCCCAAAGGCTAAACCCAGGCCCCTGGTTGAGCTCAGGGACACCCCAAGAACCTGCAGATCCTGCACCATTTATCCCTCATGCCCGTGACTCACAAATCTCCCCAAAAAAATCCCACCCTGGCTCAGGCCCAGCTCAAACTGAGCCCCTGCAACTTCTCTTTCTGTCAGAAATGAGGAAGAAAAAACAGCCCAAACATTTCACTCCAAACTTTTCCCTCTCCCTGCCTCCTGCTGTTGCTGTGTCCCCTCCCCTCCCTGTCTTACAGGAGTGTGACTAATCCTCTTCCTCCCCTCTCGCTATTACCTTGAAGGTATTTATAGAGCGGGATCGTGTTCCCTCCTGTGCCTTCCTCCCCTTTTCAGCTCCGGGTAAGCAAAGAATCCTCAGGCATCTCTCACGTGGCTCATCCTTCCCGAGGTCGTGCTCAACCCAAGAAAGGCTTTGCCTCTTGGAGAGGACACTTCAGGCTCTCCAAGAAGCTCCTGATGGGCTTGTTTTCCAAACACACGTCCCTGACCCCTCGCCGGCTCCGTGTGAGTGTGAATTCCCACACACCTGCTTTAGGAAAAAGGGGATTTATCTGTTCCTGAGAAATCAGACAGAGCCAACATTTATTTCATGCTATCTCAGGTCATTGCCAGTGTTTTCTGCCTCCTGAGCTGGGAGCAGCGTGAAGGAAGACGAATGTAGGGGGTTGAAAGGGATTAAAGTGGAACATGTTTGTCCAACATCCTCCGCAGGTTGCCTGAGGGATGGGCAGTGCCTGCAGGGAAAGGGTGGCCTCAGTGCTGGGCTTAAATTAGTTAATTAATGACATTCAAAATGCTGGTCCAAATGCCCCAGAACTGCCTCGTTCATGTCACTAAACTCCCTTAATCCATGTTATTAAACTTCCTTCCCCTTCAGAGCGGAGCAATCCCTGGCAAACCCACCGGGAACGGGCCTTGGCTCGTGGTGTCTCCTGAGCAAAGCCCAGGAATTGCCTGGTTGGCCTTGGCCAAAACCCCCTCAGGGATTTTAACAGGTGTGCCAAGCAAATTCCCGTTGCTCCAAAGGCTCCTGGGCACTGTGTGACCTCTGTGACCCTCAGCAGAGTCACCAAATCCAGGTAGTTCCAACCACCTGGTCTGTGAAACAGCTGGAAATCTCTCACTGGATTTCTTCCTTCCTCTTTAAGCCATGGAAAAATACATTCCCTAGGAAAATGTGGGGGTTGCAAGTAGAAAAACAAGGCAGTAAATGATGTTTTAATCTTATTTTCTTTTTGTTCGTGGTTTTTTTTTAGCTGGATAAATTGGAATGATGGTTCCTTGGCTGCTCCCTCCCATCACCAGGTGCTTTCTCGGAGGACAAGAAACCTTGGTGGCTTAGGTTGGGCTCATCTCATTGAACTCAGAGTCAAATCAAGGAAAAATCTGAAATTATCACCTTGATTTGCTTCGTAGCCCTTGGAAATAACACCAGTGTGCAGAGAGGGTAAATGTCCCTTTGGACTCGTCTCCAGGATTGAAAGGAAAAGCTCAGGAGAGCAGGTGAAAACCAGGAGTGGTGAAACCTTCCATCTCCTGCCGGGACCATCCCTGACCAGTGTGTGGGCAGAGGAAAAGTGGGAAACAAATTCCATTCCCCTTCCTGTCCGGGGCCCCTCTGGGAAGCCCATTTTCTGTTTTCTGAACAAAAGCAGGTGAAACAAAAGAGGAACATCTGGGCCTTTATTTCAGCCCTCGTTTTTCTTTCCCTGGAATTATCTTTAATAAGCACTTTATTTTCCCCTCTTTATCTTTTATTTCAATTTTTTTTTCCATCCCTGATTTGTCACTGTTGTTCCAAAGCCAAATTGCACCAAAAGCTCAGTATTTATTTCCTGGGAAACGAGTTTTCTGTTTTCCAACCTTGCTCTTCTATCAGAGACTTTGCACCTCTGAACTAAAAACCCTTAGGCAGAGCACATCCCTAATCCCAGGGCTAGGCAGGATCACTGATCCCTGTGTAGGGAATCTGGGAAGATTTTCAGAGCAGATGAATCCCTTGAACTCAGTTTCTGACTGAGCACCAAAACAAGAGCTCGGTGGGTTGTAGGCACAGCAAAAAATCCCATTGTTCCTGAAATTTGGATCCCTGCTTCCCACAAACACCAACATCCCGACTCAAACCCTGGTTCTGCCTCACAGGAATTTCTCTTCCCTTAAAAATATCCTTATTTTACACCAGAAACAGGTGCTGTAATTCCTCATCCCATGGGACAACATCCAACCCGTGGATTAAACACTTCTGGGGGGGGATTCACCGGATTTCTTTTTGCTGTTTGGGGCTTTTTTTTGTTTTGTTTTGTTCCTGTGTTTGTCGGTTTGGTTTTTTTGCTGCAGCCCTTCCATTATAATTAAAATTATTGGTCCTGTGATACCATCTAACGACCTCAATTAGAGATCTGCACCCCCTGGAGTCAGGTACTTAATTACTCCCAGGCTTTCCAGCTTTCCAGAACACATTAAGGATTGGCCTGGCTGGGTCTGGAGGGGGGAGGGATGAAGCAATAGCAGGAGAGGGAGATAAATTCCCATCATTATTCCCAGGAGGGTGGTAACTCTGAAGCTGCTTTTCCCTGGATGTGTGTCCACACTCCACACTGATGGATGAGTCCCCGAGCTGTCACTTCACCTGCAGCCTCACATCCCCTTTTGCAGGCAGGAGAATCCAACCCTTAGGGCTTCCCTGGATCCAGAACATCCCTCAGACCTTCACAGTCCTACACTTTTCCTCCTCCCAGCTCCTGGATTCCCTGTTGAGCTTCATCTGCATCTTCTGTCCAACACCTCAGGAGCCTCTTCTCCTCTGCTCCAGGGAGAAGATTCAGACCAAATCCAGACCAGAATCAGCTCAAGACCTTCTCCAGTGTCTGCCTTCCCAAATTTCTGGCCCTGATGGAAAAGTCTTGCGGTGCAAGTTGAATGAAGTTCCCAAAACAGCAGGAGAGCTTCCAAGGCTGTATCCTAGAGGAAGTTCCTCATCTGCATCTCAGGACACTTCCTTTAGTTTTTCCCTCCAATTAACATCCTAAATGATCACAAACAGGAGCTAAAATTCCTAATGGAATAGGGACAATCAGGAAATTCTTTGGGGATGTGGCACCCAACCACCTTTCAGGAGTTTCTCAGGGCAGCACTTGTGGTTTTAAGGTTTGCTGATGAGTCCCCAGGTGATCCCACCAGCTTCCCAAAGAGAAACCTGCTCTTCTCCCTTCCCTGAAGTAGCCATTTGTTGCCCAGGTTGAAATCAAAGCTTTTATGCACAGAATCATGGAATCATGGAATGGTTTGGGTTGGAAGGGACCTTAAAGACCATCTCATTCCACCCCGTGCCATGGGCAGGGACAACTTACACTATCCCAGGTTGCTCCAAGCCCCATCCAACCTGACCTTGGACACTTCAATGGAATTATTTAGGTTGGAAAACACCTTTGAGATCATTGAATCCAACCATTTCACATTTTTCCTGCATCAATTCCCTGCCAAAGAGCGAGTCCCACAGTCCTGCCCAAACCTGGGGGTTGGGGGTGCTGAGGGGTTCAGTACCAAAACCACACCTCAACCATCATGAAGATGTATTCCCAACTCACAGCTCCAGTCCTTCCTAATTCCACCACCTTGCAAGGCAGAGAATACGTTCCCTTGGAGGTTTTTATGGACTGTGAGCACTCAGAGCACCTTTCCCACACCAGAAGGAAAGCTCTGCTGGGATGACTCCAAAAGATGCCGTGGCTGTGACAGGCAGCCCAAGGTGAGCATTTTGCCTCTCCAAAAGCCTCTCAGCACCTCTCAAGGGTTCTGTTCCCTCACCAAAAAGAAGAAACAAACCTCTTGGGAGGGGAGGGGAAAAAAAAAATGTACCGTGCAACTGCTGTAACTCGGGTCAGATCAACCAAACCCCTGCAAGGAGGAGGGAATTCCTCACTCAGGCAAACTCAGCCTTTCTGAGGCTTTGCACAAACAGGCCACAAGTGCTTTTGATTCGTTCCAAACCCTGTCTAATCACTCAACATGCAGGTTTGTTCTGCTCCCCATTAGGAGGTGGCAAACACGTTGTCTTCACCCCACAGCCTTTGTTAGAGAAGGTTGTGTGTGTGGATTTATGTCAAATATCAAAGGGAAGCACCAGGCAGCAACAAAGGGAAAAATGCACAGGGGCAGATGCAGAACATAAAAATCACAAAGTTAGAGAATCATAAAATCATAAAATCCCAGAAGAACAGAATGGTTTGGGTTGGAAGGGACCTTTGAGACCACCCAGTTCCACCCCCTGCCATGAGCAGGGACCCCTTCCACTGGAATGAGCAAGGGACAGGAAGAAATTAAAGGTGTAATTATGGTGGAGGTGACACTTATGAGGGGTCCAGATTGGGCAGCAGAGAAAAAAAAAATAGAGCAAAGCCCTCAATAAAGGCTGGAACAGTAAAAGGAGACGAACTGAGAAATTCAAACCCCTTTTTGACTGATTTGTGTCAAATTCTCACGGAAAGGACCACGTGAGCTCTGCACAAGTGGTGGCACAGACACCAGGGCTGCTCCTTTTTTGGAGCCATCATCCAAGTGAAGGGTCCCTTCCCATGAGGCTGGAGCTGCCCTGTGTTTCCCTGGCTCTGACTGATCCAGGAGGATGGGATTTCCCAGGGGGCCTCTGCAGAGACACCGGTCACGCTCATTTCATGCAAAGCTCGGAGCAAAGCCCGATGGTTTTCAGGGATTGTGTTCAATTCACCACCTCTTAAAGCCTCCTGGAGCTCTCCTGAGACCTGGCCTGAACACTTTTGCTGGGTCCAGTTCAGCTCTGAGGCTCCAGGGCTCCCAAAATTGTTCCTGTTCCTGCCCATCTGAAGAGCTGAGCGCTTCCCACAGGCACTTCCAACCCTTGTGGGGTTTGCAGGAATTACTGGCTCAGCTCCCTGGGGGCAGAAAAGACCCAAAACATGTGAGCTCAGTGCCTCCTGCTGCACAAACCACCTGCAGTCAAAGCCCTGCAGCTCAGACAGGAACATTAAAGCTGAGTTTTAACTCCAATTACGCACTTGGCCTTTGGTTTTCCATTGTACAAGTGACAGGAAGAGAGGAGGAAAAGCAAAACCCACCTGTTTCTCAGGTCTCAACTCACAGCCCTTCAGCATCTGGAGCTGTTTAAAAACTCCCATCCCAAAGGCATCCTGGACTGCCATCCCCCCTTGGGGGGAGAGAATAGATGGCTGAGCCTGGGGCTGTGTGAACTGTGAGCAATCTGATCCCCCTTCTGGAAGAAGCCCCGGGAAACCTGTCCCATCCCTCCCTCCTCACAAACCAGCTGCCTGCACTCGTGTGTCAAAGAGCCCCTTCCAACCCACGTGTCAGCGTGGGGAGTGCTGATGACTCTGCCAGAGCTCTCAGGGAGGAATCACAGGCAGGATTTTCCAGTTGGATTCTATAAATCAAGGCCAAGACACAACTGGTGCTGCTGCACCTTTCATGCAAACTGCTTCCCAGATGGATTTGAAGGGGAAAACGGAATCACAGAATCACTTAAATTGGAAAAGGTCCCCGAGGTCATCGAGTCCAACCATCCCCCAGCTCTGCCAAGGCCACCACTGACCCACGTCCCCAAGTGCCACATCCACAGGGATTTTAAATCCCTCCAGGGATGGGGATCCACCACTGCCCTGGGCAGCTGTGCCAGGGCTGGACAACCCTTTCCAGGAAGGAATTGTCCCCAATATCCAACCTAAACCTCCCCTGGCACAACTTGAGGCCGTTCCCTCTCCTCCTGTCCCTTGTTCCCTGGGAGCAGAGCCTGACCCTCCCCCAGCTCCCCCCTCCTGTCAGGGAGTTGCAGAGCCAGAAGGTCCCCCCTGAGCCTCCTTTTCTCCTGTGGAAGAAGGAGATGGATTCCCATGGCGGGAGGAGGAAAGAGATGAGACTTGAGGGTGGCAGGGTGTGACCAGGGCAGTTTTGAGCTGGGATTATGTATCTGTTCCAAAAGAATATCCAGGGAAACACTATTTTTCTCCATGAGGACCACGAGGTTTATTCAGTCTCTCCCTCTCTGGGGGTTCATTCACTCCTTTAAGCCACAGGCAGCTCAATCCCAGTTCTCCCCACAGCTCCAGTCTGGTGGACCAGAGAGTGCAGGAGACAACCAGGACACTCCAGAGGTCTGTCCATGCCCTGCACCTTCATGGATGCCATTCCCAATGGAAGGGAAGGATGTGTCACTGCTGAGTGACCGAAAGAGGACTTCTCACCATAAAACCACAGGACACTTTGGGTTGGGAGGGACCTTTTTAGGGTCATTTAGTCAAAAATCCCCCGTGATGGGCACTGACATCTTCAACTAGACCAGGCTGCTCAGAGACACACCCAGCCTGGTCTCAAATGTTTCCAGGGATGGGGCATCCACCACCTCCCTGGGCAGCCTGTGCCAGGGTTTTCCCATCCTCATTGGAAAAGTCTTGTTTACCAAGACTTGCTTTACTTGCATCAGCTCTGGCAAGATGCAGGAAGATGCCTGGGAATATCCATGAGGATAACAACCTTTCCTAACACCCACCCAGCTCCCCACAGCTCAGCAGCAGCTGTTGCTTCCCTTGGGATCAGACCCAAATCCTGGAGGGCTCACAGGGGGTTTAAGTGTGGTGTGACCATAGAAGGTCCCTGTTTTTCCTGAACACTCATTTTTCTTCCCTGTGGCAGCCCCAGGTTCTCCTCCAGCCGGGATAAATGGAGGTTTCACTGATGGAAACTCTTCCTGCTCTCCATAAAACAATCCTTGTCCTGGACACTCTCCCTGCCCGCTCACACCCAACTCAGTTTTCCTCCTTTTCCACCTCCAGGACCAAATGTCCATCCACTGCTCCACTTCCCACCCCCCTCTTCAAACTCATCCTCTCAACCAGGATGTTCTCCCAGGAATCCAGTCCCACCAGAGCCACATTTGAACCTTGGAAGCTGTGATGGACAAAGAGGTGAAGGCACCACACGAGGTGGTGGAATTGTCCTCCCAGCCCTATTCCCTCTCCCACTATCCCAGCTCCCAGCATCCAGGAGTGAAGTTCACTGCCAGGAGGTGTTGCCAGAGGGGGTTTTGACAGATGCTTTTGAAACAAGGGAGCAGCAGCTTGACAGGAACAAGCTTTTCATAGTTTTCTTCCTTTTGATATTTTCCCTGTGAAATGTGTTTTTCCGAAATAAAAAAAAAACAAACCCCACAACTCTTTTAGCAGGAGAACTACCTTTCAATTTGTCCTTTTCACTTCTGGGCCGAGAAGAAAGAGGTCGTTTATACATTTTTTAAGGAAGCAGAAGGAATATAAAGTCCACTGGAGGGAAAAAGAAGTCATGGATACCTCGGGAGCAGGGGTCTTCCATCAAAAAGGTGGCAAACCCGGGCGACATTACGAGCCATGTTTAAAAATGACCAAGTGGAAAGTTATAAAAATGAACAAGCCTTGTGTGGAAAATGAAGGAGGGAATTTCAGGCATGATACAAGTCATCTGTGAAAACTGCCAGGAGAGCAGGGAAGACGTTTCTGTCTCCAAAAAGCAAAATAAAATGCTACTCGCAGTAATTCATACTAATTATTAGCCTTAAGTAGTACTAATTTTTACCCAGCTGTAATTACTATTTAAGGCTCTGGGAAAAAAATAAAAGATTTTCTGGATGTGGGAAAGATCCTTGCAGAGGAATTTGCAGAGTGTTTGAGGGCAGCCTGTTGAGGGAGAAGTTTTATTTCTCCTCTGCACCGACACGGGGAGACATAAATATCCCATTCCTATTGATGCAAAGAACGGATTGCTCCTGTCAGAACTGCCAAAGCCACTAATTTAAGGAGCATTTCCCTCTCTCACATGCACAAATGCATTTTTCAAGAGGTTTGGCTGGTTTTATTTTTAGATTTTGCTCTTCCCCCCCCGGGATCTGAGTTCCCAAACCAGGTGAAAAATCCACCGGCTGATCTCCGGTGTTTGATTTCGCCCGTGAGGAGCCCGTAGGAAGCACATGCCAGGAATTATGGAAATGGCTGCGTGAAGGAAAACTTGCCAGGGAGGGAAAAGGCAGCAGCTGTGGGCAGAAGAAAAGCCAGATGGCATTTGGGGATCCTGCCCTCCATCCCAACAGTCCAGAACTGCCTCTTGATCCCATGGGGACCTCACAGCAAACTCCAGCTTCCAACTCTGCCCAGACT
>NW_020898009.1:8865-26281 GCF_003984885.1 Neopelma chrysocephalum | reverse complement strand
CCTTCCCAACCTCCCCCTCCCAAACCTTCCCTTCCCAACCTCCCCTTCCCAAACATCCCCTTTTTTCCCTCTTTTCCCTTCCCTTTCCTTCATCTTTTCTCTTCCCTTCCATTTCTATCCCTTGCCTTTTTGATTTCTCTTTTTCCTCCTTTTCCCCCTCTCCTCTCCATCCCTCCTTCCCTGTCTCTCATTTTAAGTCCTCTGACGATCCAGGGAAGCCCCAGGACACTTTTCCCACCCTGCAGTGCTTTTGGATATTGGCAGGAAGAGCTTTTCCCCCACTGCTGGCTCAGGGATTTTCACTAAACAGGTATTTAAACACTCTAGGAAGGGTTGGGTTTTTTTTTCCTCTGGAGCTGTTCAGGGTTCTTAACTCCCATTTCCTCGTGGCATCACCTCATTAATCCTCCAGCAAGTTCTCCAAAAAAACCCAGAGGAATTGCACACTTTTATTTTTCACATGTAAAGCAGAGCAGGGAAATAATTCATACACCTTGTAGGTGTCACAGATCAAGCAGAAAGCACTCGAGAAAATAGGTTTTTCTTTTCTTTTTTTTTTTCCTTTTTTTTCTTTTTTTTTTCCTTTTCCTCCTGGCAAATCAAAAAGGAAAAGGGTGATCTCTGCCCTTCCTCCCTGGCCTTCCTTTCCTTTTGAAACCTTCCAGCAGCGTTCCAGGCTGGAAGTGTTCATTTAACAAGTTTCCTGGTCCTCTGTCAGACTTGAACAGTTGTAAATAAATGAATGTCTGGAACAACTGCATTTCACACCCAAAACGAGCATCTCTTGAGCTGCTCAGAGAGGGGGGGAAAGAAAGTGTTTAATAAAACCTCATTCAGAATAAAAAAAAAAAAAATCTTATTCTGGTTTTATTTTGATTTCTCAAAGAAGAGTCTGATTATGTTTAAGCAAATTTCCAGTTGAAACATCAGCTGGGAAACTGGGGAAGTGATTGGATTTTTCTGCTTATTATTATTATTATTATTACTAATTATTAATTATTTTGCAGCTTCTTTTTTAATTAAAAAATTAAACTTAATTTAAAAATTCAAAAATTAAAATTTTTTTGAAGGAGCTGTTTGTCCAGGAGGAATTAAAAAAAAAAATCACTGGAACATATGTGAGGTTTTGTGAGTTTTTTTTTTTTTACAAATGAATAAGATATTTTCCTTGGAAAATGCCTTTGCTTCCCTTAGGATTGGGATGTTCCCATGCTCCCGGGCCGAAGGGGGTGAGCTGAGCTCCGTCATCCACCCAGGGGTGGGTTTGGCTCAGAGAAAGATGGGAAGTGGGCATTTGCTTTCCCTGGCACTTCGTCCTCTTTTTGGGGTCTGAGCAGCAGGAAAACCTTTGAAATCAGGGAATCTGCAAGAAATTCCTGCATCCACACGGGAAAACATGGAGACCCCTTTGCTGTCCCCTCTTGGGCCAAGGACAAGCTACAACCCCCCCCTCCAGACAAGGAATCTGTGCTATGAAAGCCTCATTTCTTCCTCAGTTGGAGGAGAAAAAAAAAAACATAAGGAAGGTTTGGGAAAAGGGAAACTCCAGGAATAGACAACGCCCCCCACACACTTCCCATCCCATCAGGGAGGCATTTCCTGCCTTTTCTCTCTGGTTTTGGAGGCACCACAAGGGCCGAGTGTTGCACTGGGAAAAGCCACCCCAGAAGAGACATCCTGGAAATGCCGTGGAGAGAGAGGGATCATTGTTCCCTGCAGCCTTTATTTATGGGATCCGGGCCTTTCCCTGATCCCAGGGTGGGTGTTGAGATGAATAAAGCACAAACTACTCCTTGCACAGGCCCCTCCTAAAAATTACCTGCTCTCTTTTCCTTACAAATGAAGGCAAGGGGTTGATCAGGCAGGTGGGAAAACATCCCATTGTTTTTCCTGTCCGGAAAAGCTGCTCCCCGGAGCCCTGGACAACACAACAACACTGAGCAAAGGCAGTGAAAAGAAGGATTGTTTGGGAAAATCCATGGGGAAATCACAGGGCAGGGAAAGCACAGAAAATGTGCTGATTAAAAGCAACGCACTTGAGAGAGGGAAAGTGGTTAAATGGGGGCTGGGACACGACTTGGAGTGAATTCCTGGAGGAAAATTGCTGGGCAGGAACACAATTCCATGAAAATGGATGGCTCCAAATCCAAAAATAGCCATAAAAAAAGAAAAGGCGGGAAAACTGTCACTTTTCAGGAAGTGATGAGGAATTCAGGGATTGGTGCAACTCAGGGAAGTTGGAAAACAGGGAGAACTGTTCCATCCATCCCTCCCAGGACACCACCCGTGAACAAGTGTCTCCTGCTTCCAAATTCCTCTCAGGGAAGTGGTGGCAGACTCTGGGCCAGGGACACACAGGGGACAACAGAAACTGCTGCTGGGCAGGAGGTTTGGACTGGGAAAGAAACTGCCTGGAAAAGTGGGATGGGAAATGCGAGGATCCTTGGAATGTGCTGCTGGGGTGGGAAATGTGAGGATCCTTGGAATGTGCTGCTGGGGTGGGAGAAAAAGCCAGGCAGACACAGGGAGGATGCACCAGGCAGGGCGAGGGTGAACAGGAGCCACACACACTGATTATCAGCTCCAAAACTGGGAAAGAGCAGATAATTCCCAGCTCCAAACATTTCTAGGCATCACTGGTTGGAACAATTTGGAAAATCTCAATGTCTGGGCTAAGACCAAATTAAAAAGGCAACACACTTTGAGCTCAGCTCTGCAAGATTCCTTGGGGTGGCATCAAAAATTCCTGAGGATTAAGTTTTCCAAAGGGAATTCAAGGATGTAATGATCCCACTTCCCCTGTGCTCTCTGTGTGTTCATTTGTGGGATATATTAAAAAGAAAACACAAAAGATGGGCAGAAATTGTGCAGTGAAATGGGGGAAGGGATCATGGCTGATATCCAGTTACATGTTTTGCCAGGATGTAGGTGAGATTCCTTGGGAAAAATAAATATGGGCAACTTTTCTTTCTGTTAAAATGAACCATTGGAATGTCCAAGGCCAGGCTGGAGCAACCTGGGATAGTGGAAGGTGTCCCTGCCAATGGCAGGGGGTGGAACTGGGTGGTCTTTGAGGTCCCTTCCAACCCAAACCATTCTGGGATTGAAAAGAGAGGCAAAGCTGAGTGTATTGAGAAAGAAAATGTGCTGAGAAATGAGAATCATGGAATGGTTTGGGTTGGAAGGGACCTCAAAGACCATCTCATTCCACCCCCTGCCATGGGCAGGGACACCTTCCACTAGCTCAGGTTGCTCCAAGCCCCATCCAACCTGGCCTTGGACACTTCCAGGGAATGGGAGGTGTTCAAGGGAGCTCTAGGGAAGCTCTATCCCAAAAAACCACCATGCTGCTCTCCAGCACCAGATCTCCAAGGACCACCACAGATACCTTTGGATCTAGAGGCAAGGATGAGAAAAATGGAAGGTCAAGGTGCATCCTCTGGACTGGGGACCTGCAAAACCAGGGCTTAGTCTGAGAGAGAGGTGATCCAAGAGACATCAGAAATGCACATCCCTGCTCAAAACTTCACTGGCCTTTGGAAAAATAAGGAAGGAAGGGGCACTCTGGATATAGGGAATGGCTAAGAGATCGTAGCGTGCAAACCCAGTGGGTTTTTGGATGAAATAAGTTTTGGCAGGAAACATTTTGCATGTGGAAAAAATCTCCTTTCTTTGGGTTTTAAGTGAAAAATTCATCCAGTGCCATGGGTTTCTCCAGTGGGAGAAGACAGAGTTTGAGGAGGGAATCCTGTCAAAAATAAGGAAGTGGCTTAGGGAGAAGTGGGGTTGAAGAGGAGCCCACCCATCACAGGAGTTTATCCTGGGTTTGTCTCACAGTTGATTTGTTTGAGGTTTGCAATAACAATTTTGGCTCCCAAGGTAGAAATGAAGTTCTGAGGAAGTCTGCTCATGGAACAAAGCTGAGAATCCTCCGTGGAATGCAGCAGGAGCTGAATATCCCAGAGAGCCACTCAAGAATGAGCAGAAACAGGAGGGAATAGTTCAAAATTGAGTCATGAATCTGAAAGGGAAGATTTCCTTCTCCAGGGCTCTTGAGAAGCCATTTCTCTGCTGGAAATCAATCCCAGTATAAACTGGTGATGGACACACACACATGGACTGAGGGACAACATTTGTGAGGGACAAAAGCAGGCATTTAACCCTTGGGCCAATGCTGGAGGCACCACAGCAAGGTGCAGAAGGTGACTGTGAGCATCTCCTGAGCCTCCCAAAAATCAGACAACTCCTCGTGCCATCACCTCTCAGGTGGGAGAGGAAGAATTATTTTGGGGAAAAAAGTCTGATGGAACAAAGCTGAGAAACCTCCATGGAATGCAGCAGGAGCTGAATATCCCAGAGAACCCTTCAAGAATGAGCAGAAACGGGATGGAATAGTCCAAAATCTAAAGTCCTGATCCTGAAAGGGAAGATTTCCTTCTCCAGGGCTCTTGAGAATCTGGAAATCAATCCCAATATAGACTGGTGATGGACACCAAGGTGCAGAAGGTGACCGTGAGCAGCTCCTGAACCTCCCAAAAATCAAATAACTCCTTGTGCCATCACCTCTCAGGTGAGGACTGGGAGAGGAAGAATTATTTTGGGGAAAAAATCCCTGAGGATTTTTCAACCCAAGAGGTTGTGACACAGCGGCTGGTCCAGCTTCTGATTCCTGAGATGGAACCACTTGCAAACCCACTTAAGATGTGCAAACAGCCCTGTCAAAGCAGCTCTCCAGGCCCTGTGCTGAGCTCTGCCTTTCCCTGGGTTTCAGTAGCCTTGGTAACTCCCAGAGAAAAAAAAAAATAACCTCATTTTCTCTTTTCATCCATAAGCCGAACCCTTTAATTTGCTTTCAAGTGAATTAAACATAAGCCTCCATTTTTCTAATTCCTTTGTCCTAATTTAAAAGTACTGACATTCATCAAAGGAGTTTTCTGGATCCCCCGTTTTGCAGCTCATTGTTTTAGTATTTTATTATTTTATTTTTTTTTTAAACAAACCAGAGATTGACACTTTTATTGCCGAAACGCTTCCCTTCCCTCCTCCTTTCCTTAATAACCTGGTGATCCCGAGCTCATTTCCAAACTTTTTCTAATAACCAGGAATGTCCTGCTGCAATTACGGAGGCGACTGTGTTTTATAGCTGAGCTTTGCCATCCTTGAATCGTGTTCTACAAGATTTTGGAGGGCAAACGACCTCACTCAGGTGTCCTGTGTGCACCTTGAAACGTTCAACATGACCCCCAGTTCATCCCATGAAGTTATTAGAGGGACCAGATGCTGGAGAACGACCCCAACGTTATGAAAACAGCAAAATAGAGGCATCAATTTATTTGTACCTGCAGAAAAAGCAGCTGCCCTGAACAACTCTCACCCTGGGAAGCGGGTTTGGTGCCCCTGGTCCTTTCTGATAAAAGAATTTCTCTCGTTCAGCGTTTGCACATCAAAACCATCCCCTCGGAGTCGACACGAGCACAAAAACACGAGGCACAAAACACGACCCCGGGGCAAAGAATCCTCTTCCCTGTGCTTGGGGACCCCTCTTGGAAAGTCTGTGTGTTTGTTTCCCGAAATTATTTGGATTTTAGGGCTGGTGGAACGGCCTCGGAGCTGCTGGGCAGCCCTGGGGGAGCCAAGCCCTCTGTTCATCCCCTGCCACGGAGGGTTGGCACTGGAAGCATTTCCCACCCGAGCTCTGCTGGGGTTGTCTCAGAGCTCTCCCAGAAGGACAAGGAGAGGAAGTTCAACCCTCAGGAGATGACAGCTCTTCTTCAGACAGTGTTTTTTGCTCCAGCACAGGCTGTTTTGCAGTGGTTCATGACAAATCTCCGTTTTCCCTCAGAATTCTGGGCTGTATTTCCATTTGATTTCCACCCCCAATGGCCCTTCCATCCTGCATGAAGTTATCCAAGAGCATCTGATCTTCCAGCACTGTTAATCCTGGGGCTTGGCATTTGGGGAGAAATGATGGCAAGTGCTTAGCACTGGATCTAAGTCAACATCTCTCCATGTTAGAGGTCCAGTCGAGGTCAAATCCCGAAGCTCACACTCCAACGACCTTCCACCTGTTTCAGACCTCCCTGTCTGTGCTGAGGACTAAAGAAATCCCTCCTGGAATAAAGGATATATAAAAATGGATTTATACTTTCAGCACCTGGAGCAGGTGGGGGTGTGCTGAGCTCAGGAACAGGACTAGATGTGAGCAGAAATTATGTCATATGTGGAGAAAAATTAATCTGAAATAGAGTTTAAATTAAGGTTTTCTTATCCTTCTTGCTGGGATTTGGAAGTATTTCCAGGAAAGCTTCTTTTTGGGACACAATGTTCTGGCTGGCCCAGTGTGGGGCATGGTTTTATCCTCTCACAGACACCAGGATTTCCCTGTGGTGGCCACTCTTGCACATGGATCCTCCTGCTGGAATCATAAATGGAATTAAAACTGTATGTGTAGGTTGAATTGGTGTCAGAGGTGGGTTAAAAGTGGGATTAGAGAGAGCTGCCCACAGCCAGGATCCCACCCCATAAAGCAAAGTGGAGAAAGAAATGTGAGAGCAAACATGGAATCACAGAAATAATTTAGATTGGAAAAGAGGAAGATCATCCAGTCCAACAATCTCCCAGCACTGCCAAGGCCACCACTGACTCCTGTCCCCAAGTGCCACATCCACAGGGATTTTAAATCCCTCCAGGACTCCACCCCTGCCCTGGGCAGATGTGCCAGGGCTGGACAACCCTTTCCATGAGGAAATTTTCCTTAATCTCCAATCTAAACCTCTCTTGGAACAACTTGAGGCCGTTCCCTCTCCTCCTGTCCCTTGTTCCCTGGGAGCAGAGCCTGACTCCCCCCAGTTTCCCCCTCCTGTCAGGGGGTTGCAGAGCCAGAAGGTCCCCCCTGAGTCTCCTTTTCTTCAGGCTGAGCTCCCCCAGCTCCCTTCAGCCTCTCCTGCTGCTCCAGCCCCTTCTCCTAATTCCCTAATTTCCACTGGCAGTACCTCGGTTGCAACCTCTCAGTGCAGAGGAAATGGGAGAAGAGCTGAGCTTGGGCCCTTTGATTTCTGCTGTTCCATTGCTCCTGAATCCATCCAAGTTTCCTCCTGCCTGGAATTGAACTCGAAAAAGGAAAAAAACCTGCAAGTTGTTTTTCAGTGAACTGCTGTCCCTCATTCCCTGGTGGACATTTTCTGTTGAAATGCTTTGCAACTAAAAAAAGTTTTCTTTCTGGAGCTGGAAAATACATTTTAAAAGTAAAGCAAGGTTTCAGTCTCTTCTGGTAGCAATTAGGAATCCAGGGTATTGTGCCTTTGAAAATTGAGCCTCTTATTTAACTGTCTAAATAGAGATTTAATTTTCCTGCTTTTGGCACCTAAGCTTGAAAATTTTCTTCTCACAGATGAAAACAGAACATTACAGAAATTGAGTCTGTGCCATTTTTTTTTCCCTGCTTTGTGAGGGATCATTAAAAAAAAAAAAGAAGATGATAATTTATCAGGATTTGCACCTCTTATTCTAATCACTTTGAACCAAAATCCCTCATAAACATCAGCTCTGGATCGTTCTGGATTTATAATAAGGGGTTTTTTAACTCAGAGCCAGAGCAGCAAAGTGAGCAAGTGTTACAAGTGTTGGTTGGGCTTTTTCCCTCAGCTCACGTTCCAGTGGCATCTCATCAGAGAGGAGCAGCAGACTCAGAGCAATAAATGTGGTTTCTCCTTGGAAAGCTCCACGTTTGCTGATAAAATTCCCTCGTTCCTCGGGAGAAATCTCGGGAGGTGATTCGGGAGAAAGGGTGGGAGTTGTGCTCCTGGTGGTACCTCAGCCTTTGGAACCAGGACAAGACAGTTTGTCCCTGATTTGGGAGCTGGGGGGGCTCAGCCTGGAGAAAAGGAGGCTCAGGGGGGACCTTCTGGCTCTGCAGCTCCCTGACAGGAGGGGGGAGCCGGGGGGGGTCGGGCTCTGCTCCCAAAAAAACAAGCGGTGGGACAAGAGGAAACGGTCTCAAGTTGCACCAGGGGAGGTTTAGGTTGGATATTAGGGAAAAATTCTTCATGGAAAAGGTTGTCAGGCATTGGAAGGGGCTGCTCAGGGCAGTGGTGGAGTCTCCACCCCTGGAGGGATTTAAAATCCCTGTGGATGTGGCACTTGGGGACAGGGGTCAGTGGTGGCCTTGGCAGTGCTGGGGGAATGGTTGGACTGGAAAACCTTAGAGGTCTTCCATTCCTAAATGATTCCATGAAGCCCCTCTTTCCTCATTCTTTCCCAGCCCAGCTCAGCAGTTGTTGGGGGTGAGCTCCACCTATTTCCTCCAAGGCTTTTATCTCAGTGGTGGCCTCCAGACACTCCTGGAATTTGAGGAGGAAAGCGAGTGCGAAGAGGAAGTGTGAGGTGATTCCCACCTGCATCCCCTCAGCCTCTTGCCTTCCCTCCATCCCTCGGGCAGGGGACATTCCCCAGGGCACTTTTTTCCCCCGTAAAAGGGGGAATATTTAGGGGCTGTTTCCACAACAATCCCATTGGAGCTGTCACTGCCACAGTGGCTCCAGGCTCTCTATGTGTTGGATCATCTTTCCAACCAAAATATTTGCTTGGGGAGCGAGTGAAGCAGAGGGAGGGGTGTGGGATGGGGGTCTGTGCGTTACAGAAATCAGGGGAGCAGGTTCCTCAGCTTTGGTGATGATGGGGAAAACAGAGCGGCTGGGGCTGGGCCTTGAATTTGGTTTCGCTCCCAAAGGCTGGTTTAATGAAGGAAAATCCAGCAGGGAAGGAGGAAATGCATATCCAGAGGGGAATTCCTCAGCTGCTGGAGGAGCTGCAAGCTCTGCAGGGTGGGAAGATGAGGTGCTGCTCCTCAGAAGTGTTTCCACGTTTGTGGTTCATTGGACAGACCCGGAAAGGTGGATTTGCCATTGATGAACTGAGCTGTGGGGACCTCTGGGAGCTCTGACCCATCCAGGCAGGTGGCCCTTGGACTTCAGAGCTCTTTTCACTGCGTTTTGTAGAAAAATTCGGCCTCAGGTTGGTCACTGGCAGCCCGCAAAGGTGTTGGCCTTGGTCTTCATGACCACTGCTGGAGAGAGTCCAGAGGAGGCCCCGGAGCTGCTGCCAGGGCTGGAGCCCCTCTGCTCTGGAGCCAGGCTGGGAGAGCTGGGGGGGTTCCCCTGGAGAAGAGAAGGCTGCAGGGAGAGCTGAGAGCCCCTTGCAGGGCCTGAAGGGGCTCCAGGAGAGCTGGAGAGGGACTGGGGACAAGGCATGGAGAGACAGGACACAGGGAATGGCTTCCCAGTGCCAGAGGGCAGGGCTAGATGAGATATTGGGAAGGAATTGTTGGCTGGGAGAGTGGGGAGGCCCTGTGCCAGGTTGGTCAGAGAAGCTGTGGCTGCCCCTGGATCCCTGGAAGTGTCCAAGGCCAGGTTGGAGCAACCTGGGATAGTGGAAGGTGTCCCTGCCCATGGCAGGGGTTTGGAACTGGATTATTGAAGGTTCCTTTCAACCCAAACCATTCCATGACTCTGTGATTTCCGAATCTGCCCTTTCCAATTTTTCCATCCATTTATGATCCCCTCCCTCCCTCTCTCCCCAGTCCCACCGGCTGGTGCATCTTCCCAGCCAGGATTTCACGCCCTGAGGAGCAACATTCCAGGTGCTGCCTGACAGAATGTGCCCGTTTGTCCCCAGAGCCAAAGCTCCCCTGGCCAGTGAATCCCTGTAATTGCCATAATCTGCTGTGGATGAGATCTGATGGCTCTGTTATCACCGTTAATAACAACTAATTAGTGAAGCTGTCACAGGGAGTGGCTCTGCAAGGGAAGGGTTTTGTCCTTTAATTTAAACAAAAGCTCTGTTTTAATTCAGGGGGAGGCACCGACTTCAAGGGCATCAGTGCTCAGTGAGTTCTGCTCCCTGGGGAAATGCTCCACAAATTTCTCCCCCAAAAAGGCCAGCAGAGGAGGAAAACAGGAGCTGGGATGGAGGATGTATCAGGGTACAGGAATCTCTGAGGAGATGGGGCAGGTGGAGGAGGATGGGATTAAAAACCGGAATAAAAGGGGAAAGGATTATCTTTTCTTAACATCATTGGAGTGGCTGGAGCTGTGCCAGGGAGTTTTAGGTGGATCTCAGGGAAAGGTTCTTCCCCCAGAGGGTGGTTGGGCACTGCCCAGGCTCCCCAGGGCAGTGGGCACAGCCCCAAGGCTGCCAGAGCTCCAGGAGGGTTTGGATGATCCTCTGGGGCACAGGGTGGGACTCCTGGGAATGGGCCTGTGCAGGGCTGAGAATTGGACTGGATGGTCCTTGGGGGTCCCTTCCAGCTCAGCACATTCTGGGATAAGTAACAAACACCCTCCACACCTCCAAGAATGACAAATGTTGAAAGAGTGAAGGATGATTTCAGTTTTGATGCTGAAACATCGACACGTGTCCCACAGTCATTTTTTCCCGATGGAAATCTGCTCAGTAAAAAGAACAAAATAACTCACAATTCTCAATTCCCAATTCTACCATTTCCTCCACCATCCAAAACCTCCATAAACCACCTAAACAGCTGCTTTGCCAGCAGAGAGGCACTGGAAGGGAGGTGGTTTCTCACCCCAAACCCTGACATTGGCGACTTTGCAGTGGGAATGCTCCCGACTCACCTGGATTTTTGGTTTTGAGAATCCCACTCTCGGAGCTGCTGCGGCAGGAGCAGGGATTGAGAAGGTGGAGACACTCAGAGAAAAAAGGCAACAAAGAAATGCACCCTTAAATCCTCTTTTTTCACGTGAGAGATCATCATTAGGGTCTGTTATTTCACAACTAGGTGAGAAGTGGGCACATCCCCTCACAAGCCGTCAGTGAACTAGGAGAAAGACTTCCAAAATAAAGCTTTTCCCATGCTCTGGTCCCTTTGGAAAAACCTTCCATCACCCATCTCAGGTGCTTAGTGAGTGAAACTCCTCCTTACGAACAGCAAATCACTTCGACAACGGGCACCTTTGCTTTCCAACATTTGACACACACACAAAAAAAATCCCAGATCTTTCCAGTCTCTCTTTAATTAGAGCAGCAGCAATTTGCTGAGGTGATGGATGGCCCTCGAGATGATTTTACCGAGGTGGCCTCACGCTGCTGCCAAAGTTCAGGAGGTTGTTTTCCTGCTGCTGCCGCTCCTGGGGCTTTGGCATCTGCTTTCATTTGTAAGACAAAAGAAGGGCCGGTCCTAAAAGCCTCCTTAATGGATGTTCGGGGCTTTTGACAGGGAAATGGTCGTGGAAAAGACGCCACGAGGGACGAGCTTTTTGGTTCTGTCCTTTAATCTTCCTTCTTTTCCCTTTTCTGCTACCGGCTGCTCACCTGCAGCCAATATTCTCCCTTCCCAAGTTGGAGGGGGAGGAATGTCACACCCAGGAAGGCACATTTTCTAATTCTCCAAAGCTCTAAGCACTCAGATATGCTGGATCCTCCCTTTGGAAAGCAGTGATTAATCTCCTTGGAACCATCACTTCTGCTGCCACATCCTGCCTCAAGTCTCCCCAGTTGTAAGAAAAGCAGAAGTGCTTAAAAGAATCGGGGGTTTGGGAATTATTTGAGGGTAAGAAACCACTACATGAAACAGGAGGACAAACACATACTCTGCACAACTATCCTGGGGGTTTTGAAGCCTTTTTGCTTCCCAGGATTCCTCAGGGATCTTCCCTCCACATGTCACCTACTGTCAGCACATGGAGATGCTCGTGGAACAGGGAGATGTTGGCGGTGTCTGCTCAGGAAGAGCCTCCCTGGAGCTGTTCCTCCTTCCTCACACACCTTGATCCTGCCCTGTTCTGTCTCCAGGATGTGCCTGGTGGTTTTTTTTCCCCGGCAAACATGGAAGGCAAAGGTGGAACTGGAAATTCGTGGCAGGCTGGTTGTTGGGGACAATCACTGAGATTTCCCTTTCTGTCCCAAGGTGTAGCTCCATCTGCTCATATGAGCCACCTCCACAGGCCTGAAGAACAGCTGGAACAACCTGCACTGGAAACATCCAAAGGCTGATCCTCTGGGATCATCCTCTGGATCTGTAACAGCGGCTGATCTCTACAATAAATTATTTTATAATTAAGTTATAATAAAATCATAATGAATTTCATAATTAAACCTAATAACTGGAAGTCTCAGTCCACATAACAGGCCAGCAGCAGGTAGGTTGGATGTCCAGAGGGATGTTTGTCCCTGTCCTGCCCAGGCAAATCCCACGGCAAAAGTTGTTCCTGAGGTGTTTCCCTTGTTCCGGTCTTGGACCCAAAACTCCAAAACTGAACAAGGCTCTCATGTGACCCACCCACAAAGGACTAGGAACAAACAGTGGCTTCAACAGGAATGGGAATTTCATGGAATCACAGAGCGGTTTGGGTTGGGAGGGACCTTAGTAGGCAGGGAACATTCCACCGGAATTCCCAAAACCAGGGCTCCCCAGGGGCTGATTTGCAGCAGGTGTTTGCACATTTACACACATCCCTTCCCAAAAAACAGCGGCCCAGACTGTTGGCTCTGTGGCCACCGTGTAAATCCATGTGGGTTTGGATTGGGCTGGACTTTGGTGCCCCAAGCAGAGGGGCAGATGTTCCACCTGCAGGATCAGCCAAAGCTGTGGCAGAGGGAAGGAGAGATTTCCCTGGGATAAAAAACCACTTCTCCATCCTGACACAACCAGATATTTGCTTTCAATTGCAGACTACAAAGGGAGTGGGTTTAGGTGCTGCTTTTGCTGTCATAATGTGCCTTATTTTCCATCTTTCAGGCATGGATAATGGGGTGTTGTGTCTGGGAATGCCTCAGCCTTTCAGGATGCTGGCAAAGGATGGGCAGATCTCCAGAGCTCTCCTTTAATCTTATCCCGGGGCCAGGCATCTGCTGGAATTGCTGTCACTGGCCAGGAAAGAGCTGATGGAGAAAATGGGCATAAAAGGGTGTGTAGGCACAGGGAAGGAGCCTCTGGCTTCATCCCACAGACAGGAATCCTGTGGGAATGCAGCCGGGTTCACATCGTGCAGATTCACTGCATAGGAATGGTTTGGAACTGGAAGAGGGCAGAGTTAGATGGGATATCAGGGAAAAATTAGGGAATAATAGAAAAATGGAAAATCCTTCCCTGTGAGGGTGGGGAGGTCCTGGCCTAGGTTGCCCAGAGAAGCTGTGGCTGCCCCTGGATCCCTGGAAGTGTCTGAGGCCAGGTTGGAGCAACCTGGGCTAGTGGAAGGTGTCCCTGGGTTGGAACCAGATGGTCTTTAAGGTCTCTCCCAACCCAAACCATTCCAGGATTCCATGATTCTCAACTCTGTGCTCAGGAGACGTTAATCTACTTTGTATTTGATCAAAGGCTGGACTTGGAGGTCTTTTCCAACCTCAACAATTCCATGATCCTCTTCTCTTTAACAAAGCCTTGGGATGGTACAAACCAACCAAAACCTCCATTCTCATCTGGATTTGGGAGGGATCATCTTCTGCACCTGAGATCTTGCCGGGATCAGGCCCCTGGCTGGCTCCCAGTCCATCCAGTCTGACATTCCTAATGGCTGTGGCATGTTGGAGCAAACCAACAAAACCACCCCAGAGCACCCAACCTTCCTCTTGTCCCACATTTCTGCTCCCTTTTCCTCCCCAGCAACAAAAAAAACAAATTTTAAAAGATACAAATTGGCTTCGTCCTCATGGAATGTTCTGGTGCCTGTGATGCTCTTTGAAGCATCACTGCTGGACAGGAGGGAGGCTTTTCCAGCAGAATTCCAGCTCCAAACTTCAAATCCATCCTCATTTCAAAGCGCTCAGATCTCCTCCTGGATTAGGAGGAATTTGGAGCTGCCCTTGGCAGCCTTTTCCACGATTTGGAGAATCCAGAGCCAGGAATTGGCATGGATTTCAAAGCTTCTTTTCATGACTCTTCAGGGCCTTGATGTGTCAGCACCATCCATGGATTCATTATCTCAGAGGGTGTAAGAACAGCCCAAGGCAGGTTTGAACTGAAAACTCTGAAGCCCATTTCCAAGTTTTCTAAGATGTCTCAAGACTTTGACCTTACCAGCCTTTAAGGTGAATGTGGTTGGCAAATGTTTTGTTCTTCCCTGAAAACAGAGATAAAATCAAAACAGAGAAGCTTCTGTTCTTTCGAGGATGAAAAATATCAGCCTTTCACTGAACCCATGAAATGTGAGTGTTTGCAAAGGAAATACTTTTCACACACACACACAAAATAATAAATAAAATAAGATTGTTTCACTCCCTTCGAATCACTCTTAAAAATGATGTCATTGTAAACATTTTAACAGCCACCCCCTGGATTCTTTGTCACCTTTTAAGGTCCTGAATCACTTTTTCCCTTAAATCCTTAGTGCCCAAACTCCTTCATCCTGAATCAGGTGACTGATGGATGTCACAGCTACTCCATTCACACTCCTGGCACAGCACTCCAGGATCCTTCCCTTTGGCACTTCCTGCAAAACCAGTGCCCAGATTATTGTTCCTTTGCTGACTTCCAATGTTCTAAACTGAAGGAGGGCAGGGTTAGATGGGATATTGGGAAGGAATTCTTCCCTGTGAGCATGGGGAGGCCCTGTCCCAGGTTGGACAGAGAAGCTGTGGCTGCCCCTGGATCCCTGGAAGTGACCAAGGCCAGGTTGGAGCAACCTGGGCTAGTGGAAGGTGTCCCTGGCCATGGCAGGGGGTGGAACTAGACTAAGTTCCCTTCCAACACACCCCATTCCATGATTCTATAGAAATCCATGAACTCTTCACCAGGGAGGTGATGGCACAAGGAGTTATTTGATTTTTGGGAGGCTCAGGAGCTGCTCACAGTCACCTTCTGCACCTTGCTGTGGTGCCTCCAGCATTGGCCCAAGGGTTAAATGCCTGCTTTTGTCCCTCACAAATGTTGTCCCTCAGTCCATGTGTGTGTGTCCATCACCAGTTTATACTGGGATTGATTTCCAGCAGAGAAATGGCTTCTCAAGAGCCCTGGAGAAGGAAATCTTCCCTTTCAGATTCATGACTCAATTTTGAACTATTCCATCCTGTTTTTTCTGTTCATTTTTGAGTGGTTCTCTGGGATATTCAGCTCCTGCTGCATTCCATGGAGGATTTTCAGCTTTGTTCCATCAACAAACTTCCTTAGAACATCCTTTCTACCTTGGGGACCCAAATTGTTAGTGCAAACCTTAAACAAATCAATGCTCAAGGCCAGGTTGGAAGGGGCTTGGAGCAACCTGGGCTAGTGGAAGGTGTCCCTGCCCATGGCTGGGGGTGGAATGAGATGGTCTTTTAAGTCCCTTCCAACCCAAACAAGTCTGTGATTCCATGATTCCGTGATTCCCATCTGCCTGCTGGGCCAAACCCTTCTGCCATGTGACCTCTGCCAGGGCATGACTCACTGTGTGACTCCTTCAGAGAGTCCTTTCTGCTTTATTAGAAGAGAATCTTCCACTTCATTACCCAGGACATTTTCTGACTTGTTTTTCCTTTTTTTTTTTTTTTAAAGCATCATCACATCCTCCATCTCACCCTGTGCCCTCCCCTCAGTGCTCCCAATAACCACTCCAACAGTGAGGCAAAGCATTATTTTCCAGGCCTTTATTCTCCCACACCTCCTCTCACAGCCCTTACAATTACCTGTTGTTATGACTTTCCTCCAGGGAAGCATTTGAGGATATTCTTTGCTTCCAATGACAATTACATGCAGTTCATCTCCCCCCTGGGCTGGACAATAGGAGTGTAGAGGCAAAGATTCCAACCTCAGGATTTCACCGGATATGAGAGTTTTCCACCTACTCCAGGAGGCCAAACAGAAGCAGGGAAGGATATCATTGGAAGAGCTGCAGAATTATTTTCCCTCCCTTGTACTCCTAAAAATCCTTCTGTGGTTTGAAGGGAAAGATTCTTTTTTCTTCCCTGGTCCTCATGTGGCACCACTTAGAGAGGCCGAGGGAACATGTGGGAATGGATTCAAGCTGACAGAGGGCAGGGTTAGGTGGGATATTGGGAAGGAATTCCTGGCTGGGAGGGAGGTGAAGCCCTGAGAAACTGTGGCTGCCCCTGGATCCCTGGAAGCGTCCAAGGCCAGGTTGGAGCAACCTGGGCTAGTGGAAGGTGTCCCTGCCCATGGCAGAGGGTGGGATGGGACAATCTTTATGGTCCCTTCCAACCCAAACCATTCCATGATTCTCTGACTCTCCAGCAATGTACTCTGAACTAACTACGGTTTTCATCCAAAACTCTGGTTCCCATGACAAGGGTCTTCCTTCTGCTTAATTCTGTCACTGTTTTTCCAGCCTTGTCCAGCTCCACACTCAGATGGAAAAGCCAGGAGAAGGCCCTGGGTACAGCTCAGTCTTCCTGACCCCGTGGGAGGACCCCTTTCCTTCGAGATGGTGTTGAAGGAAGATTTCCTGCACCAAACAAATGACTTGTCCTGAATCTTCAGCAGCACCAGTTGACCCCACATGACTCACATCCCCCTGTTTATCTGGATTTTATGCTGCCTGACCCTCCATCTCCCTCCCTGCATTCCTGGGGAACAATAAATCAGGATTCAGTGCTGCCTGGATAATGAGAACCCCAGGCCTTATTCCTCAGCTGGTGTAAATAAATACACATCCACCAGCTCCACTGTAGCCGATATTCCCTGAGGATAAACACCAACCCCTTCCCCCAGGCCATTTTTGGTCCTCTTTGTGCTGCTGTAAAACAAAACTCACACATAAAAACACGTCCTTTCCCCCCCTCTTCTTCCCTGACAGACATTACGGAAGAGCAATTCCCCCAAAAGGCTTCTCCAGGAGCAGCACAAAGTATGGATTGACTGGTTTGTGAGGGATTTTTGTGGCACAGCTGCCAAAAACCGGGCTGAGAGCAAAGGTGGGACACTGGGCAGCTCACAGAGAATTTCTGCTGCTCGGCTGCTCTTTTTACCTCCAAACCTCCTCTTTTGCTGTGCTTCCCCTCTGGGGCCGTGGAAGAAACTGTTTTCTAAGTGATGTTTCTTAGCTTGTTGTTTTGGTGGATTTTTATTCCTTTCCTTTCTGCTTTATGTCTCTAAAACCCTTTGTGTGGTGAGGGTGAGGAGCTGAATATCAGTTCAGTGCTGAGCTGAGAGGACAGAGGGCAGAGTCCCCTCTCAGGAGGACACACAAGTGTCAGGGAAGGAAACCCCAGACTGTCTGAATTTCAGTGCTAACACAGCAGCAACAAATGGCTGAGCCTTCGAGGGAGATTTACCAAGAAGTTTTGCTTTGGAGCACCTGGAATTCTCCTCTTTCCACCTTCCCACTGTTGGGAGCTCCCTGTTGGTGTGGTGGGGATGTGTTTGTGCCAACGTTTCTCAGTGGGAAAGTCCCTTTCCACATCCAACACCTTGTCCCAGTATTCTCAGCTCATTCCCTTCCCCTTTCCACACCCAGCACCTTGTCCCAGT
>NW_020898009.1:353-8855 GCF_003984885.1 Neopelma chrysocephalum | reverse complement strand
CCCATTGTTTGGGGTCAACCCCAAATATTTCTCTTGACCTCCTAATTAATTTTTTTTGGCTTTCATTTGGAAGTTATTAAAAATAAACAGGTCCCACCACGAGGGAAATTCCACTTTCAGATGACAAATGGAAGCTGAAAGGTTCTGCTTGGAAAGTGCTCGTGGTGTTTCTGATGTGAAACACAAGACAGGTTGAAAAGAAACATTTTGACATTTCCCTTCCATCATCCCCATACTTTTATTTTCTGTTGGAACCATCAGCTCCACTCAACCCATATTCTCAAATAACACACAGCCCCCACCCCTCTGCTTTTAATTGAATTTATTCTTTGTGAAATTACTCTATAATTTGGTCCAAGCTGCTCAACTCCTTTTAATTTCTGCTTTCTTCCTTTGGGGTTTGCTGCTCATCCAGCAGTGGTGAGGACAGCCAGGATTTGGGGGTTACAGCCCAAAATGGGAGGGAGAAGAGGAGAAAACACTTCCTTTCTTGGTGGGAAAGGGGGAAAAAGAGAGGAGAAATGACATGAAAATCCCTTGCTGAGTGAAGTGATCACAGAAGGGCTGCAGAGCTCAGTCCATCACGGAATCATGGAATGATTTGGGTTGGAAAAGAACTTCAAGATCATCCAGTTCCAACCCAGGGACACCTTCCACTAGCCCAGGTTGCTCCAACCTGGCCTTGGACACTTCCAGGGATCCAGGGGCAGCCACAGCTCCTCTGGGCAACCTGGGCCCTCATAGCCAGGAATTCCTTCCCAATATCTAAATCCACCCTCTTTCAGCTTAAAAACAGGGATTACTTCCAAGAGAAAGGGCAGATCTCCTTAGGGAAAACCATAAGGAGATCAAGGAGACATTGTTTTGTGACACCCATCATCTCCCCCACGAGCACACAAGTGTTCCCTTCCCCAGAACAGTCACCTCTATGGGATTTTAGGATGAGAAGAAGAGTTTTCCGGCAGCAGAGGACCTTTCCAACAGCACTGGGAATTCCAAGAGCACGTGGAAGTGCATCTTGGTTAGTCCTGACCTTGCAGCAGCCCCAGGTTTGCTCAGCTCTGCCTTTAAACGAGCTGCGATCAATTAAAAGCTCTGCTCGTTCAAAGAGCACATAAATCTTCAGGGGCTGCTTTTCCCTCCTGGATTGCCTTTGGAAGACTGAAAATAAAGCCAGTGCCAATTCTATATATTTCATATCTCCGTGTTCCCAAGCTCAGATGACTTTGGAACTGTGAGGAAACAACCAGGACAGAGCAGAAATCTTGGGGGAGGAAAAAAATTCACCTCTTATCACCTCTGGAGGGAAAACATTCCTTCTGGTTTTCTTCCCATTTGAGACAAATGTGGGCTTTTGGGGGGACAAACTGGAGGGTCCAGCATCACTCCTGTTGAAATCCAGCTGTAAAGACACAAAGGAGCTTCTCATTTTCAGTCATGTGAAATTATTTCAAGTCTGGAGAGGATGAATCCCAAAAACTCCTATGGGGTGGCTGCAAATGGGCTTTAAGAGGTGGGGGGTGACATTCTCCTACCTGGAAGTGCTTCTTCCTAATGGGGAGCTCCTGATTGAAGGTGTTGGGCAGAGAAGATCAGGATTTTATGGCTGTTTTTTCTCCTGCCCCTCTTTTCAGGGCACATCCAGGCCCCTGCTTTCCCAGGCTGTCAATGTGGCACCTTGGAATGTGTCCCACAGGCACTTGAAGGGAATAAATCTGTGCCAGACCAATGTTCTCATGGTAATCAAGTCACTGGGGGACAGGGGAGACAAATGGTGGGGACACTGTGGGAGTGCCAGGGAGGGAAGGACATTCCTGCCCCTTGCCAAGGTCAGAATTACAGGAGAGTGCCTGGAGCCTTCCCTGAATTAACACTGCTGGATGCTCCAGAACTGAATTCCACTTGGACCTGACAGTCCTAGAGGTCTTCTCCAACCTTAATGATCCTGTGATTCTGTGATTTAAACCAACCAGGCAATCCCATCCTCACACAAGGACTGTGCTGGACGGGGACCAAAACTTGACCTCAGCATTGGGTGTTGGAATTGCAACCAGGGATTTCTTCCACCTTGTCTCCCTGACCTGTGGTTTCAGTGCCCACATGGGAAGTTCATGTGGCAGAAGGTGACTCCTCTCCCTTGGTAGATCTGCTCTGTCTCCTGTAGCTGAGAACAAAATGTTGCTTCTCTTCCTAGACCTTCTCGTTTTGGTGTCCCTGTTTTTGAGAGCTGCTGGACTTACAGAATCATGGAATGGTTTGGGTTGGAAGGGACATTGAAGATCATCCAGTTCCACCCCCTGCCATGGGCAGGGACACCTTCCACTAGCCCAGGTTGCTCCAAACCCTGTCCAACCTGGCCTTGGTCATATCCAGGGATCCAGGGGCAGCCACAGCTTCTCTGTCCAACCTGGGACAGGGCCTCCCCACCCTCACAGCCAGCAATTCCTTCCCAATATCCCATCTATCCCTGCCCTCTGGCACTGGGAAGCCATTCCCTGTGTCCTGTCCCTCCATGCCTTGTCCCCAGTCCCTCTCCAGCTCTCCTGGAGCCCCTTCAGGCCCTGCAAGGGGCTCTCAGCTCTCCCTGGAGCCTTCTCTTCTCCAGGGGAACCCCCCCAGCTCTCCCAGCCTGGCTCCAGAGCAGAGCTGTCCCAGCCCCACATCCCAGGCTGTAACAAGGACAGCAGCCCCAGTGTGCTGTTTTCAGTGGAACTCTGCTGTTCAGGATCCTTCCTGAGATCCCACCCCAGGCAGTTGAGGAAAATCACTTGATTTACATCAGCTGATAATCCAGACTGGTGTCTAAAAGCAGAGGGAAGAGGCAAAGTTCCATAAAACCTGGAAAACCCATTAAACCCCCTCAAAACACAACAGCTAATGAATCCTGAGTGTGTGCAACCCAGTGGGCAGCTGACACCACATTTATCTTCCAAACCTTACCTCTGGTTCCCTTAAAACACATTATCGGCCCAGATTTATGTTTCTGCAGATCTGGAAACATAAACACTCCAATTAAATTAAAACCTTTATCAGTCAGACAATCCTGAGAATCGAAAGGCCTGGGCTGAGCCTTTCCAGCTCCCACTGATGGCCCCAAAGATACACTGCTGGAAAAGCTCTGCAGGCTGGGAAAAAAACACCATCCTTTTCCTGCTTGCCACCTGGTTGTGGGTGCCAGCAGCTTTTTGCTTTGCTGTTGTTGTGGTTTAGGTTGTTGGGGTTTTTTTTCTCCATCCCCCAGCGTTGGGAACTCATTAGTCACAGGGGTGGGAGGTTAAACTGCTCTGTGTGCAAAGCCTGGTTTATTTTAGGTTGCAGGAGCTTCACAGCATTTCTGCCTAATGCTTTTGCTTTCTCTCGTGCCCTCTCCTCCTCCTTTCCATTATTCTTGTCAGTCTAACAACTAACAGGACTGATCTTGCTGCTTCCCGAGCCCTTCTCCCCCTCCCAGCTCCGCATTTACAGTGGGGTTTTATTGTGATGCTCTGAATAGCAAAGATTCAAAGGCACAAAGGACCACGAGGGATTTGCTTCCTCGCCGAGGAACAGGTGTCTTTGTGTCCTTGAAACCTCCCCAGCACGGAGAAAATGTGGGATCTTAAGCTGCTCTTCGAATTTATCCGTGTATTCCTCGTGCCCTGCCTCTTCCCAACTTCTTCTTGGTGCTCAGGATCACTGGACAAGGAGTGTGGAAGTTAGAGGAGGTGGCAGGTCCCATCAGCTGGGAATGTGACCAGTGATGGTGATTTAATACCAAAGCATGTGGAATTGGCTCTGGATTTTTATATTTGTTCCTTGTTTCAGGAGCCTCTTAATGATGCAGGTGTGACTTTCCTTCCTATTTATTCCATAATGATGATGATTCGGATTCACAGCATTTGAGGTCTTCAAACTTAAAATCTCTGAGACTTTTAAAAGTGTGGACACATCTCCATCCAAATTAGTTGCCCATCCTCCATTGCTAACCAAGGGAGAACAATAGGTCCTTCTAGGAATGATTTATCCCTCCCTAAGTGAATTTCTAACATAAACCAGAGGGTTTGTATCCTGCTTTTCTTCATGGAATACAAAAGGATCTCAGGGCACTATGTCCAGTGGAGATTTCCAACTGCAGACCTGCCTGGAATCACAGACTGGTTTGGGGAGAAGGGACATTAAAGGTCATCCAGTCCCACCCCATGCCATGGGCAGGGACACCTCCCACTATCCCAGCTTGCTCCAAGCCCCATCCAACCTGGCCTTGGACACTTCCAGGGATGGGGCATTGCCACCTAATTAGCCAGAGGAACCCAAGTGTGGGTGACTTGGCTCAGGAAGGGACATGTAGACAGGGAGTGTTTAATCTTAGGGAAGATTCCAGCAGAGACAGAGTTTCTGGGATAGACTCGGGGTCAGACATGGCCTGGCAACCTGGATTGTGGATTTCCAAACAGTGAGAATGGTCCTTTCTGGATACAAGACCCTTTCAACTCTGTTACAGAATCACAGAGTCATTAAGGTTAGAAAAGACCTCCAAGATCATCAAGTCCAACCTCGGATCTTCCTGCCCAATGTCCTCTGGGAATCTGTTGCTCTCCAAGGAGAAAGCGGCAGCTGTGGGTAGGGAACCAGGAGGTTTCACAGGGATGTTGAGTGGGTTGGGCATGGAAGGAAATCTCAGGGCCAAAATAAGGATTTCTAGGGCACATTTGCTAATGGTTCCCTGGGTTTGTTCACCTCCAGCTGCCAAAGGATCTCAGGAAGTTTCTGAGGGGACTCCTCCTTGAAGGGTGTGGTTTTGAACCCTGGGCCATATTTAGTGCTTGTGGCAGGCTCGGGATTTGGTGACATTTAATACCTGCTAAAAAAAAAAAAACCACCAAAAAACCCCAAGGAATGGTGTCCATGTTTATCCCAACAGGAATGGAGTGTTGGTGGGAGATTCTGGTAATAGGAGGCAGGGAAGAGTTGACCCTGTGGATGGAGGGCAGGCAGCACACCTGCCTCCCAAAATAGTCTGTCCTCTGGGCCAAAGCCTCAGGGAACACTTGGACCAGGATGCAAGTCTGCTGGCCTTTATTTTGACCTTGGATAAACGGGATCATCAGAGCTCCTGTGTTCCTCCGTGTCTCTATAAAAGCAAGTTGGAAAAATATTTTCACCAGAGAATCCCAGAACGGTTTGGGTTGGAAGGGACCTTCAAGATCACAGAATCACAGAATCACAGAATGGTTTGGGTTGGAAGGGACCTTAAAGATCATCCAGTGCCAACCCCCTGCCATGGGCAAGGATACCTTCCACTATCCCAGGTTGCTCAGAGCTCCATCCAACCTACCTTGAACACTCCCAGGGATGGTGCATCCACAATTTCTCTGGGCAACATGTTCCAGTGTCTCACCACCCTCACAGTGGAGAATTTCTTCCTATCATCTAATAAAACCTACTCTCTCTCAGTTGGAAGCCATTCCCCCCTGTCCTGTCATTCCCATGTAAAACACACTCTTGTAAAAAGTTTCTCTCCATCTCTCTTCCAGGTTCCAACCCCTTTCCATGGGCAGAGACACCTTTCACCATCCCAGGTTGCTCCAAGCCCCGTCCAACCTGGTTTTGAATTCCAGGGATGGGGCATCAACAAATCTATGTTGTTGTCTGATGGGCACCAGCCAACGTCCCCATCTCAGGGCACAAAAAGTCCTCGGAGACACTCGAGCCTTTGTTTTCCAGCAGGAATAACTACTTGGCATAAATTACCCCTGGTTGTCCACAGGCCATGGAAACTCCCCTTCGGAAAAAACGTTCTTGAGGAAGCAAAGTGGGGAGGGAGATGGATGGGAGAACAGTTAGAGGCCAACCACGCACTCCATCAAGCCTAAAGGAATGAGCTGTCACACGGATATATAGGGAGAGGGACATGGGTTAGTAAATTAAAGCCCTGACAGCTCTTGACTCCCATCCAAAGTGCTAATTGGAAAGACTTCAACTCCTGCTGTCCCCAGGGAGTGATCTCTCCATCACAGCCCTGCCCTCCCCGGGTCAGCACACGGAGACGGCGGCGTCCTCTGCTTGGCCTTCTCCTGGAAGAGGGTGACAACACGAGAAAAATGTGGGGTTCTTTTTGTTCCTCCGTGGCTTTTCGGAGCTCTGCCGCGCCCGAGCTGGGGACACAGAAAGGTTGGTCCTGGGCTGGTGGCAAGTCCTTGTCTTTTCTGTCACCACCCGCGAAGTTGTGCCGCTTAGGGCAGATTTGGGACCTCCTGGTAATGGCAGTTGTGCCACTTAGAGCAGATTTGGGACCTTCAGGTGGTGGCAGCCATGGCACTTTGGGTAGATTTGGGACCTCCTGGTGGTGTCTGGTGGCAGCTGTGCCACTTAGAGCAGATTTGGGACCTTCAGGTGGTGTCTGGTGGCAGCTGTGGCACTTTGGGCAGATTTGGGACCTCCTGGTGGTGGCAGCTGTGCCACTTAGAGCAGATTTGGGACCTTCAGGTAGTGTCTGGTTGCAGCTGTGGCACTCAGGGCAGATTTGGGACCTTCAGGTGGTGACAGCCATGTCAATTTGGGTAGATTGGGGACCTCCTGGTGATGTCTGGTGGTAGCTGTGCCACTTTGGGCAGATTTGGGACCTCCTAGTGGTGGCAGCTGTGACACTTTGGGCACATTTGGGACCTTCAGGTGGTAGCTGGTGGCAGCTGTGCCACTGTGGGTAGATTGGGGACCTCCTGGTGATGTCTGGTGGCAGCTGTGCCACTTTAAGCAGATTTTGGACCTTCAGGTCCCAAAGAAGATTTGGGACCCTCAGGTGGTGTCTGGTGGCAGCTGTGGCACTTTGGGCAGATTTGGGACTTCCTGGTGGTGGCAGCTGTGCCACTTAGAGCAGATTTGGGACCTTCAGGTGGTGTCTGGTGGCAGCTGTGCCACTTGGGACAGATTTGGGACTTTTTGGTGATGACTGGTGGTATCTGTGGCACTTTGGGCAGATTTGGGACCTCCTGGTGGTGGCAGCTGTGCCACTTTTGGCAGATTGAGGACCTTCAGGTCCCAAAGAAGATTTGGGACCTTCAGGTGGTGTCTGGTGGCAGCTGTGCCACTTTGGGCACATTTGGGACCTCCTGCTGGTGGCAGCCATGTCACTTTGTGCAGATTTGGGACCCTCAGGTGGTGGCTGGTAGCAGCTGTGGCACTTTGGGCACATTTGGGAGCTCCAGGTGGTGGCTGGTGGCAGTTTCTTCCCTTTGGGAGAGGCTCATTCCTCCTTCCACCCCGGAATAAACCCCGGGATTTCCCACTCCTAATTACAACTGCAACTGATTCCACTCTAAGTGCTGAAGTAATTAATTAAGTCCCAATTATGCAGATTGCCAGCGACCTGTGGCATTGTCGAAACCCAGATCTGTTGGCCCAAAATTACTCCTGTTAAGCACAAAGGTGCTGCTCTTTCTTGATTAACTGGCAGCAAAAAAAACCTGATTAAAGACAGGGAAAACTTGACTTTTGAACTTGACTTTCTTCATAGGATTGATCTCATTTTGGTTCATAAAATCATCTCGTTTCCCTCAGAGGATGCTAAAATTTTTGGCATATTTTGGGTACATTTCCCAACTGGTTTGGGTGGAGTTGATCCAAACTGAGCAACCTGGAGAGTTTATTACTATTATTATTACTATTTTATTATTAATTATTATTATCTTATTATTTATTTATTTTATTATTTATTTATTGTACTATTTTATTTATGTGATAATTTTATTTATTACTTTTAAATATTATTTATTTATCACTTCATTTATTATTTATTTTTATTATTTATTACTATTACTATTGTTATTACTGTTTTATTACTATCACTAATTATTATTCTTATTATTATATAATATAATATAATACTAAACAACGTGGAGGGTTTTTTACTATTATTATTATTATTATAATTATCATTTTATTTATTTATTATTTATTATTTTATGTATTTTATTTTTTATTTGTTTTATGTTATTGTTTTATTTATGTTATTATTTTATTTATGTTATTATTTTATTTATGTGATGATTTTATGCACTATTTTTATTTATAATTTAGGTATTACTTTATTATTTTATGTAGTATTTATTATTAATTTTATTATTTATGTAGTATATATTATTAATTTTATTATTTATTATTGTTACTATTGTTATTACTGTTTTATTACTACCACTAATTATTAGTATTATTAATATAGTTTTATTACTATAGCTAATACTTATTATTATTATTATTATTATTGAATAGATCTAATAATAATAATAACAACAGCAATAATAAAAAACAACCTGGAGAGTTTATTACTATTATTATTACTATTTTATTATTTTATTATTATTTTGCTATTTAATATTTTATTAATTTTATTATTTTATTTATGTTACTTTTCTGTGTTTTTATTTATTATTTACTTATTATTTTTTATGTTATTTATTCTTTATTCTTGTTACTATTATGATTACAGTTTTATTACTATAACTAATATTTATTATGAATATTATC
>NW_020898009.1:0-343 GCF_003984885.1 Neopelma chrysocephalum | reverse complement strand
GGGAAAAAGGAGTTTGCAGAGTGAGGGCAAGAGGAGCTGAGCTGACTGAGCACAACCTGAGTCTCTGCCCCGCTGAAAACCTGGGGGAGTGAGGGGTGAGGACAACTGGCTTTGGGGTCAGAAATCCCTGGATCACTTGTTTGCATTTCTAGGAATAGGACAACTTGGATGGCAGCAGCAGGAGACAATCAAATCATAGTTTAATTGGGACAGAGACAAGGAGGGTGAGAGGTTGGAGATGCCCCAGCCCAGACCCCCCTGTGCCCTGGGCTGATCCCCCAGCGTGGGCAGCAGGGCAGGGGGGGATTGTGCCCCTCTGCCCCTGTCTCAGCTGAGACCCCCC
>NW_020898008.1:6566-9579 GCF_003984885.1 Neopelma chrysocephalum | reverse complement strand
TCAAGAAGGTGGGACTGCCAAAACCACCCCAAAATAGCCCAAAATAGCCAAAAAACACCCTAAAATGCCCCAAAATACCCAATAATCAGCCTGAAAGACACCAAACTACCCTAAATCCCCCCCACTGGACTGACGGGCAGCTCTACCTGGGCACCGTCAGGAAGGTGGGACCCCCAAAACCACCCCAAATTACCCCAAAATAGCCCAAAATATCCAAAAAACATCCTGAAATACCCAAAAATAACCCCAAAGCCACCCCGAAATACCCCAAAATATTGCAAAATACCCCAAACCCAACCTGAAATACCGCAAAATAGCCCGAAAGAGCAAAAAAATACCCCCAAAACATCCTGAAATACCCCAAAATGCCCCAAACCATGCCCCAAACCACGCCCCAAACCACTCCAAAAGACCAAAAACCACCCCAAAATACCCTGGAATCCCCCAAACTACCCCGCAAATACCCCAAAACCATCTCAAAAGACCCTGAAATCCCACCAAATACCCCAAAACTGACAGGAGGGCTGGGGACACTGCTCTGGCCTATCCTGCCCTGGGCCTTGGGTGGCCTTGACCCTCCTGCTTCCCTTCCAGCCTCTAGTGATGAGCCTGAGCTTGACGACCCCAACCTGTCCAGACAGTTGAGATTGGAGCCTTCCCATGAACCCGAGACCATCAGCCCCAGCCCTGGGAACCAGATGCCATCAGGGATGTCTCCTGGCTGTCCAGCACCAGAGAGCAGCAACCCCAGCTCTGATCAACAGGCAACATGGGAGCAGTGTCTGCAATCTCCCTCCCAGGAGACGAGCAGCCCCAGCAGCGAGAGCCAGCTGAAATCAGACTCATCCCACAGCAGCTCCTCAGAACCTGAGGACAGCAGCTGCTCCAGCAGTCCTGGGCCTGATCTGACACAAAACCGCTCGTGCCAGCAACGTCGCGCCCCAGATTCACATGGGCGGTGCAGAACTCTGTGTGACAGGACCCCTGTGCCATCAGCAAGTGCTACAAGGTGCAGGCCCAGGCAGAGACAATCAGGGACATCCCGCAGGCAAAACCACTCCGGCCTGCAAAGTCAGACCCCAGCGCCGCCACTGGGGGTTCATTTTGAGCTGCTCTGAAACTGACCCTAAACCTGCCTAAAACAGGCCTAAAAACTGAGCCTAAATCAGCCTAAGGCTAACCTGACTCAAAACTGGGCCTAAAACTGACCTTAACATTAGGCGTAAACCAGCCTAAAACTGACCCTGAAACTGCACCTAAACCAGCCCAAAACTGACTCTAAAACTGGGCCTAAACCGGCCTAAACCACTCCTAAACCCCTCCAAAACACCCCCAAAACCTGACCCGAAAGCTGAGCCCACACCAGCCCAACACTGAGCCCAAATCGGGCTAAAGCCGAGCCAGAGGCGGGCCTAAAGCTGGGCCTAGGGGTGACCTTAAGAGTCTCGCTGGTTATGGACTGGCTCTGGGGTACAGGGGCCAAGGTGCTCCCCCATCTTCGCTTCCTGGCCCTGCAATTCCGCAGTGACTGAACAGTGACAAACAGAGCCTGCACTCTCGCAGCCTTCTCTCAGTGGCCCCCCCCACTCTCTGCGCAGGCCTCAGCTGCCCCTGGGCTCTGTCGCTTACGTCTCGCAGCCCCTGGACCAGCGTGGATTTCTTCCCACTTTGGGGAAGGCCACGCTGGCTGAGAGCCGCCCTGAGGTCGACGACCCGAAGCTGGCATATGTGTCGTCCCTCCACTGCCACTTCAATGGGTGTCTCCATTTCGGAGACACCCGCCCGACACACCCGCCCCGTCCAACTACTCCAACGGCGGCTCTTGGCCCCGCCCCCGAAAGCTGAGCCCACACCAGCCCAACACTGAGCCTAAATTGGGCTAAAGCCGAGCCAGAGGCGGGCCTAAAGCTGGGCCTAGTGCTGATCTTAAGAGTGTCACTTGTTATGGACTGGCTCTGGGGTACAGGGGCCAAGGTGCTCCCCCATCTCCGCTTCCTGGCCCGGCGATTGGCTGCTGGACACAAGGGGGGGGATGGGGGTGGGGGATTTACCTCCAGCTCTGCCCTCCCCAGGGCACAAGCCATGCCCACATAACTGAAACCCCGCCCAAACCTGCTGAACCCCGCCTGCCACAAGTGACTTTTTGGGGGGGTCTCGGGGTCCTTTTGCTGCCCCACAACTGAAGTGAGGGGGTTTAAAGTCCAGTTTCTGCCCCACAAGTGAAGTTGGCCGCATTTCATTGTCTGCCCCAGAAGTGACATTTTGGGGTCTCAAGGTCCAATTCCTGCCCCACAAGTGGCTTTCTGAGGGTCCGTTTCGTGCCCCACAAGTGAGGCCTCGGGGGGGGGTTCCGGGTTTTTTCGCTGGGTGGTCAAAAAAGAGACGTGAAGGGAAAGGGGGGTGGCATGAGGGGGCCCCCGGGTGTGGGGCTGCCCCACAAGTGGATTTTGGGGGTCCCTGAAATGTGGGGCTGCCCCATAAGTGGATTTGGGGGATTTTGGTTTTTTTGGGGGAGAATTTGGAGGGATTTGGGGGGGTCCCGCCCACCCCTCCCCCACTCCAGCAGGGGGTCTCGGTTACCTGATTTTGGGCCTGGGTAGGGGAGGGGCCCAAATCTGGGGGGGCGGTGCCGGCTCCGACCTGGGGGGGGAGACTCCAAATTTGGGGAGGGCTCTGCCCCATAGAGCCCAAATTTGGGGGGTTTGGGGGGGTCTTTGCCCCAAAGATCCCAAAACTGGGGGGGTTTTAGGCGGTTTTTGCCCCACAAATCCCCAAATTGGAGGGGTTTGGGGGGTCTCTGGGGGAGTCTTGGGGAGATTTTGGGGGTCCCAGCCCCAGAGATCCCAAAACTGGGAGGTTTTGGGGGGTCTCTGTCCCACAGATCCCAAATGTGGGGGGTTTTGCCCTAGAGATCCCAAATTTGGGGGGGTTTAACCCTGTTTTAACTCCCAAGGACCCCCCAAAATCCCCCCGATTCCCCGCAAAACCCCTTTTTACCCCCCCAAATCCCCCC
>NW_020898008.1:0-6466 GCF_003984885.1 Neopelma chrysocephalum | reverse complement strand
CCCCCCAGACGCCCCAAATTTCCCCTTTAGCCCCTCTCCCACTCACCTCTCCTCCTGCTGGGCGTGTCCCTCCTGCCCCTCCCCCTCCTCCTGCACCTACACAAACCCGGGTTTTGGGGTGGGGGAGGGGCCGCCCCTCCCCCCCACCTCTGCCACGCCCACCTCTGGGCTGGGGGAGGGGAGGGCGATGAGGATGAAAGGGGCGGGGGAGAGGAGGCCTGGGGGGTGGGGGAGGGGCCGGGAATTCCCCCTCCTTGGGGAGCTCCTCCCCTTCTTTCAGAGGCTCCGCCCCCTCTTTTTCTGGAGGCGCCGCGTCTTTCTCCTCCCAAATTCCCCCAAAACCACTCACCTCCATCCCCGTTCTCTCCGCTTCCTCTCCTTTCTGATCTTGTCCCGGCGCTGCCGCTGGGGGTTCATTTTGGGCTCAAAAAACACTTTTTTGGGTGGTTTCAGGCTCAAAAATCACTTTTTGTGGGATTTTGGGGGTTTTTGGGGGTGTTGGACTCACCGTGGGGCTCGGAGGGGCCTGGCTCTGCAGGAGCATCTCCCGCTGTTTCTTCAGGTGTTCTTCAACCAGCAGGTTCTGCCCCAGGGCCTCCCCCATCTGCACTCCGGTGCAGTGCAGCGGCTGAGCCCAGGAGAGGGAGGCTCATCCCCCTGTCCCCTCTGATGCCATCCTGTCCTTGGCATTTACCTGCCCAGCTCTGCCATCAAGCCATGGCAGGGAGGCCAGATGGTCGTGGCCCTTCTGCTCTGGGAGCTCCTCCTCCTGCAGGCTGTGCTGCTGCCACGGCAGGGTGGCCGTGCTCCAGGAAACCCTGAGCTGGGGGTGTCTGGTCTCCAGCCCCTGTGCAGGCTCCATGTTGCTGGGCACAATGGTTGGCTGGTTGCCGGTGCCCTGCAAGCTCTGTGGGCCGGGGAGCGCTGGCAGCCTGTCCCCAGGGAGGGATGAGGCCTGGCCCGGGCTCTCCTGAGGCGCTGCATGGTCGCCCAGCTGCGGGAAGGAAAGGGAGGAGGTGGTATGGCATGGAGGCAGCTGCCTTGGCACAGCATCCCCCAATGCCAGCAAGCCCTGGGCCAGCCCTGTCCCACCAGCAGCCTCTCCCTCCTGCCCCGTCCCTCACTTGGCGCCCTGTCTCCGGGCTCTCCTGGCGCGGCTGGGAACTTGTGTTCTCGCAAAGCTTCGCCATCTCTCTCGTTGGCATCCTCTGGCACAGAGGTGCCAAAGCACCCAGGGGAGATGCTGCCTCCTGCAGGAGCTGCTCTCCTGGCACTGGGCACCCCAGGGCTCCTCCAATCCCCCCACATCCAGGGGGGCTGGCCGCCGTGTCACAGTGGGCTCTGGGCACAAGGCAGCCCTGTGTCACAGAGCCCCGACAGCTCACCCCACGCCCTGCTGCCGGTGCAGGCCTTCCACGGCAGAGATGAGAAACTTCAGAAAAACCTGAGAGGCCTTCATTCTTAGAGCTTCAGCAGATAGAAGAACTGGAAGAAAGACAGTTCTTAGACCTGCAGTAGCTTTGGCTGCTGAGAGGAAATAAAACACATCCTCTGAAATTTAAAACCAGACTCTGTCTCCCCTTTTTGTCTTTCAATCCTTTTTTTGTAGGCACACAACTGTCCTGGTTCCTGCCACAAAAGGCTTAGTTTTTTTCCATTAGCCATCAAGTGGTGCGGTTGGGGCGACGTGGCCAGAGCCTAATGTTATTTGGTACCCCCTGGCATCATTGCAGTGCTGGTGGCAAGGGACTCGCTGACTTGCAAGAAGAAGGACGTGGCTTCTGGTGGAGAAGACGGGGGAAGGCATCCAGTAGTGTTCAGTGAAACCCTGGGTCGGCAGGGAGCATTTTTGCACGGGAATCACTCTTCCCTTTGTATGCTTTTGCCTAAATATTGTCACTCTTCCTGTTTGTTTTCTTCTCTCCCTGCTGTTTCCAGGAAAGTCTTCTTCTCCCGATCCAGGATCTTCACATTTGGTGCCCCAAGTTTGAAATCAATCCCGTTGCAGGGGGAAGGGGGAGGAGAAAAGAGAGTGCAAGAGCAGCACTGCGGTTAAGGAGAGTCTCGGTGAGGGCACTAAATTGGGGACTACCATTTCTAAACCACAGTAACCCATACATACCCTGCCAAACAGCACATCTTTAAGCTTCTTCCCATTGAAATACTATAGACATTTCAGGGCATCTGGACAGCCACATTCTTAAAGCACAACTACCTCAAGGCAAGTGAAGAAGTGAGATTCAGTGGCACTTGGCAGAAGCTGCCCAGTGCATTGTGTCAAATGTGTATTTACCAAAAGGAGCAACAAGCTCAAGCCATGAGGGAAAGAGCAAGATGATGAAAGTGTGTTAGCTGCTGAGAATTTCTTTGGGAAGAATTATAGTGTTGAGACAGAAATTTGCAATATACCATGGAACCTTATTCAAAGTCCAGCTGGAAAATGCCTTAGTGTTTAAGAGTGTGAAATAAATACTAAAGTGTCATCAACTATGTGATTTTCTCTTTATTCCCAGTCACTGATTAAAGAAACATAACTCAGAAGTGATCTCAGTCTGTGCTCCAGTGACATTAACATTAGAACAATATTGTCACTGTCTCCTCGTCTCTTGTGCTCCTCACTGGAAGGCACTTGGTGCACCCCTGGAGATCCTGCTAATGAGTTAAAAAAACTAACACTCCTAAAGTTCCAGATTTTCCTCACCTGTTTGTACATAGTTGGACAAACTGGACCAAGTTATTACTTGAAAGCCATCTGCTGTATTGAGCATTAATTACTCCTTGTTTTGATCGTAGAGGAAAAAAGCTCACACAGCACAATCTCTGTGGACCCAACAGAGAAAACATCCCCAGGGTCTTGTTAGAGCACAAACCTGCAAACAGGGATGACAGGTCCCAGAATCACAGAATCATCAAGGTTGGAAGAGACCTTCCAGATCTTCTAGTCCAACTGTCAACCCAGCACCACCAGAATCACCCCTAAACCCCATCCCAAAGTGCCACATCCAGATGCCACCTGAACACTTCCAGAGACTCCACCACCTCCCTGGGCTACTTGTTCCAATGCCTGAACACTCTCAGTGGAAAAAGGGGGTTTGAATATCTAATATGAACCTCGCCCGATGCAATTTCAGGCCATTCCCTCTCTTCCTGTCACTAAAGGCTTTGCAGAAGAGACCAACCCCCACCCCACTAAAACCTCCTTTCAGGTCACTGTAGAGAGCAATGGGGTCCCCCCTGAGCCTCCCCTTCTCCAGACTCAACCAGCCCAGTTCCCTCAGCCGTCCCTCAGCAGACATGTTTTCCAGAGCCTTCCCCAGCTCCGTTCCCTTCTCTGGACACGCTCCAGCCCCTCAAGGGCCTTTTTGCACTCAGGGGCCAGAACTGGACACAGCACTCGAGGTGGGGCCTCAGCAGTGCCCAACACAGAGGGGCAATCAGTTCTCTGCTCCTGCTGGCCACACTCTTCTCCACAAAGGCCACGATGCCCTTGGCCTTCTTGCCCCCCTGGGCAAACTCTGCCTCATATCCAGCTGCTGTCAAGCAGCACCCCCAAGTCCCTTCCTGCTGAGCAGCTCTCCAGCCCCTCTGCCCCCAGCCTGGAGCGTTCCAGGGGGTTGTTGGGACCCAAGGGCAGGCCCTGACACTTGGCCTTATTGATCCAGCCTGTCCAGATCCCAGAGCTGGAGGCAGCTCTGCAGGTGGGGCAGCGTTACAACCATGGATGTTCCAGCAAGGACATGGTGGAACCTCATGGAACCAAGGACCATTGTGACACTGCAGGGCCTTCTGGAGCCAAAGGAGCCCTGGGACACTGGGCAATCTCATGGAATCAAGGCAGCACTGTCACCCTGGGAAAACTCCTGGAGTTTAGGGCCCATTGTGACACTGCAGGTCCCCATGGAACAAAAGGAACCCTGGGGCGCTGCAGAAACTCATGGAAACAAGGGACCATTGTGACATTGAGGGGGCTCATGGAATCAGGAGTCCATTGGGACAATCCAGGGCCTCATGAAATCAAAGGAATTCTGGGACACTGTCAAACCTCCTGGGACCAAGGGTTCCTGCTGACATGCGTGTCCTCCTGGAACCAAGGGAGCCCTGAGATATTTCTGAACCTCCCAGGATCCAGGGGCCATTGTGACCCTGCCGAACCTCCTGGATTCAAGTGGTCCTTGTGAAACTGAGGGCTCTCCTGGAACCCAAGGATTCCTGGAACACTGCAGAGCTCACGGAACCAAGGGGCCACTGTCCCACTGCAGCTCCTTCTGAAGCACAAGGGACCCTGGGACAATGGGAAATCTCCAAGAATCCAAAGGGCATTTTGGGACTGCAGGGCCTCATGGAACTAAAGGAACCTTTGGAGACTGTGGAAGCTCATGGAATCAAGGGGCCCTTATGCCATGTGGGGCCTCCTGGAACCAAAGGAACTCTGAGAATTTTTGTGGGAACAAGTTAAGGCAGCAGCAGCTGCATTCAGTATATCAGGATCCAAAAGGAGTGTTTTGGCCTTGACTGGTGTTTTCCATCCAGAGAGTGCTGTTTGCCAAAGTGGAAACCACTTGGAACGCTCTGCATGGTAGCCTGTGTTTTTCTCTGGTGGCTGAACACAGCCAGCACATGAGGGGAGGGGAATGTGTGGGATTAGGGCACTGCTTTGGGGTGATCCTGGAAATTCTGGTGGACTAAAAGACAAACCCCAGGCGCTGTTTCCAAAGGAACCCCAATGAAAGGGGGACACTGGAAAGATGGGCGAACAAGTCCCACAATGGAACTCTGTGTGTGCAGCCTCATTTTCTCCTTCAGCACAAACAGCAGAGGGGGCAAAATGTGGGGGTTGGGAGCCCTAAATTGTTCGAGGGGGGGAAAATGGGGATTGAGGGAACAATGGGAAAGTGGGAGGAACAGGGAGAAGGGTGGAAAAGGGGGGGTGGTCTGGTGGGTCTGACGGTCCCATGGGGGTCTTTGGACATGGGGTTGGCAAAGGGGAGTGGCCCCCCTGAGCTCCCAACTTACTGTGGGGTGCTGGGGGCTGCTGGATCCAGTCTCAGCCTTGGATCATTCCAACAGTTTCAGTTTAGGGGAATTACAGAGGTGTGATTGCAGCACTTTTGTCCCTCACGTTTTAATGATGGCAAATCAGATCTATTAATAGAAAGGAATTATTTAGGGTTCCAAATGATCACACAAAAGATCTTCATCAGAATTTTTTACTGCACAATACAAACACTAAAACTACCAGAAGTACAGGATAAGATAGGACAGTGCTCTACACTAAAGCAATTGTGGAAGCAATTCTACTAAAGCTGGCACAAAAGCAATAATTCTTAATTAGAGATGGTTGGAACTCCCCCAGACCAACGCTGGTGGGGAGATCTCTGCTCTCAACCTCCAGGAGTGACCTTGGGGTGTCCCTAGCAAAGGTAGGAATCTCCACACACCTCCCCAGGAAGGGTTCTGTTGGAAGAACCTGCCCCTGGGAAAGGGGACTGGCCCTTTGTGGTCAAAAGGGATGGACTGACAGTCACTGGACTCCAGGGGTTGCCTCCCCATCAGGGGCTTCATTTGGGGTGGAAGCAGCGGCCGAAGCTCTTCCTGCAGTCGGGGCACTGGTAGGGCTTCTCTTACTGGTGGGTCCGTTGGTGCTTGGTCAAGGTAGACCTGTCGGTGAAGCTCTTCCCACACTCCCCACACTTATAGGGCCTCTCCCCGGTGTGGATGCGCTGGTGGGTGACAAGGGTGGAGTTCTGCTTGAAGCCCTTCCCGCAGTCGGTGCAGCGGAAGGGCCTCTCATCCGTGTGTGTCTGCTCATGCCTGAGGAGATTTGAGCTGCGCTGAAACCTCTTCCCACATTCCAAGCACTTGTAGGGTTGTTCCCCAGTGTGGATGAGCTGGTGGGTGTGGAGGTGGGAGCTCCGGCTGAAGCTCTTTCCACATTCCCCACACATGTAGGGACGTTCCCCAGTGTGGATGTGCTGGTGTCGGATCAGGCTGGAGCTGTCACTGAAGCTCTTCCCACATTCCCCACACGTGTAAGGCCGTTCCCCAGTGTGGATGTGCTGGTGTTGGATCAGATTGAAGCTCCTCCTGAAGCTCTTCCCACATTCCAAGCACCTGAAGGGCTTCTCGCTGCTGGGAGGCTGCTCAGGGACCACCAGCTCGGAGCTCCACCTCAAGCTCCAGCCGCCTTCCTGGCACAGGCTGGGTCTTTCCTCCTCAGAGCACCCTGGGCTGGCTTTGGAGCCCCTCCTGCAGGGGGATCTCTGGCCCTTTTCCTCCCTGCTGCCTTCCTGCGACGTGGAGCCCTTCAAAACAGCCTCTCCCACCAGGGTCTCACGGGGGGATTTGTCCTCCGGGCTCTCCGTCCTCAGCTCGGGGCCTGGGGCAGGAAGCAAGAAGGACAGGGAGGGGATTTGCCTCCAGCCCACAGGGAAGGCCAAGGACATCCCCCCAACTCCGGCCCCGGCAG
>NW_020898007.1:5498-7063 GCF_003984885.1 Neopelma chrysocephalum | reverse complement strand
TCTCCCATGGGAGGGACCCCATGGGAGCAGGGGAAGGACTCCAACTCCTCTCCCTGAGCAGCAGCAGAAACAACAACTGACTGTGACCCCCATTCCCGTCCCCCTGCACCACTGGGGGGGAGGAGGGAGAACATGGAAGGAAAGGTGGGGGAAGGTGTTTTTAAGACTTTTATTTCTCACTCTTTGGCTCTTATCCTGTTAATAATAAATATAAGTACTATCCTCACTTTGAGTCTGTTTTGCCCATGAAGGTGATCAGTCACTGACCTCTCCCAGCTCTTATCTCTACTCATGAATTCTTAGCTGGTTTTTTTTTCTCTGTCCTCTGCCCAGTTGCAGTGGGAGAGTGAGAGAGAGGCTTTAGTGGGCACCTGGTATCTGGCCAGGGCTAACTCACTACAAGAATATAAAAACAAGTAATTTTTTTGGTCTTGTTCTGATGCGGTTAAGGAGCTGGAAAAACAAGACTGGTGCAGGGAGGTCCAAAGCACGGCTTTGTGTCTGGATGATGGAGACACCACATTTAGAGGGAGACGGACTCTGCAGTTGCTTTCCTAGACTTTGTCCCACCTTAATGGTGTTTTTCCACCCACAGCAGCATTGCTGGGAGATGTTGCAGTGGCACATCCACCCTTCTCTGCCAGGGCAGCACCTTGGCCCTTCCCACCCCACCATGGATTTACCATTCCTGTGGCAGGGACTTGTCCCCACCTGATATCCATATGGGAAATGAAACTCCTGCGAGTGGCTTTTCATGGTTCCACCACAGGCTGGCACAGATTCTGATCCACCTTTGAGAAATTGTGTGGTCTATGTGTTCTGGATAAAGCTGTCCCACCTCTGCATGTTGTGACCCAAGGGAGTTTCGGTGGCCAGTTTGTGTCTCAAAAGCACTCAGTATTAAAACGTAGCAAGTTGCACCTTTGCACAAATCTGCACGAGCTCAATGCCCTGCGTACCCACACAGGCTTTTTTTTGTCTCGAATCCTGCTAATTCCGAGCCTGAGACTGGATTTATTTCAGCAGCTAAATGGTTCACCGGAGGACTAATTGGCTCTGAGAGCTCCAGTCCTTTGCAGCAGATTATTGGCGTGCTGGCAGGAGCAGCTCCCTTCCTTCCCTTCCCCATTCGTTATAAAAACAGGAACCGTAGAGAAACCAAATACCACACGGCCCCTGCGCCGAGCCCGTCAGTGCTCCCGGCTCGGTGTTCAGCGCAGAAAGTGCCTTTTATATTTGGGAAGCGGAGGGAGAAAATTCTGGAAGCGCGAGAACGCGGCGATAGCTGGGATGAACTGGGAGCCCTTAGGAAAGGACTGGGAGGTGCTGGGATAAACTGGGAACCCCGAGGAAGGAACGTAGCGCGTAGCGCTGAGGGCAGGGCGCTTACGCCATTTGCGTAGCCTTACGCAGTTTACGTAGCTCCCCTGCCTTGCCGTTACCGGCGCCCCCTTACGCCGTTTGCGTAGCGCTGAGGGCAGCGGCGTTAGGAGGGGAGTTGGGTGGACTGGGAGCCCTTAGGAGGGAACTGGGAGCCCTTAGGAGGGAACTGGGAGCCCTTAGGA
>NW_020898007.1:0-5488 GCF_003984885.1 Neopelma chrysocephalum | reverse complement strand
TAGGAGGGAACTGGGAGCCCTTAGGAGGGAACTGGGAGCCCTTAGGAAGGGACTGGGATAAACTGGGAGCCCTTTGGAGAGGACTGGGATGAACTGGGAAAGGCCCGCGAGCCCTTAGGAAGCCACCGGGGCCCTTCCGCCATTTGCGTAGCGCTGAGGGCAAGGCCCTTGCGCCATTTACGTAGTCTTACGCAACTTACGTAACTCCCTCCTCTGCCGTTACTGGCGCCCTCTTACGCCGTTTGCGTAGCGCCCCGGGCATTCCTTGCCCCCTTACGCAGCTTGCGTAACGCCGCTCCGTTGCCGCCCGCGGCGCCGCCTTACGCCGTTTGCGTATCCCTGCGCCGTTTGCGCAGCGCGGCGGGGGCGGGCCCGTATCCCCGCGTGCTGATGTTTATTTATCAGTGTCCGGGCGCTTGAGCCCTCAGCCCCACACACCCACGGGCCCCACGGCAGCGCGGGGGAGGATCCCGGGGGTGTCCAAAAGCTCCTCCAAGAGTCAGTTTATGGCTTTGCAGAGGGCTCTCGGGAGTCACCGAGGGGCTGAATGTAAAGAGAGAAAAATTAAATATTTTGGGGGAAAAAAAATATAACAATTGCATTTCTGTTTTCTCGAGGAGCCGTGGGTGTTTTTAGGCAGCTGCCTGCAGAGGTCGTCGCCGTTTTGTGAGGCGGCATTAGTGCAGCAGGAGGAGACTTGTTGTGCTGCTCACGGAAATTCGGATTTTAAGGTTTTTCTCCTTGGTTTGAAGCTTCTTCATTCTTCCTTCACCCTCTTTCAGAGCAAAGGCTTTAATTTTGAAACTTAGGGGGAAAAAAGTAATAACAACAAGTGAGGAAAACTAGGGGGAAAAGTTCTTCTGAAGGGATTACAATGTGCAAGCAAAATCAGTTCTCTCTCCAGGAGAGAAAAAAATATTAGAGGTGTAAATTGGCTCCAAAATTGCCCCCAGGGGCATGGGGAGGATAATCAGATGACAGCGTGGCTGAGCACTCACCATCCCGGGCATGGCCCAGGTGTGCAGGGAAAATGCAGCTCATCAGGCATGTTTTAAATAGAGAATTTGTTTCTGGCATAAAAAGATGCCTGACTTGTCTGTGCTCACAGAAAACCAGCCCTTTGTGACTTGCAGGGGCCGACTTGACTTCCAGGTTTTGAGACTAAAAGCCCAGACTATTGCTAGTGCTGCAGAACTGCTTGTTTGATCGAAGGAGAAAACAGGGATTGTGGCAGGAGCGAGGCCAGGCAGATCCCCTTCGGTGCAAAACTCCTGGAGCAAGCTGCAGCATTTCTGTTAAGGGCCTCCTGTGTTGGAGTTGACTTCTTCCACTCCGGGACCTTTCACTTGCAAAGTACATTATAGGGCTCGTTTGTTTAACAAGTCTCTGGGAGCTGCCAGAGAGGGAATTAGTGCTGGCATTTGGAAAGACAAGTGACAGTGCTGCATTTGGGTTTCATGTCATTATTTTCTGGTTCCAGAGTCAGAAAAAGCTGCTCATTTATTTTTCATGCAGCTGTATTTTTTTCCTGACTTCTTGAGGAGGCAGAGCTGATGAAATGGTGCTGGAAGAGGCCTGAAGCTTTTGATCTGATGTTCAGCTTCAACAAATTTCACTTGTGGAGTTTCTGCACTTTGGAGGAGGCTGCAGGTTATAGAAATGAATTAGTGCATCTGCTAAAGGAAGAGGAGTATTAGTCATATTTAAAACCAAGACTAAGTCAGATTCCTCCACATTGGCTGGAGTTGAATTTTGCAAGGTTTCTGATCTCCTTGCTCTGGCTATGAAGGTGTTTCCTTTTCAAGCCTGTCACCTGCAAAGATTTCTCTGGGACAGTGATTTCTTCATCACAGAAAAACAATGTAGAGAAACCTCTTTGCCACCCCAAGATCATTGTTTTCTTGGTTGCCCTCTTGTACTCTGCTGAGGTTCCATTACATCTGCAAGTCAAATGTAACCTGAATGCAGCACTGATCACATAAAGCAATAAATATAGTACAGAGCTTTAGTGTGAACTTCATGCACATCCTTGGTTTGTGTGTGTAAGACTGTGTATTATACAGATAATATAAAGCATAAAATAGTTTTCATATCTAAAAATTATTTTCCAGCACATACTAATGTGCCTTTCATAAGCTCCTAATTAGGTTATGTTTTCTCCTAAATTTAATTCTGCTTTATGACCAACAGTCGAGTAGACTTCAACTTCATTTTTGGTTCCAATTTTCGTTCTGTTCAGTGTGTGTGTATATATATGTATACACAAGAAGATAATCCTTTATTCATCTTTTGAGCAGAACACTTTTCATTCGTGCAGCAAAAGTCCTGTCTCTGAATGTTCATTATCAGCCCCTGATGTGCTGCCTGGAGCACAATATCCTAATAATTGGAGTTTAAGAAAAAACAAAAGCCAGTTATAAAAGTTACAGTGTTTCATTTTTGTGCATGTTCTGATTCTAAATTATTTAAGCATTTGACTAGCTCATAGACATAGAAACTTGTGTCTCCCGTGCATTTTTCCACCCCAAAGTGCTCTATGGTTTCCTTTGTCTCACACACTATGTCAGAGTATTCAAATGCACTGTGTAGTACCAGTAGCCTGTGGCACATTACAAGAAAAATTGAGATAGTTTCTCAGTTAAATGCATTTTATTTTGACCCATTTCCTTCCACTTGAGTCAAACATTTGGTCTCTTCATAGTCAATATTCTGTTTTATGGAAAGGTTTTAAAATTTTACTGAAGGAGGTGAGTAAGAGGTGAAGTGCCCAGGACAACCTAAATTTATATTATTCCTTTTTGCCATTATTATTAAAAATAGGAAAGAAGAAGAAGTGTTGGGGAAAATACAGGGAATGCTGATGCAATTATATGTGCAAAGCTACGTGCTTGCTTTTACTCTTGACATTTAGACCTCTGCTTCACATTCTCTTCTCTTCTACAGACTGGGACAGTTCATTTCAGTTGCATTTTCCAACTACTGACATCCATGTTCATTCCTACATTCACTTCATATGCTTCCAAATCCTTAGGACAACATTCAGTTTAGACAAACCAAGAAAACTCTGGAGTGATTCCACTGCCCTAAATGTAATTACTCAGTGCTGAATTAAAGGCACAGGTGCATAACTTAAGACCCATGTGTTTGGAGTAACAAGAAGAGATCAAAATCTCAGCTTTTATCATTAAATTCAATGTTTCTAGACCTTAATCTAAGACACATTTGTAGAGAGAGGTGATAGCTTCTTTTTAGATGCATTATTAAATCTGGAAGAAAATAAGTCAATTCTGGGCCTGTAGAACCCTGTTGGGGTCTTCCACTGGGTGAAACGGCCGTGAAGGTGGCAGCCAGATTTTTCAGGTGGTGATTAAGTGCCGTGGACGTCTCACCCAAGTCATCTTGCATTTCCTCTGCTGCTTTAATTGCACAAAGAGCCATTGACCTCATTTTGTGACAGGACTGGACCAACAGTGTTTTCTTGGACTGCTCACGTTTCCTCCCAGCTCACCATCTAATACTAACCTGTGACTAAATATTAAAAAAAAGTGAGCTGTGAATGATTTTAAGGTGAGACGAGATTGTCACTGTTAATGGCTGTTATGGGGGTACTTTTGAATTAGATGATCAATGGAGCGTAGAGGCGTGAGAAAGAAATCATATTAGGATGTGAAACCAGCTAGAGTATGGTACAATGTAACTTCATGGCACAAGCTAATTGTAAGGTCCATTGTGCTTTTTAGCAAGTCAGCTTGATATCCCCTATTATCAGAGCTGAGTTCCTTCTTGGTTTTGCTACATATTGCAAGATAGATACATCTACCCTTGAAACACAATGGGAGAGGTCATCCATAGGGGTGAGAAAGATGCTGGTGAGAGGAAGATTGTGTGGGCAGGGGTGGCTCGCCCCTTGCCCTACAGCAGGGCATGCGCAGACTGTTGCTCTCAGGTGATGAACAGGCGGGGTTTGGCTGCCACTCAGGCATCACCTTATACTGTGTCCTGGCCCTACGTGGTGTAATGTAGAGCTGCTAAAATGGGGTGTCAGGACTGCTGGGGTGAGCGATGTTCATCCTTCACTCGAGACTGTTGCTCCGTGGGGACGCCCGCTAAGCACGGGCACCGACCAGCTGCTGCAGATCCTGGCAGCCCTGGCCTGTCTGTGTGGGTAAGCACAGTTTATTGATAGGAAGCAACTGAGAGAACAAACTTTTTAACCTTTTAATCCTTTTAGTGGTCCTTTAATTCCCCTTTATTATTGAATAAATTGTTCATAGTATTTTCCCTTTAATTTCCCCTTTTACTAACCAATATTGTGTTATCCATAATATAGTGTTAAGATCCCTTTTTTTGGCATCCCTTTTTACTAGTTAAGATTACACCGTATTGAATGCTGTTCGTAGTATTTGTTTTAAGACCACACGATAATGGAGTTATTTTGTATCTCTTTAGTTTTTGGTTCTTTTCACTAAGTTTATTGTTATTATTACTATTTTCACAGTAATAAAGATGTTTTGTGTGTTTGAATATCTGTGCAACTGTTTTATTCCGGGCATGTATCGTAACGAACTGTTACAGCTGGAGAGGAGAGAGGGATGGGGAGAAGCTGAAAGGCCCTGACAGAGCCACCTTCTGCAGGCCTTTGGCCATGGCTGCTGTCTGTGGCCCTGATGCCAGGAGGAGACAAGTGGCCCTTGCAGCCCTGGGGCCTCATGGCCTCCTTGTCCCTGCTCAGCAGCCTGGCAGGTGCCACCCCATGGTCCTGCCCTTGGCAGTGCACATCCCACATCCCAGTGCCCCAGGAAGAGCCCTGAGGAATGAGGCAGGGACACTTCCCCTTCCCAGGGGCTGGGGCTAAGGGCTTGGCCCTTTGGACTACTAAAACACGTCCAGGTTTCTTTATCATCAGAGCCACCTTTCCCTTGCTTGTCCATACTTGTCATCACAGAAACTGTCTGTTCCAATTGGAATCTCGGGACACTTTCGCAGTCGTATCCCTCAGTGGGATCCATTAACAGTACAAGAAACTTCAGCATTTCAAATTCATTTTGACTTCTTGAAAAGTTGTTTGAACTTACTCTCAGGGACTGAGTCTCATGTAAACAACACCAAAACCCCTCGAGGGTTATGAAATGCCTGGGGCTGTTGCTGTGCTGCTGAGCTGGGCCGGGCTCCTGGCACACAGGGAGCTCCTGGTAAGCAAGAAGAGCTTCAAAGAGACAGCTCTGCTGGTGAGCAGCTCCTCTGCACAGCCTAGCAGGGCTGAGGGCACTGCCTGCAGCACCCAGGGCACAGGAGAGAAGGGAAAGAGATGAGAGGCAGCCTGGGGTGGGAGGTGACTGAGCTCTCACTATGGGAGAAACCTTCCCAGGATTTGAAGGAAGAATTCTCTGGCTGTAGGAAATTTCAGCTTGCCTTCCTGGAGGCATCTCCTACAGCTGCCACATCCCACAGCTTCTAGGATCTTTCAGCAGGACTCTCCCAGTTGCTG
>NW_020898006.1:0-3624 GCF_003984885.1 Neopelma chrysocephalum | reverse complement strand
GGCACTGGCATTTGCTTTGCCAGGGCATTCCTGGAGCACATTGCTGGCAGGGACCGTGGAGGAAGAGCCTGAAGCCTTCCTGCCCTGCCCTCAGGAGATGCCCTTGGCTGATGGAGCTGCTGGTGGGGAGCCCAGCTCTGGGCCAGCAGTGCCCAGGGCCTGTCCCTGCCTGTGATCCCAACACAGACACGCAGCAGGACTGTGCCCAAGCTGTTAAGAAGGGGTCACCCAGGAAAGCTGTCCATGGAGTTGCTGCAGACACCCAAGAAAGAAATCAGTGACCTCTCAGACATAAGAGGACTGAGACCAATTCCTTTGATCCTGGTGAGGGGACCTCTGGTCTGGCATCACAAAGGTCAGACAGTGAATACTCTGACCAGGAACAGGAATGGAGGGTCCCTGCCTTCGGCCAGGAGGAGGAAAGGGATGGTCAGGTCTGCTGGACTGTGTGGATTGGGTGGCCTGGCACGTGGGATCCACAGAGGTAGATCCGGGTGCACAGAGCACACTGATGCCATCGAGGCACAGAAGTGCAGAACCCCTCTGGATCTCTGGAGTGACAGGGGAATGCCAGGAACTGTCAGTGTTGGAGGCTGAAGTGTGGGACAATTGGGAAAGCACCCCACTGTGACTGGCCCAGAGGCCCCTTGTATCCTTGGCATTGATTACCTCAGGAGGGGAGACTTCAAAGATCCCAAGGGGTATCGATGGGCTTTTGGTGTGGCTACTGTGGCTACAGAGAAGGTCAAACAATTACCTACCCTGCCTGGCCTCTCAAAGGATCCTCTCATCGTGGGATTGCTGCAAGTTGAAGACCAACAAGTGCCCATTGCCACCAGAACAGTGCCCCGACAGCAGGATGGCACCAACCGGGACTCCACAATTCCCATTCAGGAACCAGTTCATCGACTGCAGAAACAGGGAGTGATCAGCAGGACCCACTCCCCCTTTACCAGCCCCATATGGCCAGTGTGGAAGTCTAATGGGGAGTGGGGGCTGACAGTGGACTATCGTGGCCTGAAAGAAGTCACGCTGCCTCTGAGTGCTGCTGTGCTGGACGTGTTGGAACTTCAGGATGAGCTGGAGTCAGAGGCAGCCCAGCGGGGCCACAACTCATATTGCCAAGGTGTTTTTCTCCATTCCTCTGGCAACAGAGTGCAGACCACGGTTTGCCTTCACCTGGAGGCGTGTCCAGTACACCTGGAATCAAGTGCCCCAGGGGTGGAAGCACAGCATGGACTGATCCAGACTGCACTGGAACAGGGGGAGCTCCAGAGCACCTGCAATATATTGAAAATATCATTGTATGGGGCAAAACAGCAGAAGAAGTTTTTGAGAAAGGGAGGGAAATAGTCCAAATTCTTCTCAGAACTGGTCTTGCCATAAAGCAAAGCAAGATAAAGGGACCTGCACGGGAGATTCAGTTCTTGGGAATGAAATGGCAGGATGGACGCCACCATGTGCCCCTGGATGTAGGAAACAAAACAGCATCTATGTCTCCACCAGCCAACAAGAAGGAAACACAAGCTTTCCCAGGCCTTGTGGGTTTCTGGAGGATGCACATCCCAGGTTACAGTCAGCTTGTGAGCCCCCTCTGCCGAGTGACCCGGCAGAAGAACCATTTTGAGTGGGGCCTTGAGCAACAACAGGCCTTGGAGCAGATCAAACAGGAGACAGCCCGGGCAGTAGCTCTGGGGCCTGTTGGAACAGGACCAGCTGTGCAAAATATCCTCTGCAGGGCAGCTGGGGAGCATGGTCTCACCTGGAGCCTCTGGCACGGAACACCAGGAGAAACCCGAGGTCGACCATTAGGGTTTTGGAGCCGGGGTTATCGAGGATCAGAAGCCAACTGAGAAGGAGATATTGGCAGCCTCTGAGGGGGTTTGAGCCGCCTCAGAAGTTGCTGGAACAGAAGCGTGTCTCCTCTTGGCACCACTTTTGCCTGTGCTGCACTGGATGTTCAAAGGGAACATCCCCTCAACTCATCATGCAACCAGTGCTACATGGAGCAAGTGGAGCAAGCTTTGATCACACAGAGAGCCCGAATGGGAAAACCCAGTTTCCCGGGGATCCTGGGTCCTGAGTACCCATCCTGATGGAATGGAGCTCAATATCTGCAGGGGTGGAAGAAGGCCATGAAAATTGGAAAATAAGACCTATCTGTGAAAGGGCAGGGAATAGCAGTTAATGAAAATGTATAAATGTGTACGTTGGGTCTAAAGACAGTTTGGGAATGTAGTTTAAGTAGCATGTGTTGGTAAGGAGGGATCTCAAAAATGAGGAATAAATACAATGGAATATTCAGAAGATAAATAAATTATGTGGGGTCTGAGTATGACACAAATGGTGTGGAATAAGGGGTGGAGATTGTATTGGGTCTGGCTGAGCTGGAGTTCATTTCCCCAGAGCAGCCCTCCCAGTGCTGTGCTCTGCACTGGGAGCTGGAAAGGTGTTGAGAACACACCAGTGTTTGGGCCACTGCTGAGCAGGGCTGGCACAACATCAGCACTGTCACATTCCTCCCCAGTCGAGGGCAAGACCCCGGGAGGGGACACAGCCAGGTCAGCTGAGCCCAACTGACCACAGGGACATTGCTGACCATGTGAGGTCAGCTCAGCTCTAAAAGCTGAGGCACGGAGCAGGAGGGGGGCATTCACTGTCTAATGGCTGCCTGCTGAGGAACCGTCACAGGTACCCAAGCCCTGCTCCTCGGGAGCGGCCGACCATGGCTGCTCATGGGAAGCAGAGAACAAACCCTGCTGTCTTTCACTTCTGCACGGTCAAGCTTCGCTTTAATTTTTGCTTTAAATAAACTGCCTTATCCCCACCCACGAGTTTGGGTTTTTTTCCACGTTACTCTCTCCCCTGTCCCACTGGGAAGGGTGATAGAGCAGCTGGGTGGGCACCTGGAGTCCAGCCAAGGTCAACCCACCACACACCTGAACACCTCCAGAGACTCCACCCCCTCCCCGGGCTACTTGTTCCAATGCCTCAACACTCTCTCAGTGGAAAAAGGGTTTTTTTAATATCTAATCTGAGCCTCGCCTGATGAAACTTAAGGCCATTTCCTCTCTTCCTGTCACTAAAGGCTTTGCAGATGAGAACAACCCCCACCCCACTAAAACCTCCTTTCAGGTCACTGTAGAGAGCAATGAGGTCCCCCCTGAGCCTCCCCTTCTCCAGACTCAACAAGCCCAGTTCCCTCAGCCGTCCCTCAGCAGACAGGTTTTCCAGACCCTTCCCCAGCTCCGTTCCCTTCTCTGGACACGCTCCAGCCCCTCAAGGGCCTTTTTGCACTGAGGGCCCAGAACTGGACACAGCACTCGAGGTGGGGCCTCAGCAGTGCCCAGCACAGAGGGGCAATCAGTTCTCTGCTCCTGCTGGCCACACTCTTCTCCACAAAGGCCAGGATGCCCTTGGCCTTCTTGCCCCCCTGGGCACACTCTGGCTCATATCCAGGCCCTGTCAAGCAGCACCCCCAAGTCCCTTCCTGCTGAGCAGCTCTCCAGCCCCTCTGCCCCCAGCCTGGAATGTTCCAGGGGGTTGTTGGGACCCAAGGGCAGGACCTGACACTTGACCTTATTGATCCAGCCTGTCCAGATCCCTCTGCAGAGCCTTCCTGCC
>NW_020898005.1:0-14179 GCF_003984885.1 Neopelma chrysocephalum | reverse complement strand
CCCTGGGCTAACAACAAAAAATCAATAGCAGCTCTATTTTGTAAACTTGCTTGTCTAACAGAGTCTACATCTGTGAGTAATGCACTCAAAGCAATTGAGGTAGCATTAGCTTCTTTAGCTAACCAACATCCTAGTTTATTTAAAGCCAAAGCATGAGCAGTCCCTATCTGAGATATTATACTAGCAGTTATTCTTTCAGTCTTATTCCAAAACGCTACATCAGAATTACAGTCCAGAGTAAACTGCCGTATGCTGCGTTTGCGTCTTCTTAGTTTAGGCAAGGTTACTCTGTGTGGATGGAAAAAAGTTAATTGTCCAAAGGTACAAGGGCTTCCTACAGCCGCCTACAACTGGATGTGATGTCACAGGAAGACTTTGATGTCATAGAGGAGGATGTGATGTCACAAGGGAACTGTGATGTGACAGAGAAGATGTGATGTCACAGGGAGGATGTGATGTCACCTGGGAGCTGTGATGTCATAGGAGAGCTGTGGTGTCACAGAGAAGATGTGATGTCACTGGGAGAGTGTGATGTCATAGGGGAGCTGTGATGTCACAGGGGACGACCTGACGTCATAGAGGCCCCTTGTCACAACAATTATGTGATGTCACATGGGAGGTGTGATGTCACAGAGAAGATGTGATGTCACAGGGGAGTACATGATGTCACAGGGATGATATATCATCACAGGAGAGATGTGATGTCTTATGATGGATGTGACGTCATAGGGGAGATGTGATGTCATGGGGCTGATGTGATGTCACAGGGGAGCTGTGAAAATGCAAAATCTTATTTCAGGCAGTCAGTTCTTCTGGGCAGGGCCGTCTGACTCTTGGTGTGTTTCCCTCCATGTGCTCAGCACCGGCACAGGGCACACTGAGGGAGGTCTCCAAACTTTCCTGTAGGTGATTAAGTCAAAACTAATCCCCTCCCAGGGCATCACAAGATGATGCTAATCAGCTCTTCCAAGTCACAGGATACTTCTTCTCCCCCACGGCAGAAAAGATGGAAACGTTACCGGTGCAACAGAGGGACAGCAGAGGCCCATCCTCTGCCATGGTGGCGGTGACCCAGACTCCCTGCTTGTCCTCTAGTTCCTCTAGGAGCCCTGAGGTTTCCCTCTGGTTCCCTCTGCTTGGAAACCCTTCCAAATCCATTCTGGTGAGGGGAGGTGGTGATGCAGCAACAGCAGTGCCTTGTGGGATGCCTGGACACCCCTGGGGAGGCAGAGCCAGGGCCACCCATTCTGTGCCCTATCCTGGCTGCGTGCTGGGGGGACTGCCCTGAGGAGAGACAAATGAGGCTTCTCCTGGGGAAAGCCTCAGCCAGAGCTCAACTTCCCAAACAAGCCTGGGGCTGTGGGTGTGCCCAGGGAGAAGTTGTCCTGCAGGCAGCAGTTCAGGACAAGCAGGACGCAGTCTGCTCAGGACGCGGCGCATCTGAAGGACACCATGAAACCCATTGTTGCTGCTTTATTAAATCACAGCCGCCTACAACTGGCTCAGTGGCGACAGAAGAGCAGTGCTCGTGGTTTGAATCGCGGTTTTTGGTGAAGATTGGAAGGCATCAGGATTCCAGTTTTCCTGCCTGTAGGAAAGACAGAGTTTCTTTTTTGTGATAAGATCCACGCCTGGAAAGCTCCCCAGGCAGCCACCAGGCCCCAACATGGCATCAAGGCACTTGGCAGCAGTCCCCCCAACACCTGCCTCCCAGCCCACGCCAAGCCACCACCTTACCCACAGCCCCAGAGCCCTGGATGCCAACACGGCTGTCCCTGACACCACCCTGCTCACCAGCTCAGGTGTCTCGAACAGCACCTGGGAGGCTGGGAATGTTGGAAGTTACTCACGGATGTGGATGGCAGTGCCAGAAGAGCTTCTAGCCTGAATCGAGAACTTGGCGTTGGTCCTAAAGCCTCCAGGATGTGGATGGTCTGTTCTGCCAGGCAAGAGACGACTTCACTGCTGTCTGTCTTCAAGGGCTGAAGGGCTGTAAGAAAAAAAACAGAACCGAGATGAAACTCCAGACATCCCCTCCAGCCCATGTTCCCCACTCACCGCTGCAGATCTCATCCAGTTGCTCTGTGCTTCGGTTCCTCAGGTGCCCATTTTCCAGCTCCAGGGGGACAGGGCCAGTCAAAACACGACAACTTGGCAGAGACGTCTCCAACTGCTTCTTCTTCCTCAGCACTGCTGAGCTCAGGTGGTCTCTGAAGAGGCAGGTGGAGATGTCCTGCATGTCGCTGTTCTCCTGGGAGGAAGGAGGAAAGGTGAGCTTTGGAAACAGCGGCCCCCTGCCCACAGTGAAGGGGAGTGGCTGAGGGAGGTGCCCTGGGCTCAGATTCCAGAGCAGGGACAAGTTGCACTGGGCTGCAAGGCCCAGAAGCCACCAGAGTCCAGGGGAGCAGAGCCTGCTGCCAGAGCTGCTGCCATGGCTGGGCTGTGGGGCAGCTCTCACTGCCCAGTGTCCATCTCAGGGCTCACACTCCCACATCAGCCTTACCATGTCAATGAAGCGTGGGAGGTTTTCCACCAGAGCCTCAGTGGAGGAGCTGGCCTTTGTCTTCTTCAAGTTTGGACACATCAGGTGTTCAAGGGCTGAAGGGCTGTGAGCAAAAGAAACAGAGCTGAGATGAAGCCCTGTGTCAGCAGAGACCCCCAGAGGTCCCCTCCAGCCCATGTTCCCCACTCACCGCTGCAGATCTCATCCAGTTGCTCTTTGCTTCGGTTCCTCAGGTGACGCGTGGCCACCCCTAGGCACAAAACTCTGTCAGCCCCTGCTCCCCAGTGGGCTCCCAGCAGTGCGGGGGGCCCTGCCCTCCTCCCCCTCAGCAGGGATGAGCCCAGGAAGCACCAGGAGCTCAGGGGGGTGGAACTCAGCCCAGTGGCCTCCAAGCCCAGCCACGTGGGCAGGGGTGGCAGAGGGAGGCCCAGGCCCAGCCTGCGGCAGCCGGGGCTCAGGCAGCCCCAGGGCTGTGCCTGGCTGTGGCTGCAGGAGAGGGGACGGGGGCCAGCTTGCCCAAAGAGGGACCCCGGGGGCTGGGGCTCACCGATGAACCTGATGGCCGCCTCTTGCACACTGGCCTCAGGGTCCTTGAGGTAGGTCAGGCCCTGACGCAGGTACTCTTCAGCCCTGCTCCTGTCCTTCTCCACCTGGAGAGAGAGAGCACAAGGACATGGGCATGTCACAGAGCCCCCCCGCTGGCTGCAGCAGTCCCTCCTGCCAGCACTCAGGGTTGCCCAGAGCCCTCTCACCCCGCTGGCTGCAGGGAAGGGAGAGGGGCCTGCAGAGGAGCCCTTGGGGCTCTGGTCTTGGAGGGCACACACTGGGCTGCAGCTCCAGCCTCTGGGCTCTGGGCCCACAGCACGGGCTCTGCCTGCGGGGCAAGCCTCACCCAGCCTGCACCCTGGCGCTTGGCCTTACCAAGCACTCGCCAATCCTCCACATCTGCTGCTTCTTCACCAGCTCTTTCAGCTCCCTCCACTTGAGCAGCTTTGCTGCAGCAAGCAGCGCTTCCTGGGCGGCCTGCATGGAAGCAGAAGGTGTGAGGGAGCAGCATGGCTGGCAAAGGAGAGCTCTTGCCTTTGTTCCTGAGGTGATCCTGCCCTTAGGAAGATGGGACACGCCCTCACCAAAGTGTCTAGGGACTTGTGAGGACAGCCCCACAGGACAGGGCCTGAGGCCCAAAGCCCTGGCCTTGGACATGTGCCAGGGACAGCAGAGAAGCCTGTGGGGATGTGCCTGTTCAGGCTTTGGTGGCCAAAGGCTGCTGATGAGCCCTACTGGAGCTCTAGGGCAGCTGTTGGAAATGGCCATGCCAGCTTCTCCGTCCCTGCTGGCGCTGGCTCTGCAGGGACCTTTCCAAAGGCTTGTGCTGGGCCACGGCTGCCCACTGCCAGCAGCCCTTGCCCTGTTCCCTGGGCCCCACAGGGCGGGCCAGCCCACCTCCCTCTGTGCCAGTGCTCAGCCTTCCAATGTGTACCTTGGCCACGCTCGGGGACTGGTCACTTGAGTGAATGAGCAGAGGGACCAGTGCACTCCGCAGAGACGTCTTCAACTGCTTGTTGTTCCTCAGCACTGCTGAGCCCAGGTAGTCTTTGAAGAGGCAGATAAAGGCTTCTCGCATTCCGCTGCTCTCCTGGGAGGAAGGAGGAAAGGTGAGCTTTGGAAACAGTGGCCCCCTGCCCACAATGAAGGGGAGTGGGGATGGTGGCTGAGGGAGATGCCCTGGGCTCAGATTCCAGAGCAGGGACAAGTTGCACTGGGCTGCAAGGCCCAGAAGCCACCAGAGCCCAGGGGAGCAGAGCCTGCTGCCAGAGCTGCTGACAGGCCTGGGCTGCAGGGCAGCTCTCACTGCCCAGTGCCCATCTCAGGGCTCACGCTCCCACATCAGCCTTACCATCTCAAAGAAGCGTGGGAGGTTCTCCACCAAATACTCATCCGTGGGGCTGGCCTTTTTCTTCTTCAGGTTTTGATTTATCAGTCTTTTCAGGATCATAATGACCTTTGTCTTGAGGTCTTCTCTGCCAAGCCACAGGAGCTCCATCATGTGTGGCACCAGGAATTCCAGTTTTCCTGCCTGTATGAAGGACAGTGTTTCTTTTTTGTGATAAGATCTATGCCTGGAAAGCTCCCCAGGCAGCCACCAGGCCCCAACATGGCATCAAGGCACTTGGCAGCAGTCCCCCCAACACCTGCCTCCCATCCCACGCCAAGCCACCGCCTTACCCACAGCCCCAGAGCCCTGGATACCAACATGGCTGTCCCTGACACCACCCTGCTCACCAGCTCAGGTGTCTCGCACAGCACCATGAGGCCTTCGAGCACCTGGGAGGCTGGGAGTGTTGGAAGCTCCTCATCCGTGTCATAGTTGTCATTCCAAAGGTATTCAAAGTCCTTGTCCTTGTCCTCGTCCTTGTCCTCCCACTCAAACTTCATGCTAGTGCCACTGGGCAATGGCTGTAGAAGCAAGCACAGTAGTGAGACCCTGGCAGAGTCTGCCGGGCTCGTGGCAGGGGATCAAGTCCTTTTCTGGTAACTCACAGCCAAGTCAGAGGTGGAGCTGCTTTCTGAAGAACAAGGGCTGAGACTGCAGGGCCACCAGTCGACCCAGAGCATGACAGCGAATGGCCGTAATATCCTGTCTCCAATCGCGGGGTCTGAGAAGATGCTCTGCCACATTTGCATGGCCACACTGCAAGGCAGAGCACTGTGTCAGCAGGGCGGCCTGGAGCGCAGCATGGCCGGGGCCAGCCCAGGTGCCTGGGGGCCCTGCCTGGGCAGGCAGCAGGGCACTGAGCTGGTGTTCCCCTCTAGGCTGGGAGCAGCATGGTGGCTCTGGGCTGGCTGGGCCAGCTTTGTCTGCTGTGGGCCCAGACAATCCAGCAGGGCTGGAAAGCTTGGTGGGATGGAGAACCCCTCTCCTCAGGGCTGTCCTGCATCATTCCTTGGCTCTGGGAGCCAGAGAGTCTCAGGCTCTCTCTCCCCACAGACAACAAACCCTCAGGCTTTTCAGGGCCAGTACCTGTCTCCTTGTGGAGCGATGCTCAACAGTGTGGCGACTACCTTCCTCGGGAAAAAGCGCGCCAGCCGCAGAAGCAGGGAGTGGAAGCACTTCTGCACCCATTCTATCTTCACGCCTGGCAGTCTTTCATGCAGGAAGCTCAAAATCTTTGGCACCTGAAGGGGACACAAGTGAGGAGAGTGCTGCCATGGTAGTGCAGCCTCAGCTGCCCTTTCCATACCACTCTGCTGCCTTCAGGTGCCTTCAGGTGCCTGAGACACCTGGCTTTGGCAGGGAGGGATGGAAAGAGGAACAAGGCCTTCTAGGGCTGAAGGGCAGGGCAATCCAGCCACAGGCCACTTACATCTGTCAGGAAGAGGCACGGTTCATCCATGGCCAGCCAGAAAATCACATCTGATAGGAACCTGCGCCCTCTGGAAAGGTTCCACTCAAATGGTTCAGCCCATGGACGAGTCTCTCCAGGTATTAGTTCATAATTCTCTGCATCTTTCTGCTCCAGGGCTTCAAGGATGATGTGTGTCCTCTCGGAGCGCGTGAGGTATCTTTCGAAGGGCTGCGGCAGGAAGGAGGAGAGCAAAGATGTCACCCCAAGCCCCCTGTTGGTGCTGCTTAGCTGGGCAGTGAGAGCAGCCCTGGCCACAGGTGCCCAGCAGTGCCAGCAGCAGTGCCCACAGTCACTGCGCGGAGGACGAGAGCAGAGGGTCCTTAGGCTGAGGCAGGAGGGCTGGGCTCTTACTCATGGGGTGCTGGCCCTGCACAGGACCAGGGCTCACTGCTGGGCAGGAGAGCTGCAGCTGCTGCTGGGACACCAGCAGAGTGCTGCCCTCAGATAGTCCCTGCTTGGGGACAGCAGGAACCCTCTCCTCAGGGACACTGAGGCCCTGTCAGCCTCACTGATTCAGGGTGCCTTTGCTCACAGGAGTGCCCTGCCCATGGCACGGACAAGAGTCTCAGCAACGAGGGAGCTCATTACCTTGATACGGCACTTTTCTCTGAAAGCCTCGTGGAGGCAGGTGATTTCACCTTCCTCATGGCGCGCGTATCGTTTGCCCCTTAGCCTGGTCCTGCCTAAAGAGCGGGGCAGACATGCAAGTCAGGGAGAGCAGCTTTGCCATCAGGCTTTCCAAAGCAGCCCGAGATCTGCTTGCGAGATGGCAGGCCAGAAGGAGATTGTGGAGGGAGGGAGTCAGAGTGGGCTCCACAAACAGGCAGGGTTGAAGATGGTGAAAGGAGTGGGGAAGGAGAGCAGCAGAGAACAGGTTCAAGACTTGAGGAGAGCACTCCACTTGTACAGCAAAAGAGAGCTGGGATGCTACGGGGAGCAGCCGAAGGGGCAAAGATGGTTAAGCAGAGAAGCAGAGCTGGGAGGTGATGTCTGTGTGCAGAGGGATGAAGGCCACCACAATGCCCCTTAGCTTTTTGCTTACAGATGAATTCGCTGAGGTGATCAACAATCGCCCAACGTTCTGGGAATGGCTGAAGGAGGACAAATCCCAGCAGCTGTCCAAGGAATGGGATCTCGATGACAGTGGAGTCCTTTTCGTTTCAGGCGGTCCCATGGGAGGGAGAGAGGGAGGAAGAAGAGCATCAGGGTTGAGGGCAGGCAGCTGGTGCCAGGGCCCCATACCCAAGAGTGTGCCCAGGGCTGGATCCCTGGGGAGTGCAGGCTTTGCAGGACCCTGTGGCCCTGTCTCCTGGAGCCATCAGCTGGGCAGCAGCCCTGGCAGGGAGAGCGGCAGGGGAGGGGCATGGCCTGGCTGGAGGGTTCCTGGGCCTTACATGCCATTGGGAATACATGTCCAGCCATCTGCACAGTGTGTAAATCCTCTCCATGGCTTCTCCCCACACAGTGTCGATATCATATCTGGCAAAGTCCACCAGCACCTGAGCAAAGAGAAGCTGTTGGTGAGCCCCCGGAGCAGACACCCGCTCCAGCAGCAGCAGCAGCAGCAGCTCAGCTCGGCTCCTGGGTGGGACTTGCACTGTCCCTCAAGGCTTCCTCTGAGCCCGAGAAAAGCCTGGAGCGGGGCTTCTGCCCCTGGGCTCCCTTGCGGGCCAGGCAGGAAGGCAGGTGCCACTCTCTGTGCTCCAGAAGAGCCTGGTGACACAGGAGGGGGGCACTGTCCCTGCAGCGTGCTCTGCCGCCCTGGCACTTGTCTGGAGACCACCCACCCAGGAGAGGGCAACCCCTCCCCCACAGGGTGAGGAACAGCCCCAGGACTGCCACTCTTTGCGCAGGCCAGACCTGCAAGATGTTCTGCAGCTCCTCGCCCAGTCTGGAGGGAGGAGTGTTCAACACGATTGCCGTCAGCATGGGGTCCAGGGCTCGCAGGGTCTGCAAGGAGGACAGAGAGCGCTGGCAGTGATTCTTCACCCCCAGGAGACGCATCTGAGCTCCCAGTGCCAGGGAAGGAGAGCCACCCACGCTGCCCAGGAGAGACCTAAGAGCAGGCAGTCTACTGTGAGCAGACAGCAGATGCCATAGGCCTCTGCATTCCAGCAGAGAGAGATGGGGGAGCAGAGAGAATAAAAACTGGAAGGAGAAAACAGGAGGTGCCTTTTTCTCCCTGAGGCCCAGTGTGCAAACCACACTCTTACGTTTCTCAGGTTCTGGCTTTCTAAAGAAACTTCCTGCATTCTTTCCACTGCCTTGGCATTTCTGGGCATCCCTGCGTATCTTACTTGACACGCAGGATGGTCAGAGAGCAGCCCAGAGGGACTGGTGGCTCCTGGAGCTCAGCCAGCACTTACCTCATTCCTGAGCTTAATTCCACCCGGTAAACAGTGGAACCATTTAGGAAGGAAGAGAACAGCTCTGAAGCAGGCTTCTAGGAGCCTTCTCGTTTTGCCCTCCAGCACCTCGTTCACCACGCTGCAAAGAGGAAGGGCCCAACTGGACAATGGTGCCGGGGGAAGCACCTCCAGGCCTTGTGCAGGGGGCGGCAGTCCTCTGGGGAAGGGGTCCCTGGCAGTGATGGGCGGGTACCTCAATCTTTCAATGGCAAAGAGGGCGAGCTTCCGCACTTGTGTGTGCTTCATCTCCTGCTCGCGATGCTTCATCTGCTCACACAGATCCCTTTTGTAGTCGTCCTCGACACGCTCATTGATACAGGACTCGGCCTCCAGCAGCATCTGCAGAGCACAACGCAGCTGGGACCCGGCAGCTGCCAGCACCCAGTGCCCCCAGAGCCTAGCCCCCACAGAGTGCCAGTGCCAGGGGCCTTGCCCCCTTCCCCAGAGCACCGAGTGTCCCCTCACCTGGATCCTCTCGACCACCTCATATCTGCGGCAGAAGTGGACCAAGCGCTGGGATGAGCCACTGCCGGTGGTGCTTCTGCACAGGTGCACGACTTTCTGAAGAAAGGTGGTCTTGTGGACTAGATTCTGGCAGCCGGAGGACAGAGAGACAAACGGGGAGCGTGAGAGGGGGGAAACGTGGCCAGTGAGACTGGAGCCCTGAGGTGCAGTGGCCTGCAGGAGCAGCAGCTCTGCCCAGCCAGCACCCCTCCAGCAGCCCAGCAGCAGAGCCCCTGCCTTAGATGCTGGCACAGCTGCCATCCAACTGGCCACGCTTACCTCTTTGGGGCTGTCAAGGGCCTGGATGGAGTCCACCACTTCCTGTTCTTCTCTGGACAGGGGGAACAAGCTGACATCTAAGAGAGGGATAGAGCAGGGAGGATCAATGTAGGATGTGCTGCAGAGCCCCAGCCCTGCCCAGTCCCCTCACTCACCCGTCCCCGTCTGCGGTGGGTCCACCAGGATCCACTGGGAGAGTTCTGCTGGAGAGCCGCTTTCCTGAGCAGCACCCTCCTCTGCCCAGGTCACTTCATGGGGCTCTTCTGGAGAGCCGCTTTCCTGAGCAGCACCCTCCTCCTCCCAGGTCACCCTGGGCTTGCTGGGGGGTCTCTGGTCCATCCTACTAGATAACTACTAGAAGTAGGGAAAGGGGAAGTGGGAAGCTTTATGAAAAACCTATCGCACTAGGGGCCAACAGGGAAAGCCTGGAGCTGTGCTCAGAAGATCCTCGCCAGCTCCGTGCTCCCGTCCTGTCGCGTCGCTGTCCTGCTGGACAATGGTGCTGGCACTGGGGCTGTGCTGACCACGTGTGCTGTGGTGTGATGTCACAAAGGGCCCCTCTGTGACACACCACCTGACGCCTAGCAGTGTTCCAGCGCTTGTGGACGTGGAACCAGCCCCTAGCAACGGGCCCCAACGATGCAGAAAATTATGCTACATTGGCCCCAAAACCCCAAAGCCCACAAATTGTTGTTAGTAGACACACCGTTCCAGGAAAATAAAGGAGCGTTGGAGGTATAACATTGGGTGCTAGTGGTGTTTTTTGTAAAGGGAGTACCTTTAGTGGACCCCCACCATCTCGTCTTTGAAGATGGTAACACCTTATCCCACTGTCTACAAGCAGTAGATATCCCCTGCTATACTATACATGAGGTCAGCTTTTCTCTGTATCTTCAAAGGAAATACATCTCTTGGTTCAAAGTCATAGTGATTGATTCTTTTCAGCTGACCACCTCCTTGAGGCTTTTCCAGGACCCAGCTCAGGAGAGAGCTGCTAGAAGTCCAACTGTGGGATTTCAAGAGCCAGATTGGTTCCTGAGACCTTCCATAATCACTTGAGGCATTGTTGGTTAAATTCTGCCATAACTACTCACATTGTTAGTATGAAAAAGGAAGAATGGGAAAATTTTTGGTTTTAATGGAGTAAGCTGGGCAAATGAAAGAAGGCAAAAGCATGTATATAATTTAAAGTGACTGCTGAAGTATGGAAATATTAATTCTAGTCATGTTTGCTGGGTGTGCTTCTCGCACAGGAACACCATAGCTGGGGCTGGGGACAGCACTGAGGGCAGCGACCAGGAATGGGGGGGATGCCCTTCCATCCTGCTGATAGCTGAAGTGGTTTCCATGGCTGTAGTCAAAATAGGAGACAGCGTCCTGGTGAGGTTGGCACGCCAGACAGTTTCTATGGTGTTGGCTAAAGAAAGCAGGACACCTAGTTTTCTTTAGGTGTCTGTGCAGTTTCTGAGCAGCAGTAAACGAGGGCTGGGACTGATGTGGCAGAGGGGCGGGTGATGGGGTTGTTGTGGCTCCGTCCCTCAGGAGCCGAGGGTGCCCAACACAGGGTGTGTACTCGGATCAGAGCAGAGGGGTTTGTGGCCCCGCTCTCTATGGTGAGCCTGGGAGGTGAGCTCCCCCTGGGCCAGGCTGATGAGAACAGAGGTGTTGTTTGTGGAATGGCAGCAAGCGGGGCCGCGAGATGCGGGGCGCCAGCAGCCACCTCAGGGGGGGCTGAACCCCGCTGTGTATCAGTGCAGGCAGGCGAGGGTTCGAAGAGATGTCTGGAGAAGGGTCTGACAGAGAAGGCGGCGCTCGGACCGAGCGGGGCCGGGGCTGGGCTGGGGCGGGCGGAGGTGGGCTCGGCCCGGCCTGGTGGGAGTGGAAGGGGGCGGTGGCCGCTCCCGCCTCTCCCTGAGGAGCGAGCGGGCGGCCATGTTGTGCGGGGGGGCGGGGAGGAAGGAGTTGAGAGGAGATGGCGGTGGTTCCCTCACACACACGGCACAGGATGGCCGGGGAGCAGCGGCCGCTCGCTCTGGGGACACCCGGCCGGCGCCCCGGGTGCCGCGCTCGAAGGCCGAGTCGGGCCCGGCACTCTGGGGGCTCCGTGGCTGCGGAGGGCGGCGAGCGGGGCTGCCGAGAGGGGCTGGGACGGGCGGGCAGCAATGGCGAGCGGGGGAGCAGCGCCCCGTCCTCGGGGCCCCCGGTGCCGGCCAGCGGGCTGATCTTCGCAGGGTGAGTGCCGGAGTCTCCGCGCTCCTCATTGTCCATTGTCCTTGGGAGGGAAAACAAAATGTCCTGGGAGCCGGGAGGGGGAGGGGGCGCTGCCTCTCCCTGCCCCCCTCCCACCCCCCCCGCTCGCTGAGGGGACCCGCGGGGGCTCTCGGGGACCCCCCGCCCGTGTCCTGCCCGCGCGGGGTGAGGGGGAGCGGCGGGACCAGCTCTGCTGTTTTATAGTTAAGGTGTAGGAATTGGAATTTATATTTGGATACCTTTTAATTTGGCAATGAATGTTTTGTAAAATTGTGTCTTTACCGAATGATTCCAGACTTCTTCTTAAGTATGGAGTAGTGGTGATGATAAATATAAATAAAATACCATTTTTGCCTTCACAAAAGGCGAGAAAAGTTGTCTAGAGGTAGTGCAAATATAGTGTTCCTTGTGTTAAAGACCATGGTTTGGTGTCAGATTAAAGGTTAAAGAAGCTGAAGGCTTTAAAACTATTCTGAAGGGCAAAAAAGATGCGGTTTTTTTGGGAAGATCAAGCAAGTTAGGACTTAAAATTCAGAGAAGCTGATGACAGAAGCCATTTTGAAATAACTTTGCTATCACTAAAGGTTTTTATTTAATTTTACATAGCCTACTTCTAAAGACTTTAATGTGGAAAAAAAAGCACAAGGGGTGAGGGGTATTGGGTGATAAGTTACTCAATAAAAAAATGTTAAATTTGCATTTGATCTCTTAAGTCTTTCAAAATTAATGGAAGACAGAAGAGCAGATCGCAGTTATTCATGAAAAACACAGATCATGTGTGTTGTATGTCAGCCACTCTCATCTCCAGTGTGTTTTTCTTCAGCCAAGAATGTACTTTTACTTTTAGAGTTGAGTTGTAAAGATACAGTTACTGCTCTCATAAGTTTTCCTTGACTTAATAATTGCCTAAAGATCAATAAATTTCAGGCGTGTGACTTGTTCTGCTTTTTTAAAGCAAAATGTTGAAAATTTCCATCCTTTTTTTTTTTTTTTCAGGTAGAATGCCATGAACAATACCTTATTTTCTGAGTGGCTTCAGAGGAATCGTTCATGAGTTATTTTCTCAGGTAGGAGTGGCTATAACTTGTGGTAGTATGTTTCCTTATTTTTTTTGATCTTAAAATTTGCCTTTTTGCTACTGTGCAGATGGGAAGAAAAAAAAGCATCTGATTTTTTATATGGAGGGGATACATTTTGTTAAGTCTCTGGACTTTTAGAAAGCTTTTTTTTTTCTTTTTTTGCAGATACAGGTAGACTGTCTTCAAATAATGTCATGTTTCTGTGCTACTTCTGTAGAAATTTGAGTTTGCCAAGGCTATTTGTTAAGTGGCTTGTTATTTTTATAATTGTGTATATAGATCCATATGCCTTGTATTTGTGGAAAAGGGCAGTATTTTCATATAAATCCATTTCATTCAATGTCCCATTTCACCAGTGAGAACCTGCATTAAACTTTGATTGTATTTTGTCCTTAATGAGTTTGTAGCATTAAGGGTTGGGGATATTGTAGAACTCACATTTGACAACAGTACCAGCAGTAACAGGAGACTTCAGGTATTTGTAGAGGAGATTTTTGGGGCCTGTTTCTTGGTTTTGGGAACACAAAGGCTGATGTTGGCAAGGATAGAATATTGTTATTGTAGTGTAGGTCACATTTTTATGAATTGAAAGACACCTTCTGTGTTTTCGGCAAGTTTGTCAGTCAAGAACATCAGGACTGCAGGTGAGATCTGTCTGGACCTTGTTTTCAGACAAACCTGGTTTTGTTTTTTTCTTTTTTTTTTTTCTTTAAAGGCTCTCACTGGATATTGTTCTTCCAAAGATTCAGATGACTGGTTGGGTAAAAGTCCTTGAGCAAAATTGTGTACTGTTTGTGCCAGGTATGTTATACTGTGTTGTGGCTTTTTGTTTATGTCCTTTTTTTTTAAATTACGCTGGAAATAATTTTTTTCCAAATAAGCATTAAACATTTAAGCTGCAGTGTTTTACCTTGTTGAATTTATTTTCTTTCAAGCTTAGTGCATTTGAAAACTGTTAGTAAGTACTGACTACAGCAATGTTCATGTCTCCTGCACCTTTGAAGATTTCTGTGGTCACTCACATACAACTTTAACAACCTGCAGTGACCGTGGGGACACGTAGCAAAGCCAGGCTGTGCTCTGAGAATTGCCATCTCCTAAGGACATTGTCTAACCACACTTCAGAAGTGCTTTTCCTTAGTTCAAGGTATTCATTCATTAGCTAGGGACACTCATAAGCTTTTCTTTTCCAATCAATAGTTTCTACAATAAACTTAAAAATTCTCTTTTTGGTGTAAATTTGACTCTAAAGCCTAAAGCGTTATGAGCTGTCTTGCTCTCCTCCTTGCAGTACCAACAAATCAGCTTTCTAATGTTTATAATTTGTTTTTATGCTTTAGGATTCTGCATTTAGAGTCAGAGTAACACGTTTCCTTTGAGTCAGGCTTTCCCCACTGTGTAATTCAAAGTTGGAGAGCTCGTTTGCCTCTCTGACTGGTTCCTTTTCACAGCTTCCCATGCTCAGGTACCTCAGTGCGAGCTCAGGACCTCAAAGCACAAGGTGTCTTCGTGAAGAGGAATCTCAAAAACACTCTTGATAATTTGCTTTTTAAAATGACATAATTGATGGTGATAATTAAAGAATACAGTTGTGAACCCCCACCTGAGTGCAGCTGTTTTCTTTGGCTTGGATGAAGCCTTCAGCCCGTTCATGTAAAAAATCATGGGCCAATTTTGCAAAGCTTCATGAATATGTCTCTCCAGGTTGTACTAAACCTTTACCTGCAGTGAGTCACTGCTGCTGTGCAA
>NW_020898004.1:0-22453 GCF_003984885.1 Neopelma chrysocephalum | reverse complement strand
ATCAGGACAAAGGAATTTCACTCCATGGAAAATGCTGAGCTGGAACATGTCACCCAGGAGGAGTCTGGATGAGCCCAAGGCTTTGTGTGTGCAGGAAGAGCCAGGGAGGACACAGAGATGTCAGTGCAGGAAGATGCCAGCCAGGTGGGGCAGCCGGGGGGATGACGACAGCCTGCAGGGAAAGGGGCAGGGCATGGACACCGTAGGACAGCCTGGGCTGGAGAGGACACAGGGATGGGGAGAAGCTGAAAGGCCCTGACAGAGCCACCTTCTGCAGGCCTTTGGCCATGGCTGCTGTCTGTGGCCCTGATGCCAGGAGGAGACAAGTGGCCCTTGCAGCCCTGGGGCCTCATGGCCTCCTTGTCCCTGCTCAGCAGCCTGGCAGGTGCCACCCCATGGTCCTGCCCTTGGCATTGCACATCCCACATCCCAGTGCCTCAGGAAGAGCCCTGAGGAATGAGGCAGGGACAGGATCTGCCTTCCCAGGGGCTGGGGGTCAGGGCTTGGCCTGTTGGAATAAGGAAACAAGTCCAGGTTTATCCAGCATTAGAGCCACCTTTCCCTTGCTTGTCCATCCTTGTCATCACTGTCTGCAGTTTTCTGTTTCAGCTGGAACCTGGGGATATGTTCTCAGTTGTGTCCCTCAGTGAGACTCATTAGCACTACAAGAAACTTGAGTGTTTCAATCTCACTTTGACTTCTTGAAAAGTTGTTTGAACTTGCTCTCAGGGACTGAGTCTCATGTAAACAACGCCAACCCCCCTGAGGGTCATGAAATGCCTGGGGCTGTTGCTGTGCTGCTGAGCTGGGCCGGGCTCCTGGCACTCAGGGAGCTCCTGGCAAGCAAGAAGAGCTTCAAAGAGACAGCTCTGCTGGTGAGCAGCTCCTCTGCACAGCCCAGCAGGGCTGAGGGCACTGCCTGCAGCACCCAGGGCGCAGGAGAGAAGCAAGGCAGAGGGAGGTTAAAGGCAGTGGAAAGATGGGAGATGTTCAGTTGAGACTTCACTTGAGGACACAATTTCACAACCTCTGCAGAGTGAGTCTACAGATGCAGGGCAATGTCACTTGTGTACCTGGAGGACTTTCCTAAAGCTGCACATCCCACAGCCTTGGGCATCTGTCAGGACTCTCCCAGGTTCTCTATTGCAGAGGAGCAGGATGTGTTCCAGGGCTGGGCTTCCCTGAGACACCATCAGAGGGCCAGGGCGGGATGGCTCCTTCTCCCAGGACTGGCTGTGGGGTGTGAGGGTGGGGGTGCAGCCAGGGGTGCCCAGGGCTGTCTTGCAGAGCAGGGTCCCTGTGCTCCAGGGTTCTTTGTGCCAGGGCAGGGACTCTGCTGCCTGCCAGGGTCAGCAGTAACCCTACATGGCCATTTGCCCTCATCTCTGCAGGGAAAAGCTGGAGGTGGAGGGAGAGAAGCCCAGCAGGGCCCAGGCAGGGTCTTCCTGCCCTTGAACGAGTGCTGTGTGGGGTCAGGGCTGCTCACAGATCCAGATCACACCAGAACCTTTCCAGGGGAACTTTAAAATGGGAAGGAGAAAGCACAATTATTAGGAAGGAAAGGAGCTTTTCTGAGTCAGTGTTTTCAGTTTCCTACCCCTGAGGAATCTGGGGCTTGAGAGTGGAAAAGGAGCTCTCATGTTGGACAAGTCACTGAGACTCCTGAGCTGTAACTTTGAATGAACAGTGGGGCTGAAAGCAGCTTCCTAAAGTGCCTTCAGCCTCTCCTCTGCCTTTGACAGAAGCAGCATCACTTTTGATGGAACCATCAGTTTTTTCCTGACCTGCCCTTTTCCACCTGCAAACAAGAAGTGCCCAGTCAGTGCCCTGCAAACAGGCAGGTTTCTGTAGGGCCAAGGTGAGTGCACAGAGGCTGGGATGGGATCTGTGAGTGCTGACAGGGCGAAGGCATGGCACAGGGAAACAACTGAAACACCTCCAGTGTCATGGAATGTTTAGAGATCTCCATATGACCCCTCCAATGCAGAGCCCTCCCTGGGAACAAGCCCCTTTCCCTCCTCTCCCACCCAGCCAAGCCTCTGCCCTCAGGGCAGGGGGGTCCAAGGGCTGAAGCCCCTCCTGTGCAGGCAGAGCTGCAGCAGAGCCGTGGGGCAGCTCTGCAGCCCCGGGCCCAGCTCCCTGAGCAGAGCACAGGGCTGGGAGCAGCTGCCTGGCCCTGCTGGGTTCTGGGAGGTGGCACAGCTGGCTCAGGGTGACCCTGCCCCGAGTGCCCGGCGGGCTCTGCCCCAGCCTCTCCCAGCCCCACCCTCCCTGTTCCTCTCCTGTCTGTGCCGTGGTTCTTGTTCCCTTGGTGGTGCTGTGGGGCTCTCTGGACAGGGCAGTTTGAGCTGCAGAGTCACCCCCTGCCCTTGTGGGTCCTTTCCTGACTGTGTCCATGGGAACAAGTGTCCCAGCTTTCCTCTGCCCTGGGGGCTCTGGGCAATGCTGTCAGTGTATCCAGGGAAGGAGCTGAATCTCCCTGAATCAAATGCCATCATCAGGATACTCGGCTGTCTCCCTAAAGTTTCATTTCAAGCTGGGAGCTTCCCTCCAGGATGAACACCTTTCTGTTATCTTTCTGTTATCTGAAAGCCCCAGGGAGAAGCACAGAATTCAACAATGTAGAAAATGCTGTTGGGTTGGGGAAATGAGCCATGTGCGGTTTTGGCTACCAGTGTGGTGCTGAGACCTTGAGAAAGGGACAGACATTTGATGGTCTGTGGTGGATCCATCTGCTTTCATTAGTACCTGGTGTTTTATAAGGGAAACACTGGGGTGTGATCATCATCCCTCTGAGAAAGTGAAAGCCCAGAGAATCCTGAAACACAAAACAGTGACAGACCACGTCCCCTCCCTACCCACTGATCCCTTTCCCTCACAGAACTCCCTTTGCTTCCCCAAGGGCAGCAGAAATGATGAGGTGTCTGACATCCCAGAATAGTCACCAGGGGAGATATGGGGGGAGCTGTAAAACCCCCCAAACTCTTACCCTGCCTTTACAACTACACCGGGGGTGCAGATGCTGACAGTCCCTTCCACATCGGCAGAGGTTTCACAGGACAGAGTTGAGACTTCCCCTTCACAGGTGCCTTCCCCTGCCAATTCTGCAGAGTGGGGATGAATTCAAGAGCCCGTGGGCAGAGGCCCTGCCCTTCATTGCACACATGGCCAGCACCAACCAGGGCTCCATGCACAGAGCTAAAGGAAGGACTGCTAGAAAAAGAAAAGTGTCTGTGTGTGACAGAAAGAGGGGAGTGGAGTGAATGGGAATGGGTTTGATTTTGCTCAGATAGGTCTCTTTATTGTCACTGTTTTTCCTCCTGTGACAGTTCCTCATGTCCAGAGGCAACAAATGTCCAACAGCAGCTCCCTCACCCAGTTCCTCCTCCTGGCATTGGCAGACAGGCAGGAGCTGCAGCTCCTGCACTTCTGGCTCTTCCTGGGCATCTCTCTGGCTGCCCTCCTGGCAACGGCCTCATCCTCAGCGCCGTAGCCTGCGACCACCACCTGCACACCCCCATGGGCTTCTTCCTGCTCAACCTCTCCCTCACAGACCTGGGCTGCATCTGCACCACTGTCCCCAAAGCCATGCACAACTCCCTCTGGAACACCAGAACCATCTCCTACATGGGATGTGCTGCACAGGTCTTTCTCCTCATATTCTTTTTTAGAGCAGAGTTTTATCTCCTCACCATCATGTGCTACGACCGCTACGTTGCCATCTGCAAACCCCTGCACTACGGGACCCTCCTGGGCAGCAGAGCTTGTGCCCACATGGCAGCAGCTGCCTGGGCCACTGGGTTTCTCATTGCTCTGCTGCACACAGCCAATACATTTTCCCTGCCCCTGTGCCAGGGCAATGCCCTGGGCCAGTTCTTCTGTGAAATCCCACACATCCTCAAGCTCTCCTGCTCACACTCAGGCTACCGCAGGGAAATTGGGCTCATTGTGATTAGTGTCTGTATAATATTTGGTTGTTTTGTTTTCATTGTTTTCTCCTATGTGCAGATCTTCAGGGCTGTGCTGAGGATCCCCTCTGAGCAGGGACGGCACAAAGCCTTTTCCACCTGCCTCCCTCACCTGGCTGTGGTCTCTCTGTTTGTCAGCACTGTCGTGTTTTCCTATCTGAAGCCCCCATCCATCTCCTCCCCATCCCTGGATCTGGTGGTGTCAGTTCTGTACATGGTGGTGCCTCAAGCACTGAACCCCTTCATCTACAGCCTGAGGAATCAGGAGCTCAAGGATGCCCTGAGAAACATGATGACTGGATGCTTTTCAGGAGCAATAAAGTGCCTGTTTTCTGGTGTGTAGCATTCAGAATGGAACTCACTAATGGCCCAGCCTTCCTACTCTGGTTTTCTGTGGAGGTCATCAGGTTGTTCTTGCAATAATTTTCTGTGCAATGAAATATTATTATGCATCTGCCTTCTAATTTAGTGTCTATCCACACTGAATACCCAGAGATGTATAAATGATGAGTTGTGCTCACTGAATATTTAAACAAAATAAAGGACCCTGCAGTGCCTTCTTTGTCCAAGACTCTTCTTCTTAGATGTTCCTAAAGGACAGCACACTGCAGGACAGGGTGTATTGGCAAATGGGGAGGGGACAATAATCCCAGCCCAGCAGCACTGCCAGGGAGCAGCAGGGCTTGGTCTTTGCAGAGCTGCTCTCTTGCCACTTCCACACTGTCCTCCTGAGCCCCTTTCTGGCTGTAAGGCCTGAGTGCTCTCTGAGCACAGTCCTGGGGGGCGGAAGCCCTTGGAGCACAGGCATGGACAGGCCCTGGGAACTTGGGAAGCAGAGCTGGGCTCCCTTACAGCATCTCCAGGATGCTGTGGGATCTTCTGAGGGCAGGGCATGTCCTGGGTCACTTCTTCTGTGACCTTGCTCCAGGGCTGGAACTCTCCTGCAGTGACACCATGACACTCCTGCTCTCTGATTTCCAGGTTTCATTTTTAGATCCAGTCTTCCCCTCCTGTTCACAGGGACATCCTGTGAGTGCTTCAGAGCTGCCATCCTGGGGCAGCTCCTGCCCAGCGTGGGCAGGCACAAGGTCTCTCCACCTGCTCCTCTCACCTCCCCAGGGCCACTGTTTTCTGCATAAAGTTCCTCAGCCTTGCCCAGCACAGCCCTCCTGGCAGAGTTGGACACAGCCCTTGTTCTACACCCTCCTCAGGCACCTGCCCAACCCCCTCAGCTCCAGCCTGATGGCCACAAACCTTCAGGGCAGGGAGGCACCAGGGAAAATGCTGAGGAAAACTTTCAGCTGCACTCAAATCAAATTGGAGGGGGTGGCCTCTAGGCAGAAATCCCTTCTATTTCTCCAAAATCACCAGGACAACCTGTGCTGTCCTGGGTGTTTCTCTGGACCTGTGGGCTATGGAAAAGGTTTTGGTGTCAGGGATATGGAGAAGGCTGGACATTGTCACTGGGACACCTCTCCCAAACCCTTGGAAAGGCCAGAGCCATCCCAGAGCTTCCTGGGGCCTTGGCAAAGGCAGACATGGAAGCAGTCTGCAAACAGGGCAGCAAAGAGGGTTGGCAGAGTTCCAGACTGCTCAGGCTCAGCAGGGAAGGGGATCTGGCAAGTCCTCCTGCAGCCATTCCCAGGCATGGGAAGGACAAGGCAGGAATTGCAGAACTCCTGTGGGAGGGAATAGAAGAGGATGTTGTGTGTCCAGACTTCAACAAGGCCCTTGACATGGTCTCCTGTGGTCTCCTTATGGCCAGACTGGTGACAGCTGGACTGAAGAAGTGGAAGGGTGGGAAGTTGGCTGAATGAAGAGTGTCAAATAAAATCCACGATACAAAGTCCTCTTGGCAGCAACTTCCTGGTGAAATCCCTCAGTGATCAGCCCTTGAACACCACTATAGAACATCTTTACTATCTCTCTGTACAATGGGACAAAATGTATTTTCAAGTCCTTTGTGGATGATGCCAAATTTTGGGGAGCCCTTGAGCAACCTGTCCTGGTTTAAAGACACATATTGGGGCGGGAACTCCAATAGAATGAACTCACTCTCCTTTTATTCCCCACCACTATAGGGAGACAAAATACAAGGAGGTATAAGTGAAAAAAATAACAGTTTATTGACAAGAAATATAGCAGCAAAACCAGCAATACCAACAGAAGAGTTCAAAGCAACAGCAGACAGAGAAATTGCCTCCTCTCTCCCCCCCATCCTGAAAGCCTTTTTGTAAACTGATAAAAACAGGGATCAACACGTGCTTCCCTTTCCCATTTTCCCCCTGAATAAAGAACAAAAAACAAAACCACAGGAAAGAGGGGGCAAAGCAAAATCTGGGAAACTCTCTTGTCTGTTGTTGTGCTGCCCAAGAACACGCTGACTCCAGAGGTGTCCAAGCGGGGCAGAGCCGGCGACTCCGGTCTGTGCGGCGGTGGGGGGGAGGCAGCGGCTCTGCTTGATTCCATGGAGTTCTGGGGAGGCACAGTGGCCCCTTGGTTCCATGAGGCTCTGAGATGTCTCAGGGTTCCTTTTGTTCCAAAGAGACTCCGCATGTCACAGTGGCCCTTGGTTCCATGAGATTCCACAGTGTCCCTGCATTCCTTTGGTTCCATGGGGCCCTGCAGTGTCACGGTGCCACTTGATTCCATGACATTACAATAAATCAGAATGGCCCCTTGATTTAAGGCCAACTGCACATGGGGCTGCCTTGGGGGGAATGTGACCACCCAGATAAGGGAGTTGTCACCCCCCTGGACTCAACCCTGGGGTCACCACATCTGGACTGGTCTGTCTGTCTGTGAGGTTCCCCATTCTGGAGGAATGAGGAAGAACTGCAGAGGGTCTAGAGGAGATCTGACAGGATGGAGCTTTTCTTGGTGCTGGAAAGAAAAAGAAACCAGTAAACTGCAGCTTGGAAGGTTCAGACTGAAGGTGAGGAAAAAGGAATGTTATTCAAAGAGGAACTTCATGCTGCCAGAGGTCACTAAGAGGGTGGTGACATGGCTTTTTGTTCCAGGGAACAGCCAGAGCTGGTGCAGAGACATCAGGGAGGGTCTAGAAATGCTGCTGGGAGGGGGGTGGCAAAGCAGGAGGGGTGTGTGCAGCCTGCAAGGCCAGAGCAGCAGCAGGGCCAGGGCAGGACAGCCTGCAGGAGAGATGGCCAAGGGCTCTGGCAGGGCTGCAAGGCCCAAAGGCACCCAGGCCTTTGTCCCCTTGCCTCTGGCAGCTGCCTCTGCCACTCAGGCCACCACAAGCCACTTGCCTTGCAGGTTCTGCACTTGGTTTCTGCCTCGCCCCTCCCTCAGCAGCCTGGCAGGGGTTGCCCAGATTTGGGCCTTTGTTGTTCCTCCCCCTCCCATCCCACTGCCCCCCAAACAGCCCTGAGCCAGCCGGGAGGGACAGGATCTGCTGGGCCAGGGCCTGGGGCTCAGGCCTTGGCCTTTGTGCTCCACAAAACCAAGGCAGGCTTTGCTCAGCATTGCAGGGGCCTGCCCAGAGCCTTTGTCTGCCTGCACTCCTGGCCTCCAAGGAGCTGCTCCAAGGAGTCCCTGGGGAGGCTTTGTCAGTGCCTGCCCTCAGTGGGGCCCAGCAATGCTTCAAGGGACTTGCAGTTTGGCTTCTGACTTCTTAAGCAGCTGCTTCAATCTTCTCTCAGTACCTCAGCATCATGGGCTGAGCTGCAAACACACCGTGGGGCTCATTAAAATGCAGAAATCCCTCAGGATCTCTTTGTCTTCCTTTGATTATCTTCAAGGCAATTTCAAAACAAGTCTTCAGAATTTGTATTTTTTTTTTTGTTTTAATTCAGTGATGGCTGTTTTTTATTCAGAGGAGAGGTGATAGAGGTGTTCTCCAAGTGATCTTGATGCTGAGTGTCTCCTCAGGAGATCCACACTGACCCTGTATGATCAACCTTGCTCCTCACCCCCCAACCTCACCAGTTCTGACATGGTCAATCTTGGACTGACAGCTGATGCAGCTCCAAACACACTGTGGGACCCATTAAAACATTGACAAACAAATTATTTTTCTTTCTTTAATTGTCTTCAAGTCTTCAAGACTTCCATAGCTAATTGGACTTGTTTTGTAGTTTAGGTAAGGAGGAAGATTTTAAAGTGGAGGTCACAAAAAAAATATATTCTTTTTTGATGAAAGAGATCGATTTACACAGAACCTTGGGATGCAAGAGGGTCAGGGCGCGAAGGATTTCGATCCAAAGATAAGGGGGCAAAAGAGATTAGTAGCACTTCATCATTGACCAACTGAACAGTTATTGAGGGATTCAACTACATTTGCTACAATTTTAGCAGTGACTGAATTCCCGATAACAACATTCAGACCCCAGTCAATTCACACCCACACCCAGGCAGAGATGTGTGGACACATCAATAGCTGGGTGTGGAAAGGTCCCTCTCCAAAATTGTCCTTGTTGTCAGGGAAACACTCCCCCAAATCCCTTTGTGTTTCCCAACAGACAAGGGTCACAGCTGGAGGAGTGTTTGTTGAGGGGGATCAGAATTGTCCTGGGCATCAGCGCTGGTTTTTGGAGTGTTGCAAACTGGAGGGTTCCCGAGCTGGGAGAGGCTGCCAGAGGTGTCCCACTGAGAGGGAGGTGCTGAGGAGCTACCAGGGCCTCCCTCAGCCTCGCTGGTTGTGGGCTCCCAAGGTGACTGGCTTTAGTTATCTGCTGAATTTCCATCCTGGTGTCAGGAATGACTGGAGTTTCCAAACTATTTGGGAATTGCATCCAGACTCTTCCATTTGGTCCGTGATTCAGGCAGGGAATGTTCCAAGGTGTTTATGGGATGACTGATTATCTTGTGTTCCCCAACTGTTCCACTCTGGATTGTTCCCACCTGTATCATCCAGGAGCACCTGGTCCAGTCCAGGGACACTTCCCTACACCCCTGGTCCAGTCCAGGGGCTCCTCATTACTCAGCTGGTTTGGTCAAGGCTTGTCAGGAACTCCTGAGATCATCGACCAGACCTGAGGAGAATGGGGGGAGGATGCACCACCACAGAGGCTTCTATGAAAGATGGAGCAAAACATTTTGTAGGGCCTAGATATGGTGTGATAGGAGAAATGATTTTAAACCAAAAAATGGCAGGTTTGAAGTAGATATAACCAAGAATTTTTTACAGTGAGGGTGGTGAAACACTGGCACAGATGCCAAGAGAGGTGATGCCTCATCCCTGGAAACATTCAAGGGCAGGTTGGATGGGGCTCTGAGTAATGTGATCTAGTTGTGGATGTTCCTGCTTATTGCAGAGGGTTGGACTTGATGAATTTCAAAGATCCCTTCCCACCAAAACTCTTCCATCATTCTACTGGAGCCAAGGTTTACACAGGTTTCAGACCCAGCTGAGCATTCCCTTTTGACGGCCCATCCCACAGTTGCAGTTTAGTGCTCAGGACACAACACATATTCTCATGGGCCTTCAGGAGAAAATTGGAAGTGATTTCATTATAGAGGTCAACTGGTGGAGCAGCCCACTCTGGTCTGGCCCCACAGCAGTGCCCAGCCCAGGGGGCTGCAGAGCTCTGGGCACTCCCCCCACAGCCCCAGCCCCTCTGAAGGGCACAGCAGCTCCTGGGGCACAGAGAGGACTCTCAGCATCCCCATCAGCTCAGGGGCTGGACACTCAGCATGGCAGGAGGAAATGGAGGTCAGGGAAACTGCAGGAGCCCTGGTGTCACCTCCAGGAGATGCCCAGCACAGCCTGACTGTGCCCCTCAGTGCCAGCCCCTCTGCCCAGCCCAGCACAGAGTCCTGGCCCAGGGACAGAGCAGCCTGTCCCCAGGGGGGCTGCAGAAAGAGCTTTCTCTGTGTCAGGGATTCCTCTCTGCAGGCACAGAAATGCTCCCTTGCTCTTCTCCAGGGACATCCCTTTGCCCAGGTCAGTGTGTCCAGGCTGCCTTGGCCAGTTGCAGATCCCAGCCTGGGATCCCTGCAGGGCCCTGAGCTGGAGGTGCTGCTCTGCACAGGGAGGGGCTGTGGCACCCTGGGCTGACCCTGCACTGGCCATGCTGGTCAGGGTGGGGAGCAGACCCAGCAGGATGGGGATCACTCCTCTCCACCCTCTGCCATAGTCCTGGAAGGTTCAGTAGCCAAGAACAAGGCTGGGCAGGACCATGGGCTGTTTCCAATGGCACAAAGGGCAGGGCAGGGCTCCACTCCATCCAGCCTGGGAGCTGGAGAGTTCTTCAGGACACCCTCCTGGAAAGCCCACCCCTGGCTGCTGAAAACCACTCTGAAGGCATTGGGTGGGGGAACTTTCAAGAATTGGGATCAGCACCTAGCAAAGGCTACATGGCTACTCAACACCAGAGGCTCCGTCAATCGAGCCGGCCCTTCCCAATCAGAATTTCTTCACATTGTGGATGGAGACAAAATCCCAGTAATTCACTTGAGAGGTATGTTAGGTAAAGCAGTTTGGATTAACCTTGCCTCGAGCCAAGGCAAACCCATTCGTGGGATTGTCTGCTCAGGGACCAGGATATACTTGGTGGATAATGAGAGAAGATGGAGAGACCCGGTGTGTGCGTCAAGGAGATTTAACTTTGGGGGAAAATTAATTCGTATTCTGAGTTGTGTGTTACAGGAAATAAGTCACCAGATGAGGAAGACCCAAACTATGCTGATGCTGGTGTTCAACAATAAGATAGCCTTAGAAGACAAGACCTGTATAAGCGCAGGATAAAGGCGAATATGGGATATGGGTGTGACGTAAAATGGTATGGAAAAAGGGGTGGAGATTGTAGTGGGTTTGTTTACGTAAATAACACTTCCTTTTCCTGGGAGAGAACCTAGGGTAAGTCAGCTGATTTATTTTGACCAAACAGATATTCCATACCCTGTTACGTCAGCTCAGATATAAGAGAGCGAGGAGGAAGCAGCTTGCTCTCTCCCTTCCAGGATAGCTGCCCTGTAGACAGCCGCTTCCCCTCGCTTCTCGTGGGGAAGTAGAATTTTACTGTTAGTTTCTTTTTCCCTGTGTGTGTGTGTAGTGCTTTTAGTTTTATTTTCCTTCTCAGTGTATATGTAAACTGCCTTTCCTTAGTAAACCTGGTTTTTTATGTTTTCTTTTTTTTCTTCTCTCTTCCATTTCCCTCCGGGGGGGTGTTGGTTAACATAGTGTAGATGGACACCTGGCGTTAAGCCAAGGTGAAACTACCATAAAGGGCCATTCTGGAGTGGAGAGGATAGTCCGTGACATCACAAAAGGGCCCAAAGCACATGGGTTGGTCTGCACTGTGCTGCTGTGGGGTGTTGGTTCTTTGGTTGCCAGGGGCTATTCCAGAATGGAGAGGATAGGCCGTGACATCACAAAGGCGCCCATGGAACACGGGTGGGGCTGCACTGTGGGGTGTGAGGTGTTGGTTCTTTGGTCACCAGGGGCTATTCCGGAATGGAGAGGATAGGCTGTGACATCCCAAAGGAGCCTTTGGCACACGGATGGGGTTGAACTGTCTCATGGTGGGGGCTTGGTTCTTTGGTTTCCGGGGCTGTGGTGGGGAAAAAAGGTGTTTTTTCCCCCGGGAGTTCAAAAAATGGGAACCCCCGAGGGGGTGGTGTCTCCCCTGATGTTGACCCAATCAGCGCCCCTGCAAAATTCAAACCTATCACACCAGACAGGAAAAGAAGGGGGATGAGGGAGTTGGAGAAGAAGTGGCCATGTTCTGAGAGCACGAGGGGAGAAGGGGCAGGAGCCCCGCTGGGGACCACGCCCCCTCAGCCCCCCGGCTGGGGTCCTAGAAACTCAGAAACAGTGTTCAACTGGACCCAGGTCTGGGACTGAAAAACTGGGAGTTCTTCTCCACTGGGAGTGGGCAGCTGAAGACGGAAAGGCGGCAGCAGAGACAGCACTGAGCAGAGGCTCTGGCTGAAAGCCAAGAGATAAGAAGCAGCAAAGACGGCCTGCAGCCAAGCAGGAAGACACAGAGATGTCTAATGGAGAGAGAGAGAGAGAGAACTAAGCTCTGCAGAGACAGTTTTGGGGGTAAGAAGTGAATCAAAGTCCCCAAAACCCCTCTGAGAGCCCTCCTAGGAGGAGGCGGTGGACTCCTACTTGATGGAAGTCCTAAAATGCAGCCTGCAGCAGAGAGAGAGAGAGGAGCTAAGAAGCTCAGCCGTCCTGGAAGCTGGAGCGGGACGGCTGGAGGGAATGCGGAGGAGGGCCTTGCCCCCCTGCTGCTGCTGCCAGGCTGGCAGCTGTGACAGAGCAAAGGGGCTCTGTGTGGTGGTTTGAAACTCCCAAAGGATCCAATTTTTAAGTTCAAGCCCCCCTCCTACAATTTGCCCCTGTGAGAGGGTTTAGTGATGGTATGGACTTGATATCTTTTTCACTTCATTTGGAGAGTTTGCAGACTAAACACAACCATTCATTATTGGGGGAAGGGAAGAAGTATTTACAAAGGTTTATTTACACACACCTATATATATATTTTAATTGAATTAAATTCCACTTTTCCTTCAATAAAAGTCCAAGAAGGAAAGAGAAAAGTCTTTCTGTCACTGCACAGGCCACAGTTCCTTTGGTTCAGTTTTCTTATGGCACTGGTTAGTGTCCTCCATTTTTTCCAAGGCAGCAGATTTAAGTAGGCAGTCAAGATTTTGGTTCTTACTTTATGGAAATTTCAACCCCGAGCCCGAGCCTTCGAGGGATTTCCTTGTACATCTGCACTCCTCTTGGGCTAGAACATTGAAGGCAGCTTTCAGTTCAGTCTTACCAAAGCTCTTTTGCTCTGTCTCAGCTCACCAGCATGATAGAAGCAGCAGCAGCAGCAGCAGAGGGCACGGGCACCTGCCCCACATTCCGTCCTGGCTCAGCTCTCAGGACAACTCCGGGTTTTTCAGCTCTTTTCTCCCTCTCTCTAGCTGCTGCTGCATTTTGGGACTCCCTAAGGGTTTGGAAGTCCACCCCTCCTCTTCAGGAAATCTCTGGGTTTTGGGAAGTAATACAGTCTTACCCCAAAACAACTCTGTTGAGTTTTCCTCTGTTTTGTTGTCAGCTCTCCCTCCTGCAGGAACATCTCTGCGTCTTTCAGCCGGCTTCACGTTATCTTGCTGCTCCTGGCTATCTTTTTGGCTTTCAGCCATCGCTGTCTCTGTTCAGGGCTGCTCCACTGCCGCTTTTCAATGTCTTCTGCTGCTGCTGACAGTAAGGAAACTCTTCCAGCTCCTGATTACGGGACCCGGTCCAGCTTTGACACTATACTGGGTCTCCCGTAGCATCAACTGGGGGCTGGGGGCCCTCAGAGGGGCTCACTGGCCCCCTGCTTCCTTCTGGCTCAAATCATGGCTACCTAACCTCTAAACTACTTCACCCCCTTCTCTTCTGTTTCTGTGGGTATGTAATTTCCGTAGGGCGCATGTGAACCTTTGATTGGTCCAGTATTATCAGTGGGGCAAACCATTGCTACCCCAAAGAAAAGGTTTTTCAAACCACCACAATGCTTGACTCCACTGCCTTGGGCTGTCAGTAGTCCCCTCTCTTCCCAGATGGCTCCGTGGGCACGTACAACACTAAATGCATATTTTGATAATATGCATATTTGTGATAATACCCTCAGAGCAACATTCAACTGCTCGTGTGTTAAGGTTTAGTTAAATCTGGTAATCCTAGTGCTGGAGCTGACATCAAGGACTGTTTCAGTTGTTTAAACACATCTCTGGTCTCCTCTGTCCACGTTACAACTCCCTCTTTGGCCGTTTTCAGGGCCAAATTGTTGGACTGTTCTTAAAGCCTTATGGAAGGACTCTCCAGGTTAGTTGTGTTTTCCTCCCTGTCTCAGGATTTTCCCACTCAAAAGGCAAAAATCTCTTGGCTGTCTTTGTGTACAGGAATGCAGAAAAAGGCATCTTTAAGATCAAGGACAGTGAACCATCCTAAATCCTCTGTCAATGTGGTTAACAGTGTATAGGGTAGATGTCCTCAGTTATTTTATTGATGGCCCTAAGATCTTGGACCAGTCGATAGCTTTTGCCATCAGTCTTTTTCACCGGTAGGATGGGGGTATTAAATCTGGATTCACGCTCAACCAGTAAACCAAATTTAAGAAACCTTTCAATTATAGGTGCTAAGCCTTTTCGGCTTTCTAGTTTCAAAGGATATTGGTTTTGCCTTACCGGGACTGCTCCTGGCCTGAGTGTGATGCTTACTGGTTCAGCTTGTTTTGACTTCCCAGGGTACTCGCTGGCCCAGACTAAAGGTATGACAGCATTTTCAACTTCTGCAGGGATCTCTCCATGACTTTCCTGTATAAAGAAAGCAGCTGACTCGATATATTTAATATCTGGAATTACAACTTTTTTCCCCCCCCTTGCTGAATTTAATTTCAGCTTCTAATTTTTTTCCTTATGTCATCTGTGGACTGTCCCTACAAATAAGTACACCAGGTTTTTCTTTCCCAAATCTGACTCTCTGTCAGTGTCAGTATATTTCCTGATGACATCCTTCAACCCGTTCAGAAAATCTGTGGGTGATTCATTTGTGTCTTGTCCAACCTCACACATTTTGGACCAGTTTAACGCCTTCGGAACCCCGTGCCAGAATCCATAAATTACCCAGTCTTGAAAACGTTTCAATGCTTCCAGATTTGCTGGTACATTGGGATCCCATTTGGGATCGTCAGGGGGGGAAGATGTCCTTAATATCTTCCCCTGGAAACTGCCCAGAGGTTTTTAGCATCTCAGTTGCAGTTTGAGCAGCTCTTTTTACCATCTCCTTCTCTGTTTGATCTAATAAAGTGTCCATCATAACTTCCAGGTCATACCAGTCAGGGTTCTGAGTTTTGATTGCTCTCTGGACATAGTTTGCTGCTCTCTCTGGGTTATCTCTATATGCCCCTACAGAATCCTTCCATTGCTGTAACTCAACCAGTGAGAAAGGAACTTAAATAGAACTTTAAATAAAATTTGTGGGACAGGAGCAGCCTTAACTCAATCTTTCTTCTTCCCTTTTTAAAAAGCCATTTCTGATTTTTCTGTCTCTTTTGAGCCTTCGTTTTTCTTATCTCCCCCTCCCAATCCAGGGCATGTTAATAGAAACATAAACAATTCTGCACACTGGATTTCTTCCCATTTCTGTTCTACATTGAAAAGCAAAATTAATTGCAACACTGTGTCTAGTTCAAAAGAACCAAATTCCAGCCAAGTCACCCCTCTCATTTGTCCAAACAGAGGCCAAGCATCCACAGACAGCCTACAAAGTTCTTCCTGTTTTAAAGTTGTCTCAGAACCAGTCAAAGTTTTCCAGTGTTTCAAAACCAAACTCAGGGGGAGATTCCTTAGGAATCTTAAACTTTGAATCCACACAACCCACGATTGCAAAACACAAACAAAATACACACTAGGATTCAAACTCGTTACCTTAGGATTACAAAGGTGTTACTGTAACCTCTCAACTACCAGGCCTGCCTTGACAAGAGACTAAACATTTCTACTGAATTCAGGGGTAGAATTGATATGGGAAGCATGGAATGGGGTAAGAGGGTTGAATGGAATGTGTAAACTACTTGTGCTAAAGGGTGAGGAATATAATATAGCTACTTCTAAAATCTACTTCTACTATAATTACATATAAAACTTATAAAAATTAGAAAAATAAAAAAAAAACTAAAAGGGTCTAAAGACATCGGTTTATGCCAACACATTCAGTTTAGAGGAACTACAGAGATGTGACTGAAGCACTTTTGTCCCCTAAGTTTTAATGATGGCAAATCAGATCTACTGATAGAAATGAATTTATTTAGGGTTACAAATGATCAGACAAAAGATCTTTATCAGAATTATTTACTGCACAAGAGAAACACTAAAACTACCAGGAGTACAGGATAAGATAGGACAGTGCTCTACACTAAAGCAATTCTTGATGCAATTCTACTCAAGCTGGCACAAAAGCAAGAATTCTTAAGTAGAGATGGATGGAACTCCCCCAGACCAACACTCGTGGGGAGATCTCTGCTCTCAACCTCCAGCAGTGACCTTGGGGGGTCCCCAGCCAAGGCAGGAATCTCCACACACCCCCCAAGAAGGGTTCTATTGGAAGAAGCTGCCCCTGGGAAAGGGGACTGGCCCTTTCTGGTCGAAAGGGATGGACTGACAGTCACTGGACTCCAGGGGTTGCCTCACCATCAGGGGCTTCATTCGGGGTGGAAGCAGCAGCCGAGGCTCTTCCTGCAGTTGGGGCACTGGTAGGGCTTTCCCTTACTGGTGGGCCTGTTGGTGTCTGGTCAAGGCACCGCTCTGGGTGAAGCTCTTCCCACACTCCCCACACTTGTAGGGCCTCTCCCCGGTGTGGATGCGCCGGTGGATGATGAGGGCGGAGTTCTCCTTGAAGCCCTTCCCGCAGTCGGTGCAGCGGAAGGGCCTCTCATCCGTGTGTGTCCGCTCATGCCTGAGGAGATGTGACCTGGTCTGAAACCTCTTCCCACATTCCAAGCACTTGTAGGGCCGTTCCCCAGCGTGGATGCGATGGTGGGTGCGGAGGTTGGAGCTCGTGATGAAGCTCTTCCCACATTCCCTACATGTGTAGGGACATTCCCCAGTGTGGATGTGCTGGTGGATGCGGAGGTGATAGCTCTGGCTGAAGCTCTTCCCACATTCCCCACATGTGTAGGGTCGCTCCCCACTGTGGGTCTGCTGGTGGGTGGAGAGCTGATAGCTCTGGCTGAAGCTCTTCCCACATTCCCCACACATGTAGGGACGTGCCCCAGTGTGGGTGTGCTGGTGTCGGATCAGGTGGGAGATGCTCCTGAAGCTCTTCCCACATTCCAAGCACCTGAAGAGCTTCTCCTTGCCGGGAGGCTGCTCAGGGACCACCAGCTTGGAGCTCCGCCTCAAGCTCCGGCCGCCTTCCTGGCACAGGCTGGGTCTTTCCTCCTCAGAGCACCCTGGGCTGGCTTTGGAGCCCCTCCTGTGGGGGGATCTCCGGCCCTTTTCCTCCCCGCTGCCTTCCTGCGCCGTGGAGCCCTTCAAAACGGCCTCTCCCACCAGGGTCTCACGGGGGGATTTGTCCTCCGGGCTCTCCGTCCTCAGCTCGGGGCCTGGGGCAGGAAGCGAGAAGGACAGGGAGGGGATTTGCCTCCGGTCCACAGGGAAGGCCAAGGACATCCCCCCAACTCCGGCCCGGCAGGACGGCGGCGGCAGCGGGGTTGTCCTGCAGCCGGGGGCCATGCTGGGCTGCCAGAGCCAGCACAACACCCGCCCAAAGGGACACTGACTTCCTCCTCACCTGCCTGGGGGGCCCAAGGCATCTTCCTCTTCCTCGCAGCCTCCTCCTCCATCTGACCAAGCTTTGGGAAGGACAAATCCTGATGGGGGAAAAACAAGGGCTGAGTGTGTTGGCTTGGGGGTTCCTCCTGCCCAAGTCCATCTCTAGAACTCACCGGGCATCCTGTGTCCATAAAAACCTCCAAAACACCAAGATTCAGCCCAGAAAAACTAAAACTTCTGTGATACAGGAAAAAAACCCCTGCACAAGGGCCGGCTGTGACCAAGGCACCCAAACAGCTCCACAGGCAGGGCGAAACCAGAGGCTGCCCCAGGGCAACCAGAGCAGGGAGCGGATCAGACCCCCTGACACGTGGGGGGGCTCTGGGTTCAGCCTGACCAGGGGCAATTTGGCACCAACAGCACGGCCCCGACTGCTGGCTCAGCACAGGGGGCCCGAGCTCCCCCCTCTCTCCAGCCTCCCCCACTCTCCAGGGATCAAGGCATGGGGACATGAAGGGACCCCCAAAGTAACCCCGCTCCCGCTCTCCCCCCTCCCCTGAGCCCCCTTCTCCCACCCCTTTCCCAGGCCGTTTCCCAGTGTGGATTTGCTGGTGACGGATGAGGTTGGAGCTCTGGCTGAAGTTCTTTCCGCATTCCCCACACGAATAGGGCCGTTCCCCAGTGTGGATCATCCGGTGTCGCATCAGGTTGGAGTTGCTCCTGAAGCTCTTCCCACATTCCCTACACGTGTAGGGACGTTCCCCAGTGTGGATGTGCTGGTGGCTGAGGAGGTGGCTGCTCTTCCTGAAGCTCTTCCCACATTCCAAGCACCTGAAGGGCTTCTGCCTGCTGGGAGGCTGCTCAGGGACCACCAGCTCAGAGCTCTGCCTCAAGCTCTGGCCGCCTACCCGGCACAGGCTCGGTCTTTCCTCCTCAGAGCACCCTGGGCTGGATTTGGAGCCCCTCCTGCGGGGGGATCTCTGGCCCTTTTCCTCCCCACTGCCTTCCCGCACCGTGGAACTCTTCAAAACGGCCTCTCCCACCAGGGTCTCACGGGCGGATTTGTCCTCCGGGCTCTCCATCCTCAGCTCGGGGCCTGGGGCAGGAAGCAAGAAGGACAGGGAGGGGATTTGCCTCCGGCCCACAGGGAAGGCCAAGGACATCCCCCCAACTCCGGCCCCGGCAGGACGGCGGCGGCAGCGGGGTTGTCCTGCAGCCGGGGGCCATGCTGGGCTGCCAGAGCCAGCACAACACCCGCCCAAAGGGACACTGACTTCCTCCTCACCTGCCTGGGGGGCCCAAGGCATCTTCCTCTTCCTCACAGCCTCCTCCTCCATCCGCCCAAGCTCTGGGAAGGACAAATCCTGATGGGGGAGAAAACAAGGGCTGAGCGTGTTGGCTTGGGGGTTCCTCCTGCCCAAGTCCATCTCTAGAACTCACTGGGCATCCTGTGACCATAAAAACCTCCAGAACACCAAGATTCAGCCCAGAAAAACCCAAACCACTGAGATTCAGGAAACAACCACTCAGAAAGAGTGAGATGAATCCCCTCCCAAACTGTAAAAAGTTAAGATTCAACCAAAAAATACTCCCAAATATGAAGTTTAGCCCAAAAAATCTCTCTCAGAAGTTCCCCCTCTCTGGTCTCTGCCCTCTAGAGTTTGGGGGGTCTCCCCTGTTCAGGATGCTGGGGGTCCCACTTAGGGATGCTGGGAGTGTTGGGGGTCCCAAGGGTCCCTTCCCCTTTGACTCTCGCCTTCCGGGTGCCGCAATCCCAGACATTCCCCCTCTCCAGGGTTTCCACTTTGTTGTCCCAGGGATCCCAGGGGTCCCCACTGTGCTGCTCTGAAGCAGCAGAGTAGTTGGAGAACAGATGGTGGTAAAGTGTGGTCTGTGCCAAGTGTTTTAGGACTCTTTGGCCCAAAGAAATGTCTGTGCCCTGAGAACATTGGATCCAGCAGCCCCCAACACCCCACAGGAAGTTGGGAGCTCAGGGGGTCACCTCCCTTTGCCAACCCCCCTGTGCCCAAAGACCCCCATCGGACCGTCGGACCCACCAGACCACCCCCCCATTTCCCTGTTCCTTCCACTTTCCCATGGTCTCCTCAATCCCCAGCCCCCTCAGGATCACTTCTGGGGTCCCAACCCCCACTTTTTTTCCCCCTCCCCCATCCCTTCCACATCATCCCCCCAATCCCCAGCCCCTTCATGCTCAGTTTGGGGCTCCCACCCTCCCCTTCCCCAACTCTTCTGACCTCTCCCACCCATATCCCATTATCCCCCAAACCTCAGAGCCCCTCCCCCCTCCACTTTTAGGGGGTCCCACTTCCCTCCCACTCAGTTTGGGGTCCCGCCACCAGTTTTGTCCCCTCTGACCCCCTTTTTCTCACCGACCTCTCCCTTCCCACCCCCCACTTACCCGAGAGCTCCTCACCCGCAGCCGGGGGGGCTCCCAGCACCACCAGTGCCCAGAGGAGTCCCCCCAGAAAAATGGTTAGGTGGGGTCCTGGGTGGGCTCTGAATGTTTTTGGGGGTCCTTGGGGGGTAGTGGGTTAGGGTGTCCCACTGCCGCCTCCCCGGCCCCGCCGAGCCGAGAAGTGCCACAAAATTGCTCCAACTAAGAAACCTTGACACAAGTTCTTTATCCCGTCACCTTCTCAGCTTATTCCTTCCCGCTCCCAGCCCCCTTTGCTGGCTGTCTCTCTCCTCCCTGTGCCCATCAGTCACAGCTGCAGTTCTTCCCTCCATCGCAGTCTGGGGGCCCTTCTGAAGAGGAGCTCAAGGAGTCGGTGGTGCCGATCTCCCCCTGCTGCAATTCCTTTCCCCCAGTTATGGCTCAGTGAGCCTGACTTCCCTCCTGTGCCTCTGGGCCAGCCTGTTCCTTCCTCCTGGCATTGTCTCCTTTTCACCGTCAGTGGGCAGCGAGGGGCCCTGGATGGTCCCTACAAACCCCCTGCCCTCAGTCCCTCCTGGGCTGGCACATCTCCGAGCCTGTGTCACGGCACCGGCTGCTGCCAAGGGACGGCCCTGCTGCAGTTTGCACTTAAACCCAACAAACTGGGGTGGGGGGGCAGCCCTGGAAACCAGGGCTTTGTTCCCTCGGCTCTGCAGGTGCTTCCCACGGGCTCTCAACCTCCTTTGGGCATCCCCTGCTCCGGTGTGGGCTCCTCCCAGGCTGCAGGGGGGTCTCTGCTCCATCCTGGACTCATCCACAGGTCACAGGCCCTTCAGCTCAGGCTCACCCAGAGCTCCAGCCGGTTCTGTGGAGCAGCAATCCCCTGGCCCCCTGCCAGTGCAGGCACCTCACCAGGGCTGTTACTCGTGGTTCTCTGGCTCCCTGTCAGTCTGAGGCTTTTCTCCAAACCACCAAACCACGTGTGCCAAACGCCCTGGTTGGTCAGTGCCGACTGGGGGAGCGGGCACTCGCTGAGGGGATGAGAAAACTGCACCCGGGGCTGGGCTGAAAGAGGCTTCAGCACCACTTCTGATGGCCCAGGGGCAGCATCTGGCTTCTCCCAAACAGAGAGAGATGGCACTTGTTCCTCGGCAAGGAGTGAAGGGCAGCAGGGTGACTCCTGCTGCATGGATGGAATGGCAGAGGATCCCTTGGGTCCCCAGGCTGGATCAGCACTCAGGGATACAAACTGCCCTTGGGCTCAGGATGCAGCTGCCAGCACAGATTTCCCTGCAAAGTCTGCAGTGAGTCAAGCTCTGGGGAGCAGATTTTGCCCCATGGATGGGATTGCAGATGGTCCCTCAGGTCCCCAGCATCAATCAGCAACCACAAATAGACACAAAAGGCCCTCCCTGAAGATTTCTGGGGGACTGTACTGTAGGGAAGGGACAGTGTCACCCCACCAGGGTGGGGCTGGCAAGTGGGAGGCTGCTCCAGGGCTCTGCAAGAGGCCTCGTGCCTCGTGCTCGGCCCCAGCACTGGCTGCTACCAACACCCCCGGCTGCCCCCGGCCCTGGGCAGCTCTGCTGCCACAGGCTGTGCCCTCACCGTGGCCCTGCAATGGCCCTGCCTGTCCCTCACCCGTGGCCCTGCCCATGGCCCTGTCCCTTGGTTCTCTCCCTGCCAGCTGAGTGTGGGGCACACGGGCTGGGGGTCCCTCCCAAGCCCCCCGGGCAGCCGGCGTTGGCTGGGGGGATGTGAGGGCTGGGCCTGCTCAGCACAGCCCCGGCCTCGTGCCCAGCGCCTCTTTCCTGCCCCACACAAGAGCTTCCCGGCCCCCCCAGGGCTCCCCTGCTGCTGCCTCTGCTCCTGGCCCTGCCTTTGCTGCTCCCTTGCCTGGGCCAGCGGCTGCAGGGGGGGATGGCAGCAGCTTCAGCTCCACGGCACTTCCTGGGGGGAGCTCAGCCCGGGGGGGACGGGCAGGGACCTGATGGGGATGGACAGGGGCCCAGCAGGGACAGCCAGGGCCTGCAGGGGAAGGCACAGGGACAACCTGGCCCCCCACACTGCCAGGGCTGTCTCTGCTCCTCCTTGCAGGCTCCTGCTGCCACACTCTTCCTCAGCCAGGTCACCATCCACTGGCCCTCTTGGCCACCTGGCCACACTCTGCCTCCTCTTCAGCTTCCTGTCCATCCACACTCCCAGCTCCCTTCCTGCCTGGCTGCTCTCCAGCCACTCTGGCCCCAGCCCGGGGGGCTGACGGGGCTTCTTGTGGCCAAAGGCAGGACCCGGCCCTTGGCCTGCTTGAACCTCAGCCCCTTGCAATCAGCCCATGGATCCAGCTTGGCCAGGTCCCTCTGCAGAGCCCTCCTGCCTTCCAACACATCAACACACCCTCAGCTTGGTGTCAGCTGTAAATTTGCTGATGAAATGCCTGGTTCTGCAGGAGCTGCAGATGCTCAAGGGACAGCAGGACCAAGTCAGGGGTCAGGGGGGGGCTTGGGGGGCTTTGGGGTCCAGGAGGGTCCTGGGAAGGGGCTTTGGGGATTGGGGAGACAGACCAGCACTTGGGGGTACCGGGGGGGAATTATGGCCATGGGGAGGGCCTGGGGACATTGAAGACACCAGGGGGGTCTTGGGGTGTCAATAGGGGGAACTGGGGACACCAGGAGGGTCTCAGGACCCACCTGCTCGTGGTGCTGCCCCTCCTCTCCTCCCCCCAGGTCCCATTAGCCCCCCCCAAATGTCCCCCAACTCCCCTTTTTCCTTTAATCCCTGCCCCCCACAGATCCCTTTGAGCCCCCAATGCTCCTTTTAACTCCCCCCCAAAGAACCCAAAACCCCCAATCCCCATCCAACTCCCCCCCAC
>NW_020898003.1:0-9731 GCF_003984885.1 Neopelma chrysocephalum | reverse complement strand
GGTGTTGCTTCCCCCTGCCCTGCTCAGTCTCAGCCCCCTCCTCGATCACTTTGGAGGTCCCAGTCCCCCTTTTCTCCCGTTCTCCCCCCCCCCCTTTTCCCATTGTCCCCTGAAAGGTAGCTGTTAAATACTGGGTGCTGAAAAAGCTGCTACATGATGTCCTTTCCAAATTAAGCCTGCATTTATTGGGATGGACTGGCATCCAAATGGCAGCAAGAATAGTCTTCTAATTCTCTTCTTCTTAATCCTCTCTGCAGTCGCCGATTTTCCCTCTAACCAGGCAGGAAAACAGGAACAGCCCTGATGTGGTCGGGGAGCAGCGCTGACCCCAAAGGGCTGCATTTCCCCTGCCGATCCTCCTGCTCTGCCCTCCCCCGGGGCTGGCTCTGCCTGGTGCTGGCCGGACGTCCCGGGGCTCCTCACTGAGCAAACACCTTCCCAAACTTCAGGGGCAAGTCCAGACCCCGGCTGGCCTGGGAGGAAGCGACGGCAGCGCGGGCCGAGCGGGCGGGATGGGGTCCGAGCAGCGGCGGGAAGTTGCAAACTCGCCAGCAAAGAAGTTCAACTAAAACGAAGCAGCTAAAAAAGCCCGAGGTCTTGGCGTGGGGGCGGGAGGAAGGGGAGCTCCGTGACTGCAGCCGGGGCTGGTTGGGAGTGGAGTGGCCGGGGCTGCCCCCGGGGCGTGCGGGGGCCAACGGGGAACGGACAAACGGCCCTGGAGCTTCGGCAGCAGCAGCAGTTGCAGCAGCAGTTGCAGCAGCAGTTGCAGCAGCAGCGGCAGCAGCAGCGGCAGCAGCAGTGGCAGCAGCAGAGATTCTAGAGACGAGCTCTCGCTTTTACTTTTCCTCTTGCCTTTTCCTCCTCTCCCTCTCCCGGTGTCCCGCTGTCCCGGTGTCCCTGTCCCGGTGTCCCTATCCCAGTGTCCTGCTGTCCCGGTGTCCCTGTCCCAGTGTCCCTGTCCCAGTGTCCCTGTCCTGTTCCCGGTCTCCCCCTCCACTTCCCGGCCCGGGCCATGGCCCCGGCCGTTCCCCTCTGCCGGGCGGGGCCGCCCCGTCCCCGTCCCCGGGCGACCCGACGCGGTCTCGCCCTCGCCCGGCTCCCGGCACGCCGGCTGTGGCACTGCTGGGTGCTCCTGTGGGGCTGGCTGTGGGACGGGCTCGGCCTCGCCGCCCCTTGGCTCCGCCTGGCTCGAACCCGGCGCCTGCCGGGGCCGGCGGGGGACGCGGGCGCCGCGGCCGCTGCCGCCTCCTCGGGGGGTTCCCCGGGCAGAGCTCCGCCGCCGCTGCCCGCTGCGGGTGGGGAAGCCCGGCCCGGGCCGCTTGAGGGGCGCTCGGGGGCCGTGCCGGGCCCCGGCCCGAACGCTGACGGCCACGTCTCGCCCGCACGGAAGGCGAAGGGGCCCCTGCAGAAGCGCTACCGGCTGGGTTCGCTGCTGGGCAGCGGCGGCTTCGGCCGCGTCTACGCGGGGACCCGCCTGGCGGACGGAGCCCCGGTGAGTGGAGGAGGAGGAGGAGGAGGGGGAGGAGAGTGGGGCGGGCGGCGAGCTGAACCCACTGTTCCCCTTGGCTTGCAGGTGGCCATCAAAGCCGTGTCCCGGGATGGCATCCGGCGGTGGGGCGAGCTGGTGAGCGAGCGGGGCCAGCGGGAGAAAGTGGGGCGGGACGGGCGGGGACGAACCGAGGCCCGGGAGGGTGGAAGCCGCCGGGACCCCTGGAGGGAGAGTGGGCGTGGGCTCAGTGGGGGACGGGGAGCATCCAGGGCTGGCGGAGGGGGAGCAGGCAGACAGGCACGGCATCAGCCCCACTGATGACCCCGTGGTCCCCCCGCAGCCTGACGGCACCCGGGCACCCCTGGAGATCGTGCTGCTGGACAAGGTGTCCAATGGCTTTCGTGGTGTCATCCAGCTCCTGGAGTGGTTTGAGCTCCCCAACAGTTTCTTGTTGGTGATGGAGCGTCCAGAGCGCTCTCGGGACCTCTCTCGCTTCATCACGGCGTGGAGGTTCCTGCCGGAGGAGGTGGCGTGGGGGCTGTTCCGCCAGGTGCTGAAGGCCGTGCGGCACTGCACCAGCTGCGGCGTCCTGCACCGGGACATCAAGCCCCAGAACATCCTCCTCGACCTGGCCACCGGCGAGGCCAAGCTCCTTGACTTTGGATGTGGCACCTTCCTCCAGGACACGGTCTACACCCAGTTTGCAGGTGAGCCCACAAGCCGGGGGACGCTCCTGGTGTTGGGCATCGTATGGCCATGCCCGGGTGTGGCACCGGAGATTGCCCCTTTTGCTGAGGGGGAACAGGATTAGTTTTTCAGCCAAGTTGCTTTTGGATGGGGCTGGGGGGTTATTGTGAGACAGGCCCCGGCCTTGCCAACAGCCTGTGCCACCCACCCTGTCCCGGGCTGGGTCTGGGGCAGGGGGAAGCCAGCCTGACCAAAACCCCCATGAGGGTAGCAGAGAAGGGGGTCAGAACTGTGCACCAGCTAGCTTGGTGTGCAGGCGAGGAAGGGCTTGGGCTGCTCCGCTCGCCTTGTTTGCCTTGGCTTATGATTAATTGCTGGGGGTGGTGCAGTGGGGCAGGGAGAAGGCATGGCTTTTCCCCACCACTGGCTGGGTTTTCCCCTTGCATGTAATGGTTGGGCCTTGCCAGGGCTTCCGTTGCCCTCTTGGACACCAGCGGCTTCTTGTACACCCCAAAGTTTGTAACCAAGAGTCAGGGGCTGGCGAGAAGGCAGTGGGTCACGGTGTGTGCCACTGGGGCAGGCCCCACATTGCCAGGGATGCTGGGCTGAGGGTCTGGGAGCAGGCAGCATCCACCTGACGAACTCCGTCTGTATTCTGTAGGAACACCGTCATACAGCCCGCCAGAGTGGATCTGCTTCAAACGCTACCGTGGCGAGGCAGCAACAATCTGGTCCCTGGGCATCCTGCTCTACCAGATGGTCTGCGGGAAGCACCCTTTCTGCAGAGGCACCAACACCATCTGGGACCAGCTCCTGTTCCCACCACGGGTCTCTCGAGGTGGATACCAATCTTTGTGGCACGGGGGGAATAACGGTGTTGGGAGATGGCAGTGGGCTCACGAGGACACCGCTCTTGAAGCTGTTTGTGTCCCATGGTTGGCTGGAGGAGGTGGCCTGTGTCCTGCCATCCTGCTCTCCTCCAAACTGGAGAATTGATGGAGAAGTTTGGGCACAGCTCTGAGCACAGCCAGCACAGCCTGGGCACGTGGACAGTGGGACAGAGGGGACAGGATCCTTCTCCAACTGACCGGTGATTTTCTCCCCAGGGTGTCAGCACCTTATCAAGTGGTGTTTGTCCATCCGCCCCTCAGACAGGCCATCATTGGAAGACCTATTGTGCCATCCTTGGGTGCAGGGCTTTCACCTGCTTAGAAGACAGGAGAGATCCACGTGCTCACTTTGATCCAGGAGCCTGGCAAGTAACACCTCCACACATCTCTGGGCAATAAGAAGTAAAGAAAACCAGACTTTTTTGTCATGCCTGTAGCACTGAGGGGGGATCATCACATGGGAACATGCACCTCTTTGTGCTGGAGCTGGGCTGCAAACCCAGTCTTCCAAGTGCTGGTGGCCACCATCCAACCTGGTTTTGCTCGTCCCACTTCACAGACAGCTGGGGCCCTCAGCAGAACGCTGACAGCCTGGTCTGGCCCCCAGGGAAGGAGAAGGGGCCTCTGGAGAAGCTGTGCCGGGTGGGCCTGCTGCTGGAGACATCGTGGACGACGTCAAGGATGACAAGCTCTTTGTTGCTGACCTGGACACTGGCGAGCTGAAGATGATGGACTTTGATTGTGGCCCCTTCCTCCAAGATGTGTTCCACACGCCGTTTGCAGATGAGTCCACACCCAGGGGGTGCTCCCGGAGGCGGGCATTGCTCAGCCTGGCTGGGCACCAAAGGTTCCCCCCTTTGCTGGCGGGGAACCTGAGGAATTCTTCAGCCGGCTGCCAAGCTGCTTCTTGGCAGGAGGGTGGGTGGGTGCTCTGGGCTGGCTGTGAATTGGGAGCCCGGCTCTGCCACCAGCCTCTGCCACTGCCCCTTTGCTGGGCGGGGCTGGGGCAGGGGCAGCCAGCCTGCCAAAAACAAACCCCCGTGGGGGGAGCAAAGGCGGGGCTGCACAACACCAGCTGCTTTGCTCTGCAGCCCAGGAAAGGCTTGGGCTGCCTTGGCTTAGGAGCCTTTCTTTGGGCCAATGCAGCAGGGCAGGGAGAAGGCCTGGGTTTTCCTTAGCTGGAGGAGATGGGGTTTTTCTTTTGCCTGGAGGGGTTGGGCCTTCCTCAGAACCCTGACAGCATGTTAACATTTTACCTTTTTTTCTTGTTTCCACTTTTTGTTTGTAATCTCTTGTCATGAATTTGTTGTTTGTTTTCAAGGGAAGAGTTGGAGCTGGTGCCCGGTCCGGATTGGGAAGGGTTGGGACCATCCATGGAGTGGATCTGACGTCCCCTCTGAGAAGGCTGAGGACATCCTTTGGGACACGCTCTTCTTCCGGCAGCAGATCTTGTGAGGTAGATGCTCCTCTTGCCCATCTTCTCAGCAGGAGTGGGATAATGGCTTTTGGGAGATGGCAGCAGGCACAGGAACATCCCGCTCTTGCAGCTGCTGAGGAGGTTGATCTCCTGGGCTTGGCTGGAGGAGGTGGCACCTGTTTTGAGTAATTTCTGAAATCCAGTTGATCTGGGATGACCCTGTAATAAATTAGCAGTAGTAGTTTAATTTACTCATCAAATTAGTAGTAGTAGTTTACTTATTAAATTGTATTATAAGTTATATTCTATTCTTATATACACATATATGTTGATATAATCAATACTCTGTTAAGGTTAGGAGACTGTAAGTTGTAGAATGGTTCATTAATCTGTCAACATTGTAAGCTGATAGTCATATGGTTTGCAGTCCTTGAGCTGGACAGACAAACTATTGTGCCTTGCTGAATAAGTATTTTAGTATTTTATTTTTCTGAAAGCTTATTGTCTCATAGCAGACGCATAAGGTAATGAAGAGAAGGACAAAGATCAAAGGATCCACCACGAGAACGATACAGAGAATCCAAGATGGACATCTGGAGATACCTACACACTAGGCCTCAAGGACTAAGAGCTAATTAAAACTATGGAATGGAAAGCACCTGGCAACTGACATGAGCCTGCAGGGAAGCCAACCAGAACCAAACCTGCAAACTCAAATCCAATAGAAGAATAACAAGTGATTATGGGAGGGGAACTGAAGAAGGAATAAAAGTTGCTGGTTTTGCTTACTGTGTTTGCGTGCCATGTGTGGAGCAGGAGTCTCCCCGGCCGCCCAACGCGCTGTTTTGCTTATCTGCTTTTTATATAAATCTTCAATAAATTTTTTTATTATTATATTTCAGCCTAGTTTCATTTACATATAACAACCCCAAATGACAGTTTAGTTTTCACCTTGCTCGAGCTGTATCTCAGCTGTTCTCTGAACAGTTCTCTCCCCCACCTGCCTAGTACTTCCCAACTGCTCCCTCTTTTCCCCGCAATGAGTTCCCAGCTCATCATGGTCTCCATCAAACCACTGATAGAAGAAATAGAAACTCTACTCCCAGTACCCCGGAGTGCCCAAATGAGGAACAATGTAATCCTAGGAAAGTCCTAGAGAATTAGATAAGGGATGTCACAAACAAGCAGGATGTAAACTAAGCCCTGTGTACTTAGATAAAAGAAACACAATGGTGCTGTGCTGCTCAAGAACTGAGGTCAAGATGACAGAGAAGGCCTGGAAGGACCAGAAAAGGACTTTCAATAGGGGTGTGACTATGTAAAGCAGAGTAATGAATATGTATTAAGTAAGCAAGGCTATCAAATGCACATGTAAACAGTGTGTGTAATAAAAAGCCCTGTCTGTCCTTTGGCACGTTAGATTAGAGGAACTCTCCTCTGAGCATCCAGCATGCTGAACAAAGAAGAATGCCCTTTTTAACATCTCCAAATTGGGGTTAAGACGTTTGTTTCTGCTGCTTTTGGGTGTAATTTTTGGCCCCCCTGACAGGACACCTCTGCCTGATCTCCCACAGATCTGAGGGATCTCTGGATCTTCACGCCAGCACCAGGACTTTGCTGCAGAAGAGCACAGATCCCCAGAGCAGTCTGGGACACAGGTAAGATCCCACTGGATAATAAGGCCTTCTTTTTGGGAGTCCTGCCCGTGTCAAACGTATGGATCTTTCAGCACACTGGGTGGGTTCTTTGGTATTTTGGGAATCCTGCTCATTCTGAGACCTGTGGATCTTCCAGCGCTTTGGGTGGGTTCTTTGGTATTTTGGAATTTGGTATTTGGCTTTGTTTTATCGATCAATATTGTTGTGTACTTATTTGTTTCTGTATTGTAACATTTTGGGTCTACTAGTTAGAGATGGGAAGTGGGCAATCTGAAGGGGGAATTGTGAAGAAATCCCCACTTTGTTGCATTTTGCAATTTTGGATGAAGTTTGGCGGCCCCCCCAGAGGAACAGCTCCCAGGGAGAATTTAATTGAGTATTGTAATCAATGGGTGGCTGTTCTGGAACATTGAATTATAATCCATTGTTACAGTTGATACTGTTTCAGAACGGGAACAGAACTGGAACGAGGTCATGTGTGTTTATGTGGTTTTCACTTTGCAGAACCCTCTGAAATGGCAGAAGGATTGTGGTGTGAATCCAGTGCCCTCAGAGCCCTCGGTGTGAGCCTGCAAAGGAAAATCAAGGGAAATGGTTAAAGTCTTGTTGTTCAATGTGGAGCCCAGGAAAACTTTGTTCTCATCATCTCCCTGCTAAGGAGAACCACCAAGATCTTCTGGTTGGCCCCACGGGCAGGTTGAGTGGGGGAACAGATAATCAAGATGCAGAAACCAATCTTGCAGGGGAACTGGCATGTGAAGAGGCAGATTTAGCAGGTCCAGAAGAAAAGGTCGAGAGAATGTGCCAGAGAGAGCAGAGAGCTTCAGTGCGGTTGCAGGAAGAACTAGAGCTAAACAAGGAGGGGTGGGAGTGGCCCCCCTCTGGGATAGAGCCCAGACTAAATGGCAAAAGCATTCAAAATGATGATTAAAACCCAGGATCCGGGCTAGAAGGATATGGATCCTATGTTAGAAGTGTTGTTTGGTAGTACAGAGAAAGAAATGGTTGTTAAAACTAATCAGAGGTTTTTGGAAGAGCAGATTTTGATGGGGAATATACAGGGTACATTGGACATTCCCTTTCCCACTGTGGATCCCGAATGGGATCCTAACATCCCTATTTTTAGAGAAAGGTTAAATAGATACCTGCAGTGGATGTTATCTGGAATGAAACATGCCAGACCAAAGGCAATGGACATGTCAAAATTCTTTGCAATGAAGCAGGATCATAGGGAATAGCCTACTGAATTTTTAAATCATCTGGAAGAAACAGCACAAAAATATACTAATATGGATCCTGAAACACAGGGAGGAAGGACTCAACTGGCCCCCATGTTTGTGGTTTGGAGGAAATGACAAAAAGCTGAGGGACAAGATCAGTCTAATTTCGGGACATTGTTGGGAGAACCAGCAGGAATCAACTAAGCAGGAAGGAGTTGCAGTTCTGGAAGAAATCCCTGAGGAAATGGTGCCCCCAGGGAGAGGAGGAGGACGAGAGCGTGGGCAGCCTGCTTCAAACATCCCCCCCCCAGGAGACTTGGTATCAATCCCTGTGCATCCTGTAAGGAAGATGGACACTGGAAATGGGATTGTCCGCAACTGAAACTTCAGAACCCTCCGAACCCTCTCCTGGCATCACTGAAGACGACTGAGGGGGCACCAGAGGATTCTTCCCCATCAGAACATCTGGTTACAGCCAAGCTGAGTACAATTGTTTGTGGCTATGGGAACTTTTTCCTCTGTGTTAAATCCAGGAAAATGAAACTCAAGGAACAATTCTAGAACAATTGTCTGGTGTACCAGGGAATTGGGAAACTGGGCCATTTTTAATCCTGTGGCTTTTAAATTGGGAAAACAGTGGTTGGCTCCTCAGTTTTTGTATTTCCCCAATTCCCCAAAGCCTCTGCTTGGGAGAGCTGTCTTGGAAAAATGAAATGCCACAATCCAATTTAAAAATGGTCAAATATAGGTTATTATTGCAGAGCCTAATTCTGTGGAAGTTTCTAGTTTTGCATGACAGTCTCCAGAAGCAGAACTAATCCATCTGCCAGTATCACTTGGGGATGCAGTGATTCCAACAGGATGGGCTGGAGAGTGCCTCCATGATCCAAAAGAGCAGAAGCCGTGAGAATTCCAGTGAAACCTGGAGCGGGGTTGGCAAGGCCAAAGCAATACCTTTGAAAATAGAAAGTTGTAAGGGATTCTCACCCTTTGTAGAAAAATTGATGAAATTTTGCTTGTGAAAAGAATGTGAATCTAAATGGAATGCTCCAATTTTGCCAGTCAAGCAGGCAAATGGAAGGCTATGCCAGTTAGTCCAAGAGCTTCGAGCTATAAAGAATAGAGTAGAAGATATACAAGCAGTCGTAGCGAATCCTTACACTTTGCTAACTCCCCTAAATGAAAGTTTAATATGTTTCACAGCGTTAGATTTGAAAGCTACCTTTTTCTGTATCTGTGAAAGTCAAGAGCTTTTTGCTTTCCAATGGGAAAATCCAAAGATGGGGAGGAAAAACCAGCTCCTCTTACAGGGGCTTAAAAATAGCCCCCCAATAGTTGGAACTCAATTGGCAAAGGGACTGGAGGAATAGAGAAGTCAAAACCCTCTTGGAGTCTTATTCCAGTGTGTAGGTGATATTTTGATAGCCACTGATGCTGAGCAGCAATGCTGGGGTCAGACAGTGGCACTGTGGAATTTCCTTGGACTGAGTGGATATGGGGTATCCCAAACACAAAGTGCAAGTAGTCCAGACCCCAGGAGCCTCCCTGGGCTTTGAAATTCTCCAAGGACAAGGGAGGCTGGGCCAGGAAGGAAAGAAGCAATCTGTCAACTGCCCCAGCCCCAGCACAGGAAGCCCAGAGCGTGATTGCTTCCAGACTAGAGGAGAAGTGTATTAGGGCAGAGCTGACTTAGGAGACAGCCCCTGGGAAAGTCCTGGTTGCGAATTGTTTCTCAGTGGGGGCAGCCTTGTCTGGTGTGGAAAACAATTCTCTGGATGCACGGGAACTCCCCACCACCAGGTCAGAGATCCTGACAGAGATCCTTTTCCCAGTAGAAAAAAATTAGTCCAGTGCTAAGGATTGTCAACTTTTTGAAAACTTAGGAGCAAAATTTGCTGCAGGAGGCTGGGCAGTTACCCCAAGTGGGCAAACAATAGTCCTCGAACCAATCTCCTGTGACCTGGTGGATGGGGAACATGAGGGTATTCCTTGGAGTGAAGCAAATTATTGAAACATTTGCACAAGGGGGTTCTAGGTCCAAAACTGACCCCAATTGTACAAGCAATGAGTCAGCAGTGTGGTGTGTGGAAGAGAAATAATCCAAACCCTGCCAGTGGAGTGGGAATAGGTGATGGAAAATGTAGAAATGTTGCAGGTGAATATTGGCAGATGGATTTGACTGAATTGCCCAGAAAAAGGGGATGTAAAGATCTCCTAGTCTTGGGGGATACCTTCTCTGGGTGGCCAGAGGTTTTTCCTTGTCACACCAACTGGGCTAGGAAAGTGAGTGGAATACTGTTGAATCCAAGAATCCCTTGATTCAAGGTACATTTGGGAATGTCATCAGCCAGAGGTTCCCACTTGATTGTA
>NW_020898002.1:109089-118654 GCF_003984885.1 Neopelma chrysocephalum | reverse complement strand
CCCCTACAGAGACCTAGGACCCCCCAGAAGCCCCTCCAGGACCCCCCGTGATCCCAAACAGTCCCCAGGACCCCCCTGAGCCACCCCCAGCACCCCCTGGGCCCTCCAACTCTCCCAAGGACCCCCCTGAGACCTTCCCAGGGCCCTCCCAAGCAGCCAAAGCCCTCTGTGCCACCCCCAGCCCCCCCCCCGGGATCCCCTGTATCCCCCCAAGGGCCCCCCCTGAGGCCCCCCGGGTTGGGGCCCCCCTTACCCTCGTTGCCCTTGTTGAGCACGTTCAGACACTCCTTGGCCTCCACAAACTTGGTCTGGACCACCTTGAGCTGGGCCAGGGATGAGGAGAGAAACTCCACCTCCTGGGGGGGGCACGGGGGGGCTTTAGTGAGGCTCGGGGGTCCCCAGGGCTGGTGGGGGAGCAGAGAGGGCTCCCCCAGAGCCCCACCAGCCCCGAAGAAGCCCCGATCCCAAAGCTCCCCATAACGCGTCCCAGCCCCCTATAATCCCCCAGGACCCCCAATCCCCCCACACCTGCTCCAGCTGCCCCTTGAGCAGCCCCAGCTGGGACCCCCCAAAACCCCCAGAGCCCCCTCTGATCCCCAAAGCCCCCCCAGCCCTCAGGACCCCCCCATAATCCCTCCCAGACCGCCATAACCCCCCAGGATCTCCCAACCTGCGCCAGCTGCCCCTTGAACAGCTCCAGCTGGGACCCCCAGACCCCCCCCGATCCCCAAAGCCCCCCAGCCCCTCACAGGACCCCTCCACGACTCCCCAAACCTGGTCCACAGGGGGCAGTCCCATCTGACCCTCAGACCCCGCCCCCGCCCCGATCCCCACACCCTCCATAGCCCCCCCGGCTCCCTAGACCTGGTCCAGCTGCCCCTTGAGCAGCTCTAGCTGGGGCAGCCCCAGCTCCCCCACGCTCACGGTCTGCGCCATCTTGGGCCGCCCCGCCCCAGGACACGCCCTGGCGTGAGAGGGCCCCCTGCCGGGCTGGAGGACCGACAACACTCCACCCCCTACCCCCCCCCCCCCCAGGGAGACAACGCCCCCTGCCGGGCTGGAGGACTGCGGGGGGGTCCTGATGCCCACCCCACCCCGGGAAAGGGGGGGTGTTAATGCCCCCCTCCCGCCCCCTCCCGCGAGAAGGGGGGTCCTAATGTTCCCCCGCAAAAAATGGGAGTCATAAAGCCCCCTCCACTCGAGAGAAAGGGCGATCCAAGGTCTCCCATAGGGAAAAGGGGGGGTCCAAGATGCTCCCCAGAGAAAGGGGGGGATCCGACCCCAGAGAAAGGGGGTCTGAATGCCCCCCCCATGGGAAAAGGGGGTGTCCTAATGCTCCCCCCAGGAGAAAGGGGGGTGGTCTTAATGAGAGACCTGGAGGGGACCCTGAGACCTGAGGGGACCCTGGGAAACTTGAGGGGGCCAGAGAAACTTGGGGAAGCCCAGTGGGATTTGGGGGCTCAGAAACGCTCGGGGTGAGGGTCGGATAAAGAGGCAGCAGCTTTTATTTATGTCATTGTTGAAGAAACTCGAATAAAACCAATTTCATTAAAATAAATTAAGGCGTGCAAAACTCCCCAAAACAGGCACAGGGACCCCAAAACAGAGAGAGACTACCCCAAAAGGCCCCATGGTGGTGGGGGACCCCAAAATCCTCAGCAGGGCAATGGGGGGACCCCAAAGGTAACAAAGGGATCTCCAAACAATGAGGGGAAACCCCCAACCATCCCCACAGGGAGATGAGGAGCCTGTAGGTAACAGGGGGGACCCAAAACCAACTGGGGGACCCTCCAGCCCACACCACAAGCAATGGGAGGGACCCCCCTCAGCTGAGGCTCACGGGCAGCCCGTAGGCCACGGGCGCAGCCCCGATGAGGGATTTGAGTCGGGGGGCCTGGCGGGCCCGGGACAGGTGGGGCAGGAGGGGGGTCCCGGGCCCCCCCCCCCAGCCAACCTCGCAGCAGGGCCTGGGCAAAGCGGTCCAGGTCCCGGTCAGTGACATCCCACAGCGTCCCCAGCACCAGGGGGCTGCAAAACAGGGGGGAGAGGCCCCCCCAACACAGGCTGTGAGCGTGGAGAGACCCCCAGAGTCACAGAGACCCTCCAAATTCCCAAAGCCCCCCTCAAACTGAGCATGCAGAGCCCCCTCAAAGCCCAAGAGCCCCCCAAAGGCACAGAGCCCCCCAGAGCCACCACCCGGCCATGATGTATTTGAGAATGGTCCCGGTGGGTTCCAGGCCCCCCAGATCCCCCCCAAATCACCCCAGATACACCCCAGATCCTCCCAAAGCCCCCCGGACCCCCCCAGACTCACCACCCGGCCATGACGTATCTGAGCACGGTCCCGGTGGGCTCCAGGCCCCCCCTCAGGGCCAGGGCAGCGCTGGAGCAGCCGAAGAGCAGCACCACAGCTCGACATTCCAGCCGGGAAAGGGTCTGTCTGTCCAGGAGCCGCACCCCCGACCCGTGCCCTGCATAGCTGGGGGACACGGACCCCCGGAGTGAGTCCCAGGGGTTCCCAAAAACCCGGAAATGGGGAACAGGGGGTCCCCAAAGCCCAGGGAAGGGGGAGAAGGTGCTGTTGGGGTTCACCCCCTCAGTGCAGAACTGACTCCAAGCTCCGGGGGGGGTCAGGACCCTCCAGGGACCCCCTAGGAACCCTTCAAAATCCCACTTACATGTACAGGTCATGCTCCAGAAGGGCCTCCTGGATCTGCTCCGGGGTCGGGATAGAGCCAGACACGCCGCACCAGCCCGGCTCACTGGGGGGGACAGGGCGGATTTTGGGGGCCAGAGTCACCCCAGAGGGGACAGGGGCAGATTTGGAGCAGGATTTGGAGGGCAAACTCCTTGCTGGGGGGTATAGGGTGAGAATCTAGGGTGCAGACCTCTCCCTCCCCTGGCTCACTGGGGGGAAATAGTCAGGATTTGGGGGTGAGACCCCACCCCAGGAGGGGGATAGGAGCAGGATTTGGGGTGCAGACCCTTTGATAGGGGGGTTAGGGGGAGATCTGGGGGGCAGAACCCTCACACAGAGGGGACAGGGGCAGGATTTGGGCTGCAGCCCCCCAGGGGTTATAGGGTCAGGATTTGGGGTGCAGCCCCACTTCCCCCCAGCCCCTCAAAGGTGCTCTGACCTCTCGAACCAGGCCCGGAAACGTTGCTCGGTGCCCCCCCAGGTTGTTGTGGGGGTTCAGGACGTAGAAGGTGCTTTTGGGGTTCACCCCCCCGGGCCAGGACGGACCCTGAGCTCTGGGGGAGACAGGGAATGTGGGAATGGGGGAATAAACCCTGGGAATAGGGGACAGAGACACTCCAAACCCCGGAAATGGGGGATGGAGGGTCCCCAAACCCTGGGAAGGGGGGTTCAGGGGGTCCCCCCACCCGCCAGGGAGGGTGTCCCGGGGGTCTGTGCCCCCCTGACCTGCTGGGCCATCATGTAGCTGAGCAGGAACCGCAGGGCCGGGAGCCGCGTCACCGGCACGGCCCCGAGGGCCGGGAGGGACTCCCAGGGGAGACGCTGCAGGTGCTGCCAGGGAGGAGGAGGAGGGTGAGGAAGGTGTGGGGATGAGGATGAAGGTGTGAGGAAGGAGTGAGGATGATGAGGATGAAGCAGCAGCCCCAGGGGTCTCACCTTGTCCAGCAGCAGCACCAGGGACCCCCCGCTGTCCCCTCGGTCCCTCTCCAGGGCCCCCTCCAGGGCCTCCTCCAGGAGCAGCCGTGCCCGGAGGGGCCGGGCCGGGCAGAGGCCGAAGGCCAAGGCCTGGACATCGGGGGGGGTCAGTGCAGGGGCCCCATTCAGAAGCACCTGGGGGGCAAAGGGGTCAGCACCCCAAAATCCAGGGTCAGCACCCCAAAATCTGGGGTCAGTACCCCAAAATCCAGGATCAGCACCCAAAATCCCAGCTCAGCCCCTCCAAATCCTGGGCTCAGCCCCCCCAAATTGCAGGATCACCCCCCCCCAGATCCCAGCCCAGGCCACCCACCTGGACGAGGGCGGGGTCGGGGTCGTTCCAGCCGCAGTTCCGCAGCTCCGGGATGAGTCGGGAGGATTCCTCGGCCAAGCTGGGGGAGCTCCCAGGGGGCCTGGGCAGGAGCAGCCCCCGCCAGCACCCCAAAACATGGGACTCCAGGCTCTGGATGAGGGTCTGGGAATGGGAAAAGGGGATGGCAGGCATGGGAAAGGGAATGGGAGACGTGGAAAAGAGAGTGGGAGATGCGGAAAAGAGAAGGGGAGAGGTGGGAACGTGAATGGAAGAGGTGGGAATGGGACACATGGGAATGGGAGATGTGGAAAAGGGAAAGGGAGACACAGAGAAGGGGATAGGGAGAGGTACAAAAGGTAACGGGATCCAACTCCAGGACAAGTCACTCAGAGGAGTCAGGACCCCCCATCCCAAATTTGGGGGTTTGGGGGGTCTTCCCACCTTCATCCTCTGGTCCAGCCGGGAACGCCGTGACCACCACTCCTGCTTGTCTGTGCATCCGTTGGCTTCCTTCTGCTCGCATTGGATCGACTCAAATTCCCTCAGGATGGAGCTGAGGGGGGCCTGGAGGGGGAGGCATCAAGGATCTGGGAATGGTGGGGGGACATCCTAAAGGGATCCCACTCCCTGAAATGGTGAGTGACTCCCTAAAGGGATCCTGGAATGGGGGGTGCCCCCTCCCCAGGATGAAGATGAGGGTGGTCCACGATGCCAGCCCCTGGAATGCGAATTTGCTCCTCCCCAGGATGAGGAGGAGGCTGGGGACGGATCCTAGCCCCTGGAATGCCCCTGCTGCCCTCACCTGGGACCTGTGGGTGGGGATCCGGATGCTCAGGGGCTCCATGTCCCTCTCCAGCCGCGTCAGGAGCAGAGTGTCCCCAACGGCCCCCGGGTAGGGGCTGCCCAGGGCCAGCAGGACCACGGTCACCCCTAGGGACACATGAGGTCAGGGACCCCCCCAGCCACCAGAGGCCCCCCCCAAAACATCACAGACCCCCCAGGGCACCACAGACAACCTCCCCAGGGCACTTTTTCCTTCTTCTGCAGCCACTTTCCCTCCTTCTCCAGCCCTTTCTTGTTTTCCTCAATCTCCAGCCCCTCCACATCCTGCACAGGGGGACACGCAAGCCCCCCCCCAGGGTTCAGGATCCCCCTCCCCAGTGCTGAGTGCTGGTCCCAGTGGCCCCCGTGGACTCACCACTGGGGATCTGCTGGATCTGCTCCCGGAATTGTTCCCTCTCTGGAGCCCCCAGCCCCGAGGTGCTGAACTGGAAGAGCCCCTCGAGCTGGGCCAGGCGGGGGCAGGGCTGGGGGGGGTCCCCCCCTTCCCGCAGGGAAAGGCCCCGGAGCTGTTCCGACACGTGCCCCCCCAACTTCTCCTTCTTCCTCTTCTTCCTGAGTGGGGGGATCATCCCAAAGGTGAGGTGGGATTATCCCAAAGGTGAGGGGGGGGGATTGTCCCAAAGGTGAGAGGGGATCATCTCAAAGGTGAAGGAGAAATCATCCCAAAATGACCTCTGCAGGGTGAGGGGAGTGTGGGGTGAGACCCTGCCCCAGGACGGGGGGATGGTGGGATGGGGATGGTGGGGAAGAGGGGGGACATTGGGATGGGGCAATGGAACGGGGCCCAAAGCCCTGGGGATGAAGGAAGGGGACACAGGGAGGGGACACCCACCTTGCCCGGCTGTGCAGGATGCCCAGCAGCTGGTGGCGGGCGGTGACACACAGGGACTCCGACAGCAGCCCTGCTGTGCCCAGGGGGTCCCTGTCCCCCGTGAGCAGGGCCAGCAGCTGGCACAGCCCCCCGTACAGGGACCCCGGGGGGAAGTGGCTGATCCAGCCCAGGGCCTCCTGCAGCAGCTCCAAAACTGAGTCCAGGGATGGGTGACCTGGGGGGGAAAGAGAGGGGACACCACGGACGGGGTCAGGGACACCCCGGGGACACCCAGAGTGGGGTCAGGAACCTCAGGGAGGGGTCAGGGACACCCCAGAGAGGGGACAGTGAAACCCCAGGGACATTCCAGAGTGGGGTCAGACACCATGGGAGGAGCAGGGAGGGGAGGGGACAGAAGGGGGAACCCACCATGGCCTCAGCCCCCAGCTCTAAGAAAGGCAAGTTTTGGGAAAGGCAAGTTTTGGGTGAGGAAAGGCAAGTTTGGGGGGAAGGAAACTCCTGGAAAAGGGAAGGAAACTCCTGGGGAAAAAGAAACCCCTGGGGAAGGGAAGGAAGTTCTTAGGGAAGGGAAATAAATGAAGTTGGAAATCAATAAATGCCCAGCAAGACCTTCCCCCCCCCCCCCCTCAAATCCCCCAAATTCCAGATTCTCACCTCTAGCCATGGGCAGGGGTGCCCCCAAACCTAGTGGGGGGTCCCCCCTGCCTGGGACATCCTCACTGGCCTTGGGCTGGACCCTCCCTGTGGGGTGGGGGAGACACAGAGGGGCTTCAACCCCAGGCTGAGGACAGATCTGGGGACAGAACCCCCCCAAATCGGCCCCAAAACTCACCTGGGGGTCCCCCCCACTCCTGGGAGACTTGCAAGGTTTCGAAGCTGCGCCGTAGCTCTTCCTCCTCCTCTTCTCCCACGGCCCTCAGGGAGTTCAGCCCCTCCAGCACCCCCTGAGAGGGAGGTCCCTGCTTTGTTTTCTCCTCCTGAGCCCCTTTTTGCGGGGTCTCCTGCTCCTTCTTCCCCCTGGGACCCCCAGCCCGGCGGGTTCCCCTTTTCTTCTCCAGAGCCACATTTTGGGGGGTCTCCTGCTCCTTCTTCCTCCTGGAACCCCCAGCCCAGCGTGTCCCCCTTTCCTTCTTCTCCTGAGCCACTTTTTGAGGGCTTCCTTGGTCCTTCCTGGGCCTCCCCCTCTGTCGTCTGACCCCCATTCCTGGGGGGCTCATTTGGGGGGGATCCTGGGGACTTGGGGGGCTGCCCCCTCCTGCGGGCACAGGATGTTTTTCGGGTGGTTGAGGCACTCGGGGGGGGCTTTGGGATCCTCCAGGTCGCTGTCATCACTGAATGTCACCTGAAAGAGGGGGAACAGGGGGGTCAGGGGTGGTTTGGGGGGGCACCCCAAACTTTACCCCTCAGCTTTCCCCCCATTTTTCCCCTTCAACCTTCCCCCCTCTCTTTGCCTCCCCAAGTTTTGCCCCCAAAACATTTTCCCCCCCAAGTTTCCCCCTCCAACCTTTTCCCCTCCAACCTTTTCCCCCCCTCCAACTTCCCATCTCAACCTCTCCCCCTCCAAAACCTTCCCTCCCCAAACTTCCCCCCAAACTTTCCTCTCTCAAACTTTTCCCCCACAATTTCCCCCCCTCAAGCTTCCCCCCCCAAAACTTTTCACTCCAATCCTTCCCTCCCAACCTTCCCCCCCCCCAAAATCCCCCAAGCTTTTCCCCCCCCAAAACTGACCTTTAGGCGGGACTTGACCCTCCCCTGGGCTCTGGGGGCTCTGCTGAGCTGAGCCTTGCAAGGAGGGGGTGAGGCCTCGTTGTAGATGGTGAAGGGGGTCCTGGGGAGGCTGGGGAGCCCCGGGAAGGAGGGAAAAGCTTTGGGGTGGGGGGTGCAGGGCCCCCTGATGACAATGGGGGGCACAACCTCAGAGTCCAAGTCCCCCGGAGCAAACACGTCCTGGGGGCTGGGTGGGCTCACCCTGGGGGGCTTCACTCTGGGGGGCTTCTCCTTGGAGGGCTTCTGCTTGGGGGTTTCCACCCCACGGGGCTTCACCCCCCTGGCCTGGGGGGGGGCGGGTTTGTGCTTTTGGGGTTCAGCCTTGGAGTCTTTCAGGGTCTTTTTTTGGGGGGGAGGCTGCAGTTGGAGGGTCCAGCCCTGGGCAAGGACATCGTCCACAGAGAGGCCCAGTTTGGTGGCCAGGTGGCCAAGGGTGGCCATGGCCTTAGCCAGCAGGAGGGTGGCCCTGGAGACCCCCAGGCTGGGCAGGTGGGGGCTGCAGGACCCCAGGAAGGCCAATCCCCACTCCAGCTCCTCGTCCTGGGGGTCCCAGAGCCCCCCCGGCGCTGCTCAGGCTCTGCAGGGCCAGCGTGGAGTAGCCCATGGCCACCAGCTCGTCCAGCAGGCCCAGGGTGGGCTGGGGTCTCGTTCTGGAGGGGTTCTGGGGGTCCAGGGTGGGCAGATTCCAGTTCTCAGCAGGGTCTTGGTCCTCACAGGGGTCCTGCAGCCCCAGGTCCTGGTTCCCAAGGGGGTCCCTGTCCCTGGTGGGGTCCCCAGTCCCAGGAGGGTCCCCATTCCCAGAGATGTCCTGGTTCCTGGGGTGGTCCCTGTCCCCGGGGGGCTCCCCTTTTCCATGGTGTCCCCCCAGCCTGTTGCTGAGCTCCCTGGCAAACCTGTGGCCCACCCCGGCACAGCGGGGCAGGACCCTCCTCACCAGGGCCACCCCCGCAGCCCCTTCCCCTGCCAGGACCCGGCCCCGGGCCTGGGCCAGGGCCCAGCGCAGGCCCAGCACCGACACCACCAGGTCTGAGCAGAGGCAGCAGGGGCAGCTCCAGGGGTGGGAGAGGAAGGCCAGGCTCATCTTCTTCCCAGGTTTCAGCTTGGGGGAGGCTGTGAGGGCACCCAGAGGGTCCTGGGAGCTCGAAGGAGCCACGAATTCCAGGGCAGGGCCCTTTAGGAACCCCTCGTCCTCCTCCCCCGGGGGGTTTTTGGGGTGGTCCCAGCGCCTCCTCGGCTCCATGTGGCCCTTCCTCGGGTGGATCTTGAGTGGGAGCAGGGGCTCCTGGGGGGGGTTTGGGCTCTGAAAGGGAAGGGAGGGTTAATTTGGGGTCCTTCAGCCTGAGAAACCTGGATCCAATACTCTCCTTTCTGGATTTAAACTCCGGATGGAAGGAAGGGAGGGATATTTGGGGTCCTCCAGCCCAAGGATCCAACCTGAATCCCACACTTGCCCAGCTCAAGGTCAACCCTGGGTGCTCCAGCACCAGATCCAGGAAGGATCCTGAGGTAGATCCCAAAACTGGGGACCCCCAGGATCCCCCCAAGCTTGGGGGTCCCCCCCCGCCCCTCAACCCCCCCCCCGCATCCCGGGGGTCTCACCTGGGTGGGGCTGCAGCAGGAACAGGGTGTGCTGGAGGTTGAGCTGGCTCAGCTCCAGCTCCCCCTGCTGCAGCTCCAGCTGGGATTTCAGCAGCAGGAATGACGTGCACCTGGAAAAGGGATGGGGAAGAGACCCCTCAGACCCCTCCAAGACCCCTCAGATGCCCCAGATACCCTCAGACCCCTAAAAGACCCCTGAGACCCTCCCAAAGACCTTTCAGACCTCCCAAGACCCCTCAGACCCTGCCAAAGACCCCTCAGACCTCCCAAAGACCCCCCAGATCTCCCCAAAGACCCCTCAGGTTTAGTGTTAGGGTTTTACCAATCCTGTTCTTTAGTCCCATTTTCCTCCCACTCCCAACCCCGAGGATCCCAACCCCAGGACTCACCACTGTGTGCCCTGCAGCATCCCCGACACCCAAAGGCCCTGGCCCATCAGAAGGCCCCATTCCCAACCCCAAGGATCTCATTCCCATTCCTGATCCCAACCCCAACCCCAAGGATCTCATTCCTGATCCCAACCCCAACCCCAAGGATC
>NW_020898002.1:89165-109079 GCF_003984885.1 Neopelma chrysocephalum | reverse complement strand
CAACCCCAAGGATCTCATTCCTGATCCCAACCCCAACCCCAAGGATCCCGTTCCCAGCCCCAGGGATCCAGCTCACCACCGTGTGCCCTGCAGGAGCCCGGACAGCCTGAGGGCCTCCCCGCAGAAGGCCCTGGCCCGGCACAGCACCTCGGCCCGGCCCAGCAGCGTCACCAGGCGCTCACAGCACCACAGGGCCTCCCCCAGCACCTCCCACTTCAGCACCACGTTGGCACCTGAGGGGGCACGGGGGCAGAAGGGAGGGGATGGATCCGGCCCAGGGGAAGCCTGAGCTGTTCCAGAGGCTTCAGGTCGTCCCTGGAGGAGCCCAACTCACTGCAGAGGGTCCTGACCCCTCCCAAGGAACCCAACTCATTCCAGAGGCTCCCAATCCTTTCCAGGGATCCTACCCCATTCCAGAGGGTCCCCCCTCCCCTCTTACCATAGTCCTGGAACTGCTCTGCCCCCTCGTTGCTCCGGGAGCCCCCCAGGATGTCAAAGCCCAGGAGGAAGATGATGACACTGCGAAGGAGCTTCTGGACCTCCATCAGGGCCACCTTGGGGGTCTTCCAGCCTGGGGGGGTTTGGGAGGGGGGTCAGCACCAAGGAAAGCCCTTCCTAGCCCCCCCCAGCATGGAGACACCCCCAAAATTCCCTCTTCCAAATTCCCTCCTCCTCACACCAAACCCTCTTCTTCCTCTTCAAATCGAACTTTCCTCCTCATCCCCCAACTCCCCCTTCCTCCTTATCCTCAAACCCCCTCCATCCTTCCTTCCTCACCCTCAAACTCCTGCCATTCCTCCTCATCATCCTCAAAATCCCAGAGTTTAAACCTTTCCAGGACCCTCCATCCCCCCAGAGACTCCTGGGACCCTCCTCCCCTCTCCCTGTGTCCCCCCTCTAGGACCCTCCATCCCCCCTCCCCACCCCTCCAATTCCCCCCAGGGGTGACTCCCACCCTGCCAGTCCCACCTTTCCGGTGCAGCCGGTGCCGGAGCTCTGGATCCAGGTGTGCAGGGGCCATTCCCAGGTATGTGGCCACCACCTGGAGCCCCTGGGCCTGGAGCAGGTACCAGCCCTTGGTGGCCTTTTGGGCCAGGGGGCTCTGGAGAACCTGCAGGAGCAGGGACAGCCCCTCCTCCACCTAGGAAAAAATCGGGATTCAGGGATTGCATGGGTCCTCCACATCCATAATTCCCTCCTGTCCTACTTTTGGGGGGTCTCTGCACCCCTCAAACTCCCTCTTCCCACAACTTTTGGGGTAAAAAGGAGCCCTTTTGGCTTTACTTTTTGGCTGACACAGCACAGGTGGCTCCGGAGCAGGAGGCAGGAATGTTGCAGGAGCTGCTGGGATTCATCTCCACCTGGGAATTCCCTCAGGATGGACTCCAGCTCTTCCAGGAAAACCTGAGAATGCCACACTGGGATGAACACCAGGACCTCAGGGATTATCCTAATCCTGACCTGGTCATTCCCAGGATGTTGGAGGAGCTGCTGGGAATTCCTGTGGGATACACTCCAGCTCCTCCAGAAAAACCTGGGAATGCCACACCGGGATGAACACCAGGACCTCAGGGATCAACTAAACCATTCCAGAGGGTCGTTCCAGGCTCACCTGGGCATGAGTGGGACATTCCAGCTGCAGGAGCAGGCGGGTGAGGTGGGACAAGGCCCAGGCAGCGCCGGGAGTGTCACTGAGGCTCCGGCACAAGGAGCGGAGCAGCAGGAAACTCTCCAGGGCTTGGATGGGCTGGGAAGCACAAAATCCACTGGTTACACCCCAAAGCCACCTCCTGGGGGGTCTCCCGGTGGTCCTGGGGGTCTCACCTTGGCCAGGAGCTTGTAGAGGGTGGCCAGGAGGTGCAGGGAGGTCACGGTTTGTTCCAGGCTCCGAACACAGGGAATTCCAGGGGATTCCACGAGCTGCTTCCATAGGGAAAAGGCTTCGTCCAGGCTTTTGGTCAGAGCTGAGGGGACACCAAGGGGCTAAGAGAGCTTGGACAGAGCCAGGCAGGGCCAAAAGGAGGATTCCCAGGCTGACACCTGGCTCTTCCCAAAAGAAAAGCTCTTCCCACCCCTCCAGGGTCCCAGAAAACCCCCTCCTGGTCCCCCAGCCCCCTCACCCCTGTCGGTGTCCAGGGTGCAGCTGATCCCATCCTGCGGATCCAGCTCCTCTCCCGCCCTTCCTTCGGCATTCAGGTCGTTGGGCTCAAACTCCTCCAGGTTCCTGCTGCCCTGGGTCCTCCCCCTCTGCTCCCTCTCCATGCCCTGGGAATTTGGGACACCACAGGAGGCTCTGGATGGGTCCAGGACACACCCAGACCTCCGGGATTTTCCAAAATCCTGGGAAAAAACAGCCCCTTTGAGCCCTTGATCCACAAAACCTTTTCCATGTGGGCCTCAAGGGTGCAGATGTGGAGCCAGAGCAGGGCCTGGGCCTTCTCATCCAGGAGCTGATCCCGGTTCTGGGAATTCTGGGGCACCTTTTCCAGCAGCCTCAGGGCCTCCCGGATTGCGTCCAGTGCGGAGCTGCCAGGAAGAGGGGTCAGGAAACCCTCCTAAAATCCCTGGTGATCCACAGGGGGATCAGGAACAGCCCCCAAAACCTCTGGAGATCCACAGGAGAGGGAGAGGAACACCACAGGGCTGAGACCTCAAACAGGGACAGGGGATCCCAAAAAACCTGTTCCCAGATGGACACTCAACAAAATGGGCCTGGAAAAGCTCTTCCCACCCCACCAGGGTCCCAAAAAAACCCTTCCCCCCCTCCAATACCCTCCCCCACCCCAGACCCACCAACCCTCTCCCCAAAACCCCAAACCCAAAACCCTCCAGTGCCTCCACCACTCCCGGGGGGGCATTTGGGGTGGGGGTGGTCCCAGGGCACCCACCAGTCGGTGTGGGGGGCGAAGCTGTGGTAGCACAGGACCTGGGCCAGCTCCAGGAGCCCCAGAGCCCTCGGGAGGAGCCCCCCCGGGGTCCTCGGGGCAGAGCTCCAGGAGGTCACACAGGACGTTGTAACGCTCCGGCCCCGTGTCCCACTTCAGGCACTTGTAAGCCTGGAGCTCGGCCAGCAGGAGGGACACCAAGGTGGCCCTGTCCAGGGAATGGCCTTCCAGGGAGTCTCTGAGGGTTCTGGGGGAAGAAATCCCGTTGTTTTCATGGATTCATGGAGTGGGTTGGGAGGGACATTAAAGCTCATCCCATCCCACCCTCTGCCTTGGGAACTTCACTATCCCAGGCGGCTCCAGCCTGGCCTGGGACACTGCCAGGGATGGGGCATCCTCTGGGAAATCCATTGCAGGGCCTCCCCACACTCTCAGCAGCTCCCAGTCCCCACCACAGTCCCTCCCAGTCCCCCAGTTCCCCCTCACCGCAGCCGCAGCTCCTCCTGGCCCTGTTTGGCCGCCTCTGATTTGATCCTGGCCCAGAGTCCCACGGGCTCGTGCAGGAGCCCCCCCCGGCTGGGCCTTCAGAACCCCCCCCAGGCTGGGCCAGGGCCAGGAGCCACGTGGTCACCGAGCCCAGAGCCCGCTCTGGCCGCCCCAGGCGCTTCCAGCTCTCCACCTGCATCCGGAAACACTTGTGGAACTGTGGGAGGACAGGGAGAGAATAGGTGTGTGGGGAGGGAATTCCAGGGCTTCTGTATCCCCCTTAACCTGCCCTGGGCCAAGGGAAGGGTTGGGAGGTGGGAATTGGGATTGTTCCAGGAAGAAAACCAGTCCTCCCGTCACTGGTAGGAATCCCAGTATCATCCCTGTGTCCGTCCCCACCTGGGAGAAGGGAACATGGGAATTGGGGCTGTTCCAGAGGCTAAGCCATTCCTATCCTCTCAGCTCCTCCCCTCGCTGGGATAATCTCATGTCTGCCTTCCCACCCTGGAACAAGGGAAGGGCTGGGATTTGGGGTTATTTCAGGAGGAAAAGCTGGTCCCATCCTCTCTCCCTTCACTGAGACCATCCTGTCCCACCCAGGACAAGGGAATTGCTCAGAGCTGGGAACAGGGGCTATTCCAGGACCAAACCCCTCCACTGTCCCCCTCCCCATTCCCAGCCCCCCATACCCTCTCTGGGGGGATGTCAGGGCAGCCGTAGCCCCCCAGTTCCCCCACCCCCCTGCAGAAGGGCTCGCAGATGGTTCCGGCCTCCTCCAGAAAGTTCCGGCTCTGGAAGGCGAAGCCCAACTTGAAGGTGCACGAGGCTGTGGGGAGAGGGACCCCCAAAGTCACTGAGAGAGCCCCCTCCCCCCCCACAAGGGGACTGAGACCCCCCAGGTCAGGGACAAGGGCTCCCCCTTGGTGGCACTGACCGGTGACATCGAGGAACTTGGCCCTGTCGGTCTCGGGGAGCCCCCCCCAGAGCCTCCACCATCCAGGTCACGCTTCGGGTGCAGCTCCTGCTCACCTGGGCCAGCCCCAGCCACCCTGAGGGCTGGAGGGACAGGGGGGTCAGCAAGGGGGTCACTTCTACAGCCCCCAAAGAACCACCCCCAGGGCACCTTGAGCCCCCCCTTCCAACCCCACCAAGGGGAGAAGCCTCCAGGACTCCCAGAAATCCCCCAGGGTGGCTCAAGCCCCCCTTCCAACCCCACTAAGGAGGGGAGAAGCTTCCAGAACCCTCTCAGGGCACCTCCAACCCCCTCTTCCAACCCCAAGGTGCTTCCAGCACCCCAAGGGTCTTATCCTGAGCACCCCAAACTCCCCTTTCCAACCTCACCAACAAAGGGAGAAGATTCCAGCACTCCCAGAACCCCCTCGGGGCCACTGAAGTCCCCCTTCCAACCCCAAGGGTCCTGGGGGTCCATCCTGGGGGTACCTGGGAGCCCTGGAAGGTGTCGTGGATGGTGTTGGAGAAGAGCTGGAGGCTCCGGAACAGGAGTTGCTTCACTGTCACCTGCTGCTTGAGGGCATCGGGGGGCACCTGGAGGGGGGAAGAGGGGTTCAGGGAGGGCAGGAGCTCCAGGAGCTGGGAATGGGGACAGGCATGGACCTGGGAATGGGAAAAATGGGGATCAGGAGCTGCAAGATCTCTGGGAGCTGCTGGGATGGACCTGGGAAGGGCAGGGAAGGAGGGAAGTGGGATTTGGGGGTTCAGGAGCTCCTGGAGCTGCTCCTGGCAACACAAACACCGGAGAGGGACACAGAGGGTTCACACAAAGTGAACCCCAACCCCAAAACAGGGTTACATCCCCCCACAGCTGCCCCCAGACCTGCTCCCAGCCCCCCCCAGTCCCTCACCCTGCCGAGCAGCCGCTGCAGGGCCCAGCAATGCCCCTCGGTGAAGGCGCAGAGCCCGGGCAGGTCCTCGAGGCTGAAGGGCAGCTCCCGACTCCTCCTCGTCCCCTCCCCGAGCTGGGCTGTCACAAACCGGGCCCCCTCCAGCAGCACCCTGAGGGTCCTCTCTGAGCCCTCCCCACTCAGTGCTGCAGCTGCCTGGGACAGCAGGGGCCCTGGGGGGGGACCTCCCCTTTCCCAGCTGGATCCCGGCCTCCAGCAGCGCCAGGGGGGCCCCCAAATCCTCCCTGGAGCGCCCCAGGAATGCCTTGGCCTCCTCCAGGGCCTCCAGGGCTTCGTGGAACCTGCCAGCCCTGCAGAGGTGCCTGGAGCACTCCAGGGTGAGCTCCAGGAAGCACAGGGAGTGTTGGATCCCGGGAGGATTTGGGGCTTCATCCCGGAGAGTCTCCAGGAGGAATTCCCGGAGCTGCCGGGCCAGGAACACAGGGCAGGGAGCCCTCTCGGCCTCGTAGAGGGCAGAGGCTGCTGCTGCCTTTTGGGCTGTCTGGGAGGTGAAGAAGGGGGGCTGCAGAGGGGGAAGAGACCCCCCGTCCCGCTCCAGCAGCAGCAGAAAGCGCAGGGCACGGATCTGGGCAGAAAACAGGGATCTTCCCTCTTCCCGAGGCCGGTCAGGCCCTGCCAGGGCCGCTGCCCCTTTCCAGAGGACACAGAAGGTGTTGTAGGTGACAGTGGTGAAGTCCTTGGGGGGGTCCTGGAGGGGGGTGTAGGCTCGGAGTCGCTCCCGCAGCAGCTCAGCCGCAGCCCAGCAGGAATTCCCGGTGCTCCGGCAGGAATTCACGGCGTTCCTGAGCAAGTGGAAGAGGATCTTCTCCAAGTACAGGCCCGGGGGGTTTGGGACCACGCTGAGGTAGCCCCTGGCAGCCTCCTGGGCCAGGGCCACGAGGGGAGGGCCAGGCCCCCCCCAGGCCCAGCTGCTCCACACACGATCGGAGCACGCGGTCACACGTCTGGAGCCGTCGCTGCCGGGATGGGGGGGGCACTCCCGGGGGGATCCGCAGGGATTCCTGGGGGGAGACAGGGACTCAGACCCCGGGATGAGGGAGTCAAGACCCCTAGAACCCAGCCCTGAGCCCCCCGAGGGTCATTTCCTGGGGAAAAGAGCGACTCAGACCCCCAGTCCCCAGCCCAGAGTCAGCCAGGGGGTTTGCCAGAGGGATCCAGAGCCCCTCTGAATGTCCTTTTCTGGGGAAATGAGGGAGTCAGACCCCACAAACCCAGCCCAGAGCCTCCTGAGGATCCCCCTGAGAGTCCCTCAGCTCACCCACAGCTGGTGGGTCCCAGTGAGATCCAGAGGGTTTCCTGGGAATAAGGGAGTGAAGACCCCATATCCCAGGTCAGAGACCCCCCAAGAGTCCCCCAGCAGGATCCAGAGGTTTTCCTGGGAAAAAAAGGACTCAGCCTGCAGCCCAGAGCCCCCTCCCCAGGGAGGGACCTCCAGCTCACCCTCAGCTTCTCCAGCCTCTCCTCGATGTCGTCCCACTTCTCCTTCCCATCCATCCTGGGGTGTTTCCAAGGGGCTTCCAAAGTGATGTGGGGCTGGGGGAGGCAGGGGAAGGTGTGGGACCCTCACAGCCGCCCCCGAGCTCACAAACCCCCAAAACTCACAGCCCCCCCCAGGCCCCACATCCTCAGGCCCCCAGCCCCAATATCAGGCCCCCGAACTTCCCCTTCAGGCCCTCTCAAAATCCCTCAAAATCCCTCCCATTTTTGCAGCCCCTCAGGCCTTTCCCCCCGCCCCCCTTTTGTCCCTTCCCTCTCACAGCCCGCCTCCCCAGGACCCCCGGGACCCTCAGCCCTCTGAGGGGGTCCCAGGACCTCCGATCTCCCCTCAGGATAACCCAACGCCCCGCCCCCCGCTGCCCTCAGGCCTTTTCCCCCCCTCTTTGCCCTCTGGTTCCTCCTCACCGACCCCCTCCCCCCCCAGCCACCTTCCCCGGCCCCCCTGGCCCCCCTGACCCCCCGATCTCCCGCAGCCCCCGCGATCTCCCGCAGCCCCCCCCGATCTGCCCCCCAGGACCCCCCAAACCTCCGCTCACGTTCCGCGGCCGCTCCTTTTCGGCCACCAGGGGGCACCTCGCGCCGCGCGCGCGTTCGAATCTCCGCGACGGCCAATCAGCGCTCGGCCCCGCCCCCGGGCCCGCCCTCCGCGTGGGGCATCACGGGAGATGTGGTTTTTACGCCAATAGCGAGGCACGGGTGCGCACGCGCATAGAGGGGAGGGCGGTGGGAGCGCAGGGGGGTCAGTGGTGTGAGGGGCGTGGTCACAGCAAAGGAGGTGTGGTCATTGTGATGGGGCGTGGTCACCGTAAGGGGGCATCCCCAGGTGTCCCCATGTGTCCCGCAGACCACCCTGGGGTTCCCCTCTGTTTCCAGGTGTCCCCAGGTGTCCCCTCTATTCCCAGGTGTCCCCAGGTGTCCTCCCTGCCCCCAGGTATCCCTCTGTCTCCAGGTGTTCTCAAGTGTCCCCACGTGTCCCCTGGACTCCCCTGGGGGTCCCCCCTGCCCCCAGGTGTCCCCCCCCGTCCCCAGACACTCCCTCCCCCTCTCCAAATCAGAAGCCGCAGCTCCAAACCCAGAGCATTTTATTGGGGCGGGGGGGGGGACAGACCACACGCGGGGCCCGGGGGTGTCCCAGGGGTATCCCAGGGGTGGGGTGACAACACTGGGCCCCCCTTCCCCCTCGGGGGTGGCGGCATGCGGGGGGGGGTGGCGGTTTGGAGGTATTTTCGGGGCGTTATGATGCTTTTTACAGGCGGGCACTGCGAGGGGTGGGGTGGCATGATCCCCATCCCAGCTCCCTGAGCCCCCTCCCCACGTCACGAGGCGGGGTCAGGCAGGGTAGATGATGAAGCCAGAGAAGGTGCTGGACTTGGGGATATTTTTGGGGTGGTTTTGGGGTGGTTTTATGGGGTTTATGAGCGGGGACTGCAGGTCGTGGTGTGGGGACAGCAGCGGGGGGGCGGAACCCCGTCCCAGCGTCCCGAGCCCCTTCCCCGTCCCGGGGAGGTCAGTCGGGGTAGATGATGAAGCCAGAGAAGGTGCTGTACTTGTTGGTGTTGCCCCCGTGCACTTTGCCCCCATCGAGCTTCACGAACACCTCGTCGCCCACGTCCAGGTGCAGGATGACGCTGTTACTCGCGTAGTCGTAGTTCTGATCCGCGTCCTGCGCGATGGCGCTGGCACGGACCTTGGGGGGGGCACGGGGGTCAGGGACCACCCCCCATCCACGAGGGAATGGGCGATGAGGTGCTCGGGACCCCCACGGGGTGCTCAAGGTCACGGTGTCCGGATGGGGCAGAGCCGATGTCCCCCCCGGGCCACGAGTGTAACCGAGGAGGACACCTGGAGACACCTGGGAACATCTGGGTAGAGCCCCTCCCGCACCACCGGGATCCCACAGGATAACAGGGGCACCCCGGGGGTCCCACAGGGTGATAGGGAGACCCCCCCCACCCAGGGCAGGCTCCAAGAACAGTGACCAGGAGCACGGGACCCTGCCAGGCCCCTGTGCAGCCCCTCCTCGGACCAGGGATGCCCCAGGGGGACATGGGGACAGCTCGGTTTGGGGGGGCATCCTGGGGGGACATCGACCACCTTGGATCGATCCTTGTTTTTCCCGGAATAAAAGGATGGGAAGAGTCCTGGGGTGAGGCCATTCGGGAGCAAACAAAGGGAGTGGCCAAGGGGGCACAGCCCACTGACCCCCTGTGCTGGGGGTGTTCCGGTGATCTCCTACAGCCCCCCCCAATTTCCCACCAGTTCCAAGCCCATCATTCCCAGGGGATTGTGGCCCCCTGGCCCCTATGGCAGGACTCCCAGGAATGGGGAGGTTGTGGCACCAAGGCTGAGGAGGGATGGGGGGGTGTCACTCCCCCCGTGGTACCAGAGGGGGAACAGGGTGGGAGCAGATGGAGGGGGGGGAGAGGGTGGGAACTGGGGGGGTTGGATGGAGAAAATGGGATGTGGGACTTGGGAGGGAGGAACTGGAGATGGGGAATTGGGAATGCGGGAAGAAGATGGAAATTGGGGTGGGATTAGATGAGGGAAATGGGATGGAGGAAATGGGATGTGGATTCTGGGGTGGGAGGAACTGGGGATGGGGAATCAGGAATGTGGGGGAAAGGACAGATATTGGGGGAGAAGTGGATGGTGGAAATGGGATGTGGGAAGGGGGAAGGAACTGGGGATGGGGAATCAGGAGTAGGAGAAAATCGAGATGGGAATTGGGGGGTATTGGATGGGGGAATGTGGGATCCGGGGGAGGTAGGAACTGGGGATGGGGAATTGGGAGCGAGAGGAAGAGGGAATTGGGGAGAATTGGATGGAGAAAATGGGACGTGAGGATCTGAGGGGCAGCAGAAGTGCGGATGGGGAATCAGGGAGGGGGGAAGCAGGATAGGAACTGGGGGTGGGATTGCATGGGGGAAATGGAACGTGGGGACTCGGGAGGGAGGAACCAGGGATGGGGAATCGGGAATGGGGGGAGTGTATGGGAATTGGATGGGGGAAACGGGATGTGGGGATTTGGAGGGGAGTGGGCTGGGGGTGGGGAATCGGGAATGGAGGGGGAGAGAATGGAAATTTTGGGGGGAGAGGATGGAAATTGAGGAGCATGGATTGGATGGGGGAAATGGGATGTGAGGATTTTGGGGGGGAGTAGAACCGGGATGGGGAATCAGGAATGGGAGAGAACCAGGCCAGGAGAGCTAAAATTAAGGAAAACCAAACCAGGAAATACGGGACGGGTGTAAACAAAAAACCAGGACGGGTGTAAACAAGGAAACCGAGGCACCACAAGTTGGGTGGGGAAACCGGCATGGGGAAAACCTGGATGGGGAAAACCGGGATGGAGGGGGAGCATACGGAGAGACATGGGGCCGGCAGAGGGCAGGGGTGGGCCCGGGGGTCTCTCCCCGCGTTACCTGCCCGTTTTTCATGAGGTCTGCCCACATGCTGGTGCCGTCCCCGCCGCGCATGAGGACGTGGTAGGTGAAGAAGTAGATGCCGGGCAGGGGGCACGTGAACTTGCCGCTGGAGGGCTCGTAGTAGTTGCCCACGTTGGTCACCACGTCGTCGAACCGCAGCACCTCGTAGCCCTCGTGGGGCTTCCGCAGCCCCGCGTAGAAGGCGATTTTGGGGCTGTAGAAGGACGGGATGTACCCCCCGGGTCCCGGCCCCGGGGGTCCCGGCAGGCCCGGCCGGCCCGGCTCGCCCGGGGGCCCCCGCGGGCCGGGGGGTCCGGGGGGTCCCCGCGCTCCGGCGCGGCCCCGGCGGCCCGGGGGGGGCTGCGGGGAGGCCGGGGGGGGCGGCTCGGGGTAGGGGTCGCAGACCATGCGGCAGCTCCCCAGCATCTCGTAGTGCGCGGCCGCCTTGGAGCTGTGCACGAGCAGCGGGATGGCCACCAACAGCACCAGCACCATCGCCACGCCCGCGGCCACCCCGGCCACCCGCCGCCGCCGCCGCAGCCGGGACGCGGCCACGGCCAGCAGGTCCTGCTCGCCCTTGGGGGCGATGGTGGCGATAGCGGGGGGCGCGCAGGGGACGCCCCCGGGGCAATCAGGGCACGGGGAGGGCGGGGGAGGAGGGGATGGGAGTGGGATTGGGGATGGGAATAGAGGCAGGGATGGGGATAAGGATGGGGACAGGGATGGGGACAGAAACGGGGCTGGGGGTGGGGAAGAGGGCGGGGATGGGGACAGGGATGGGGACAGAAACGGGGCTGGAAATGGGGACAGGAATGGGGATGGGGACAGAAACGGGGCTCAGATGGGGCTGGAGATGGGAACAAGGATATGGATGATGACAGGGATATGGATGGGGACAGGGATGGGGATGGGGATGGGGACAGCAGCCGAGGCCGGGGCTGGAGCTGCGGGTGGAGGCAGGGATGGGACTGAGGGCAGGGATGGGGCCGAGGATGGGATCAAGAGCGGGGATGAGACCGAGAGCTGAGATGGGGCCGAGGACGGATCGGGAGCAGGGATGGGACTAGGAATGGGGCTGGGGACGGGGCCGGGAGCGGAGCTGCGGGGGGAGCCGGAGATGGGACCGGGAGCGGGGCTGTGGCTGTTCCTGACGCTGGGACCGGGAGCGGGGCTGGAGCTGCGGGTGGAGCCGGGACCGGCGCTGCTGAAGGGAATGAAGCCGGAGCCGACGATGGTACCGGAGCGGAGCCGGGAGCGGAGAGCGGAGCTCCTGCAGCAGCAGCCGGGACCGGAGCCGGTGTTGGAGCTGGTGATGTAACCGGAGCCGGGATGGAGCTGGGAAGGACCCGGGAGCGGAGCCGGGAACGAGCCGGGATGGAACCGGGATGGAGCCGGGATGGAGCCGGGAAGGACCCGCGACCGAAGCCAGGATGGAACCGAAATAGAGCCGGGGAGGATTCGCCACGGCGCGCGGGGCAACTTCTCCCCAAGTTGTCCGTGAGAGGGACCCCCGGGACCGGGACCCCTGGGAATGAGACCCCCGCGAATGAGACTCCCGGGAGCGGGACCCCCGGGAGCGGGACCCCCTTGCCCCGGGAGCGGCTGGGCAGCACCACCCGGGGCGGTTCTCTGGGCCCCCTCCGCGCCCCTCTTGGGGGACCCGCGGCCCTGGGCCCTCGGTGGAACACCACCCCCCCCCACCAATCCCCCCCTCTCCGGTACCTGCCGCCGGTGCCGCCGCCCGCACCGCACCCGCCCCGCACGGCCCCGCTCCGCCCGCCCCGCTCGACGGCTCCGGGCACGGCGGGGGCGGGGAGGCGGCCGGGGGCGGGGGGGACCCGCAGGAGGGTGAGTGTGCAAGGGGGGGTTGAGTGTGCACAGTCCTGGGCGGGGGAGAGCGGGGAAGGGAGGATGCGGGGGGCACAGGGGGAACAGGAACCCCCCCCCATGCACAGGGACCCTCCCCCGGTGGGGGTCAGCCCCATGCAGGCAGCCGCGGGGCAGTTTTTGGGGTCCCTTTGGGGTCCAAACGCGTGGGGAGCTCCGTGTCGGGGTGGGGGGCTCACGGGCCCTCCCCAGCACCGTCCTGGGGGCCTCATTCCCGCCCCCGCCACCAAGGGGCCCCCAGGGGGGACAGATTGGGGAGGTGGGATGGAGGGGTGGGATGGGGGGGGTAAATGCATGAAGCCGGGGGGGGGGGGGGGGGCCTGGGGGGGGGGGCGTGTGTGTCTGTGCAGTGTCACAGTGGGACCCCCACAGACAGAAGCTGGGGGGGTGTGGAGGTGTGTGCACAGGTGTGTGTGGGGGGGTGCGCTCTGTGTGTGTGTGTGTGCTGTGTGTGCTCTGCGTGTGTGCTCTGTGTGTGTGCTCTGTGTGTGTGTGTGTGTGCTCTGTGTGTGCTCTGCGTGTGTGCTCTGTGTGTGTGTGCTCTGTGTGTGTGTGTGTGCTGTGTGTGTGTGTGCGTGTGCTCTGTGTGTGCTCTGTGTGTGTTCATGCTCAGTGCATGTGAGTGTGAGCCTGCTGCGTTTGTGTGTGCATGTGTGTCCTCTGTGTCCGTGTGTTCTGTGTCCGTGTGTTCTGTGTCCATTCCCTCTATATCCTGTTTGTGTCCATCCCATGTCCATGTGTCCATCCCACATCTCTGTGTCCATCCCATGTGTGTGTGTCCATCCCACGTCTGTGTGTTTATGTCCATCTCATGTCCCTGTGTCCATCCCACATCCCTGTGTGTTTATGTCCATCCCATGTGTCTGTGTGTCCATCCCACATCCCTGTGTCCATCTTATGTATCCGTGTGCCCATCCCACATCCCTGTATCCATCTTATGTATCCGTGTGCCCATCCCACATCCCTGTATCCATCCTACACCGTGTTCATCTCATGCGTCTGTGTCCATCCCACACCCCTGCGTCCATCCCATATGTCTGTGTGCCCATCCCACATCCCTGTGTTCATCCCACATCCCTGTGTGTTTATGTCCATCCCATGTATCCGCGTGTCCATCCCACATCCTTGTGTCCATCCCATACCCATGTGTCCACCCATGTGTCTGTGTGTCCATCTCACATCCCTGTGTCCATCCCACATCCGTCCCCAGCACATCCGTGTCCATCCCCACTCAGGGGTCACACAGGTGGGCTCCGCTCCCCCCGCCCTCCCCCCGTGGGTGATTTATCGGGTCCGTTCTCCCTCTCCCGGCGCTTCCAAAGGTCTCGGATCCCTCCGATCCCCGCGATCCATCATCGGCCGCGGATCGGCCGCGGATTTACGGCCGCGCTGCCCGCGATCGATGCGGCCCCGACACCGCCGTGTTTGTGCAACAAATTACGGCGCAGGGGGGCCAGAGGGGAGGGTCTGGGGGCGTCGATGCCACCCCGTGTGTCCCCCCCCACCTCGGGGACACGGCGGAGCCTCGACCCCCGCGCGGGCTGAGCTTAATGAGCAGCAACAGTGAATTAATTAAGACGGCGGCGAGGGGAAGCCCGGGCGCTAATTAGCAGGGCTGGGAGGTGACGGGGACATGAGAGGACATTGGGGGTCCCCGGGGGTCCTGGCGGGGGAGGCGAGGCTGGGGGGCAGCGGTGAGAGCGGGGGAGGTGGAGGGGTGGGGGGTTCACGGCCAAATCCTGCCTAAATCCCCCCCTGGGCTGAGCCTGGAGCTGGTTACGCTGGGTTTGGGGGGGGCTCAGTCACAGTCAGATCCTGAATCCCTCCTGGGCTGAGTCTGCAGCTGGTAAAACTAGGCTTGGGGGGCTCAGCCCCACCTTTGGGGTCCCTCATATCCCTGCCTCAGTTTCCCCATTCTGCTGAGCCCAGACAGGGCCCAGGACCCGCCCCGGACCCCCCCCCCGGATGAGGACACGGACCCAGGCCCCCCCCAGGCTGTGGGGGGCTGAGCCGGGGAGGCTGAGCGGGGGGGGGGGCGGCGGGGCCGGATTTGGCCGCAGCACATGAATAAATTCATGACACCACGTCCCCGTGTCCCCGCCGGCCCCCCCCTGTCCCCCCCCCGCCGCTCTGACACAACCCCACGGTCACCAGCTGCCTCCGCGGCCCCCCAGGACCCCCCGGCTCAGGGGGGGGCACGTCCAGTGCCGCCCAGTGCCGCCCAGTACACGGTGCTGAAGCGTCCCCCGTGCCCGGGGGTGTCACCCCGCTGTCCCCGGGGGGGAACGGATCGAGGGGACCCCCGTGAGAATGGATATGGATGGGATGGGGGCGGCCACGGGGGGGGCCCGGGGCGGGTCGGGGACAAACGGCCCGAATTGGAGGAAAATTGTCCTTGAGGCCACAATGAACCAGCGGCGGGGACACACACACACACGGGGGGGTGGTCCTGGAGCTGTCGCGGGGCTGGGGGGGGAGTCACAGCGCTGGGGAGTCCCCGCTGTCACCCGCACCCCAGTGTGCCCTCCAAGCCCTCACTGCAGCCCCCTTCCCTGCCCTGGCACCCCCCGGGCACCCTCAGCAGAACCCCCCCCGCCTCCACCCCAGCTCATTAGCGAGTGCTGTTTATTAGGGCCGGGGGAAGTCAGGGGGCTGTGCCAGGCCCCCCCCGGGCAGTGAAGGGCTCGGGGATGGGATGGGATGGGATGGGATGGGATTGGATGAGATGGGGTGGGATGGGATGGGATGGGGTGGGGGTCCCCCCCCTGGAGCAGCTGCATCGCCCCAGGGCTGAGCGGTGCTGGGGGGGGTGTCTTATCTGCACCCCAAACTCCCCGTGTGCCCCCCCCGGATGGTGCTGAGCCCCCGCCCCACAGCGGTGCTGGCGGGTCTCATCGACACCCTGAGCTCCCCCTGTGCCCCGACACCCTGAGCTCCCCCTGTGCCCCCCGGGATAGTGCCGAGCCCCCACCCCACCACGACCCCCCCACTTTGCCCCCACCGTGACGAGCCGTGGGGTCCCAGGCCCGTCCCGGGGGGAAGGGGCTGCGCGGGGATCCCCGGGGCGGGGGGATTTCGTGCCCCCCCCTTGTCCCTCCCCCCCGGCAGGAGATGGACGGACAGGTCGGGCCGGCTTCGATTCTCTGGACAAGCGACATTTATCAGGGATTCAGGAGATGTCGGAGCACAAACCCAGCTCGGCAGTGGGGGGGGCCCGCCGGACCCCCATCTCCGTCCTCACTGCCCCCTCCCCGCCGGGCCGGGGGGGGCCGGGGGGGCTCATTGCGATGCGCCTCATGCCCACCTGAGCCGGGCGCTGACAAATAGACATTTAAATGAGACAATTAGCGGGGCCGCGCGCTGACATTTCTAATGGATTAATGCGCCTCGCGCCTAATCCAGGCAAAATTCCCCCAATTCCGGGCCCGCGGCGCTGGCGGTGATGGACGAGCCCGCGGGGACCCCCGGGCCGGGGGGGGGCACCGGGGAGGGGGTGGGAGGGGACGGGAACGGGGATGGGCGTTTATATGTGTGTGTGTGTGATATGTGTGTGTGAGCACGTGTGTGTGAGAGCACACAGATGTGTGTGTGACACGTGTGTGTGAGAGCACATGTGTGTGTGACGTGTGTGTGAGAGCACACAGATGTGTGTGTGACGTGTGTGTGAGCACACGTGTGTGTCTGTGTGGGTTGGGGGTCACATGTCCCTCCATGTGCCCCCGTGTCGTGTCCCCACGTGTCCCCTCCATGTCCTCCCCTATCTCCCACCGTGTTCCCCGTGCGTGCCCCCCCCTGTCGCCCCCCCCCCGTGTCCCCGGTGTCCCCCCGTGCCCGGGCAGTGACAGATGCTCCAATTCCCAGCAAACTTCCCCCAAATCGATGCCCCCCGTCGGTGGCCGTGGTCGATCAATGGCATCAATTACACCCAAAACGGCGCTGGGGAGGGGAGGGGAGGGTTGGGGACCCCCTTAACCCCCCCCAGTGCCCCGAGACCCCCCAGGGCTCCTCTGCACCCCCCGGGGGTGCTGGAGGGCTCCGAGAGCAGTTGATGCCGCCGGGGGGGGGTTCAGCCCCCCTCCTCCCCATCGACTCGAGGCAAATTTGACATTTTTAAATCCAGATATTTAAAGGGATCGATCGGGATGTCAGAGAGACCCCCCCCCGCACCGAGGGGGGGGAACACTGAGGGGTCTGGGGGCTGCCCAGGCTGCGGTGACCCCCCCAGTGGTGCTGGCGGGGGCTGGACCCCCCCAAATGGGCCGCGGGGGGGGGCCTGGACCCCCCTGTTTGGGGCTGTCGGGGCCGGGGGGCAGCGGAGCGTGGGCGGGGGTCCCGCGGGAGCCGCTGTCAGGGAGGCAGCGAGGCGAGGGTGGGCAGCGGGGAGGGCCCGTCAGCCCTGACGGCAGCGAGATGGGGGGGCTACAGCGGCCCCCCCCCCGGCCACGGCACGGGGGGGCACCGGGGGGAGCTCCAGCTCTGCCGAAACCGGAGGGACAGCAGAGAGCAGGGGGGAGGTACCCCCAAAACAATGGGGGGGGGCTGGGGAGGCTCGTTCGGGCAGCGGCGATGGGGGGGATGAGCCCCCAAACCTCAGGGCAGCAGCGGTGGGGGACAACGCACACCCAAAACCCACAAAAACGGGGAGTCTGGGGGTCCCCATTCGGGCAGCGGCGAGAGGGGGTGATGGACCCCCAAACCTCAGGGCAGTAGCGATCCGGGGGGGGGGGGTGTCGCAGCCCCCCTGGGCACCCCTGAGAGGGGATTCGGGGCGGTGGGAGAGGTGGTGGGAGGGGGATCTGGGGCTGTGGAGGTCTGGGGGGGGCTCCAGGCCCCCACAGGTCCCCCCGTGTGCGGTGCCCCCCCCGCGGTGCCCTTTGCCCGGGGCAAAGTCTGGGGGTGACGCGGCGACGGCAGCGCGGGGACAGGTGGGGCAGGGGGGCCCGGGGGGGCTCACGGGGGGCCGGGGGGCCTCACAGGGTCCCGGGTGGGCTCACAGGGTGCTGGGTGGGCTCGGGGTGTCCTGGGTGGGCTCACAGGGTCCGGGATGGGCTCAGGGGGTCCCGGGTGCACCAGCAGCTCCCTGGAGGTCCCTGACATGGGGGGGGACACCGGCATGACCGGGGGTCCCTGACTCTCACCCCCCCCCCCCCCCCCCCCCCCCCCACCCCCGGGGCCCCCCCCAGGGCCCCCCGGACCCACCCCCCCGAGCCCCCCCCCCCCATGGCCAAGAGCCTCGTGGTGGCCCTGGGGCTGTGGGCGCTCGGGGGGCTCCTGGGGCTGCACCACCTGTACCTGGGCCGCGACCGCCACGCCCTGCTCTGGATCCTCACCCTGGGGGGCTTCGGTGCTGGGTGGCTCTGGGACCTGTGGCACCTCCCGGGTTGGGTGGCGACCGCCAACGGCCCCTCCCGACCCCCCCAAAGTGGGGCCGTGCCCACCCTTAGCCCCCCGCGCGTGGCGGGGCAGCTGCTGGTGGGGGCGTATTTCGGGCTGGTGGCCGCGCTGGGGGTCCCGTGGGTGCCCCCCCCGCTGGCCGTGGCGCTGGGGGTGCTGCTGGTGGCCTCGGTGGGCGACCAAGGAACCGACCGCCCCCGCGTCCTGGTCGCCGCCTTCCTCTCCTCCCTCCTCTTCCAGGGCGGGCTGTTGCCCACCAGCCTGGCGACCACCGCGGTGGCCGCGTGGCACCGCCGGTTCGAACCCCCCCGGGACCCCCCGCCCCCGCTGTCGGCCCGGCTGTGCCACCTGGGGCTGGGGGTCGCGGCTTTCGGGGCCCCCCTGGCCTGGGGGGGGGTCAGCGGGGCCCTGGGGGGCGCGGGCACCGTCCTGGCGCTGCCCCTCAGGGTGGGGGTCCTGCCCCTCCGCGCGGGGTGGGCGCTGCTCGAGGGGCTGGGGGTCGTCGGGGGGGCCCCCGAGGGGGGTCGGGGGGGCGCGGGGAGCGGAGCGAACGAGAGGAGGCGGCGGGCGCTGGAGGTGAGGGGGACGCGGGGGGGGACGAGCGGAGGCGGGGGGGGGGTGGGGGGTCTGTGGGGCGGAGGATGTTGGGATGGGGGGCTGTGGGGGCTGTGGGGTGGGGGGCTGTGGGGTGGGGGATTGTGGGGATGCTCTGCTGGGGGGTCCATGGGGCAGGGGATGATGTGCTGGGGGTCTATGGGGTAGGAGGGGCTGCGATGGGGGTCTGTGGGGTGGAGGGGGTGGGATGGGGGTCTGTGGGATGGGGGATGCTGGGATGGGGGGGCTGTGAGATATGAGAGGCTGGGACGGGGGGTCCACGGGGTGGGGGAAGCTGGAATGGGGGGTCCAAGTGGTTCGGCCGCTCCCACACTTCGGGGGGGCCACACCCCCGCTTTGGGCTCCCCCTCCACCGTCCCCACCGCCCTGCCCTGTGCACCCCGCAGGTCCTGGGGCTCCGCGGGGGCTGCTCGGCCGAGGACGTTCAGCGGAGCTACCGGGAGCTCGTCAAGCTCTGGCACCCGGACCACAACCGGCACCGCGCGCGGGAGGCCGAGCGGCGCTTCATCGAGCTGCAGGAGGCCTACGAAGAGCTGGCGGGGCCGCGGCGGGCGGTGGGGGGGGTGACACTGTGACAAACACGACACTCCCCTGTCCCCTCACCCCGGCCGTCCCTCGTTGTGTCGAGGCGGGACTCGAACCCGCATCTCCCGATCCCAGATCCCCTCCCCACAGCGACCCCCCCCATTCGGGCATTTCCGCCTGTTTCCGTCCACGTTCGGCGCTCTTCGCCCCGCCCATTATGGGCGTGATCAAAAGATCCAGGAATCTGATTGGTTGTCTGTGGGGTTAGTCACGCCCCTCTCGCGGGGAGGGCGGGGCTTAGCTGCGGAACGGCGATGGAGGGCGGGACTAAAGGGGCCTCCCCGCGCTGCCATTGGTGGAGCTCTCCCCGCGGGTGCAGGGTGATTGGCCGGCGGGGCGGGGGCCGCGCGCTGATTGGCTGTCGCGCGGTGGGGGCTCTGCCGGGCCGTGGCCCCCGCGCGGAGCGATCGCGGGAGGAGGAGAAGGGGGGGGGCAAAAAGAGAGACCCCCCGGGACACCCCCGGAACCCCCCGGTGAGTGCGGGACACCCCTCGGGACACCCCCCGGACACCCCCCCGACGTCTCCGGGATCGGCCCGGAGGGCGGGAGGAGGCGGGGGAGTCGCTGTTGGGGCCGGGCCGAGGGGTCTCGTGAGGGGGTGTGGGGGGAGGGCTGAGGGTCTCCTTGGGGGGGCTGAGGGGTCTCTTGATGAGTTGGGGGGTCTGAGGGAGTCAGAGGAGCCTTGTGAAGGTTTGGGGGGGTCACAGGGGGCCTCGTGGGGGGTTGGGGGGCTGAGGGACCTCAGGGGGGGGTCTGAGGGGTCCAGTGGTGGGGGGGGGCGGGGGGCCTTGTGGGGCTTGGGGGGGGCTCTGGCGGTATTTAGGGGGGGGTGGGAGGGACCTTGGGGGGGGTCTGGGGGGCTTTGTGGGGATGGGGGGGGGCTGAGGAGCTTTGCCAGCCCAAGGGGGTGACAGGAATTTTGGGGTTGTCAAATGGCTCCCAAATCCCCAGGGACTGGGGTTTTCCCTTCCTTGGGTCGTTATTCCCGACAGTTAACATGGTGAAAATAGGCAAGAAATTATTATTATTACTATTATTATTATTATCATCATCATCATCATTGTGTTCCCCCCAGAACCCTCCCAAAGTCCCTGGGTTCAGCACAGATTCTCACCCTCCCCATCCACTCAGGGATTTCTCCGTGGCACATCCAGGCAGCAGGATGTGGAGAGGCTTTTGCAGAGCCTGGTTCCCACTTTTCCAGAGTTTAAATCCCAC
>NW_020898002.1:32230-84165 GCF_003984885.1 Neopelma chrysocephalum | reverse complement strand
TGGAAACAGAGATTCCGGAGGGATGGAAGGGGAAATGTGGGATTTAATTCCATGTGGAGAATGGGGAAGATTCTAATTGGGATGTGGGAATTGTCCCTGAGGTGCTTTCTGGTGTAATTGGGGTCCTGAGGGTGCGATTTGAAGGGTCCCAGGAGCTTCAACTCCAGCTTGGGATGGGAGGAAAACTTGGAAAACCGGGAAAAATGGCCTGAAAAATTCCCTAACAACTTCCTGAGGGCTCGGCCTCAGTGTCCCACCAGATATTTTGGGATTTTGAGGGTTTTAGGACTATTTTTCCCTCATTCTGGGCTGTGTTTCCCACTGGATGCTCCCACGGGAAAGCTCTGGCTGCCACATCTTCCCTGGGAGGTTTTTCCTTGGATTCCATGATCCTGGAGATCTTTCCCAGCATAAAAATGGTTCTTTTGGAATATGTTCAGGCTTCTTCCCCTCAAAAGTTGCAGGGGGAGGGTCTGGAGAGTTTGGGGTCTTTCCTTCCCCTCTTTCCTTCCCTTCTTTCTTTCCTTCTTTCCCTTTCCTTTTTTCCCTTCTCCCTTTTCTCCCCCTTTTCCCCTCTCCTTCCCCTCCTTGTTCGGGAATATTTTACCCCCTGAACTCCACAGTTTTACCCCTTTGAAGCAGGAAAACATGTCCCAATTACCTCATAAAAGATGGATGTGGGATAATCCCTCATTCCCAGGCGTGCCTGGAATAATTCCGGACAATAAATGTGTGGATTTCCCTGGAATACAGACACCTCATTATCTCCCACCTTCCACTTCCCCCCCCAGGCCCCAAGAGGGACATTAAGGAATTATTCCTTTTAAATCCTGAGATGGGGTTTGGTATTCCAGGAGCACCTTTGGGATAGGAAGAGCCACTGGAATTGGCCTTTCCTTGTGTTTAAAAGGCTTCTGAAAACTGATTATCCTGTTTTTTTGGGGGGGAAAAACCCTGCAATTCCAGGCAGGCTGGTGCTGCTCCTTCTTTCCTTTGGGATAAAATCCCTGGATTGATGCATTTTGTGGCTGTTTTGGGGCAAAAATATTGACTTTTGGGTCAGAACCCACCAAGGAGTGTGTGAAAAGAAAGGATAAAAAAGTTTATTTTGCTCTACTTGAACTTCACATGTTTTGGGGGAGAAAAAAATCCCAAAGTATAGGGTTTAAATTTCCTGGGAATTCAGCAGAATTTGGGATAAAACTGGAACTGGGAGTTCTAAACAAAAAAACCTTCCCACCACAGCACAGGAATTTGGGCTGTTGGGGTGTTAAATCTTTATGTATTTTATTTAAATGTTATTTATATAATCTATAATAGATTTTATATATTTATATATTTTATTTCCTGGCCAGAATTCCCTTTTCCAAACCCTCATCCCAACCCTGGGTGTGTTTATTCCCCCCTTCCCACTTAATTCCTGTTCATTGTCCTCCTTTAAACTGAATAAAACTCTTATTTTTTGGCTGCTCAGGTGGAATTTTTGGGGGGATTTTTGAGCTTCGCCGGAAACTTCACAGACAATTTGTGTTTTTTTCAGCTTTTTGGGAGGACTTTGCAGTGTTTTTTTATGAGAAATCCCTGGATTTTTAGTGTCTGATCCCATTTTTTACTCAGGATTTAATTCCTTGTGCTCCACAGGGGGGGTCAGGGGCCACCTGGGGCCTCCAGAGTGTTGGAAATTGGATTTTTATTGGAAAATAATTAGAAAATGCCAATTTCTGTGTACTCAGGGATGATCCCCAAGATGGAAATAACCCGGAATATGAGACTCCATAATTCCAAAGCCAATTATCCACGTGATCCTTTCCAGGAGCCCAAAACACCCCCAAACCCCCCAATTTTTGTTTAATTCTTTCAAACACCAGTTTTTTTCAGCCGAATCTCCCTGAAACTGATAAAAACCCAGACAAATTTCTCCCTGTTTCTCACTTTTCCACCCAAATTTTCCTTGAATAATCAGTCTGGATGAAGCAAAAACAGCTCTGGAATTGGGAATTTGGGAATTGAGGGGTTTTTTTGACTTGCTGGCTGAGAAATTTAACTATTTTCCTTCTGCTCCCAGTCTCTTGTAACAATCCTCTGCATTTCCATGGGATCTGGGGAAGTTTCCTGCAGAAATTTGATCCTTCCAGCCAGATTTGGGTTGTTTTGCTCCCCGTAAATTCCCTTAAAACAACAATATTTGATTGAAATCTGGATTTTTGGGGCAGTTTTTGGGCTTTCCTGTGTCTCTATAACCCCCCCACCTCCTCTTGTGTTAATTCCTGTTTTCCCACTGAATTCCCACTCGGATTTAGTGGGTTTTTCCAGCCCTTCATGTTGAAAACTCCCACTTAAAGCTAGGTTGGAATTCCCAGGGATCTGCCGGGTCCCAGGAGCTTTACCAGGTGAAATATTAATTAATATTATTTAATTATCAAGAAGTAACCATTTTATCCCATTTTATCTATCCGTGGGCTTTGATCCCATTCCCAATATTCCGTTTTCTCCTCAAAATTCCCTTTTCCAAACCGTCATTTGTTCCACCCCCTTTAATTCCTGTTGATTTTCCTCCTTTAAACTGCACAACAAAACTCCATTTTTTGGCTGCTCGGGTGGGATTTTTGGGGGGATTTTTGACTTTTCTCAAAAAACTCCACAGACAACTCATATTTTTTCCAGCTTTTTTATGGACTTTGAGGTGTTTTTGCCCCGATTTGCTCCCGGGATGCCCCTGCAGAGGCACTTTTTAAACATCCCTTTGTTCCATGGATTAGAACCCAGGGAATTAAAACACTCCCAAGGTGCTCCAAACCCCTCATTCCTGAGCATTCCCACCGATTTTTTTCCCAAAAATAAGATTATAAAAGGGATTTTGGTCTTGGTTTTGTTGAATTGCTGCATTTTAAGCCCGGCTTTGGGTTTAAAGCCCTTCCAAAGGGTTCTAATCCCGGGATCAGAGGTCGGGGCGGGAGCTCCAGCCTTTCCTAAGCTCCGGCTTTATCTGGAATCCGAAGGTTTTCCTGGCACAGCATTTCCTGGTTGTGGCCACAGGCCACAGAGCAAAGCAGGGAAGTGAAACTGGGCTGGAATCCCTCGGATCCCCCTGGAATTCCCAACTCCAGACTTGGTTTTTAGTGATGAAGGAGTTTTAACTGGGAAAAGCTGAAGGCAGGAGTTTAATCCCTTCCTTTTGGGACTCTTTGCAGGTAAAAAATTCCTTTTCCTGTTTGTTTTTTTTTTTGTACAGAAAGTAGGGTTGATTTCATCTGGGATTTCAATCGTTGGGATTCACTCCTTGGGAATAAGTTTGGGAGCTTGGAAGAAAAGTCCAGAGTAGAAAAGACTGGTTTTAAATCCCAACCCTGTCCCTGTTCCTGGAGCATTCCCAAGACTTGTGAATCCTTAAAAACAATCCTGGGAATTGTAAAAATCCTTAAAAAAATCCTGGGACCTGTAAATCCTTTAAAAAAATTCCTGGGACTTGTCAATCCTTAAAAAAATTCCCTGGCACTTTTGAATCCTTAAAAACAACCCCGATCTAGGGGTTAATTAATCCTGCAGCAAATTCCCTGTCAGGTCATTCCTGCCCCTTTTCCTGCCAGGGACAAACTCTCCCAATATCCCAAATATTTTGTGCCTCCGGATCCCTCTGTTTTCCAGAGGAAAATGAGAATTTTGGAGTCTGTTTTCCATAGAAAATGGGAACTTTGGGAGCTTTTCCACTGCTCCATCGGGAGGTTTATCCCAGAGCCGGATCTATTGTTCCCTCACCTTTGGATCCTGGTCTTTGTTTAACCCTTATCCTGCCTTTTTTTTCCCCAAGGAAAATCCCCCCCTGGAATTCCCACCTTGGAGGGTGGGTTGTGCCCCTTGAAAAAAGCAGGAAGAAGGGGTTAAATCTGGGGGGTTTTGGGATTTTGCCTTTTCTGGGGGAATCAATCCTGAAATCCAGGAGTTTGGGTTGGCCCTGGGTGGGATCTGATCCCGAAATGTTGGGATTTGTGGCAGTTTTTATTGTTTTAGTTCCAATCTCGATTTTTTCACTCACTGTCAGGGGTTTAAAGTGGCTTTAAATTCAAGGGTTGAACTGAAGCAAATCCAAAGGGATTTTGGGCTTTGTGGATATTTTATGGATAATTTATAATGGAATAAAGTTCATATTACATAACATTTATATTGAGTATAATTTATGTGTTTGTATTAAGCAGAAAGTATATTATACAACATACAGATTATATTTAATAAGATCTATACAGCATAGAATATACATTGTATAAAATTAATATAGAAAATATTTATATATAACATGTTATTATATAATATTTTATAAATATACAAAATAATGTTATAAATATGTAAATTTTCCTTTAAATACATATTATGTGCTGTAAAATTTATAAGGTATAAAAATTATATGCTGTAAAATTCATAATAGAATAATTTATGTGATATAAAACTATATTAGAAAAAGCTATATGAAATTATATATATTTATAATATATGGAGGTTATTTTATCTGGGATTTATTTTATATGCCATTTATGTTATAAGAATTTATAATATATAGAATTATTACATTTATGCTATAAACATTATAATATATAACATTACATACAATTTATAGTATATTTAATTCTGTAATATATAAATTAAAGTATAGAAATCATAGTGATTGTAGACAATATTTTATAGCATTATTTTTTATATTTCTAACATTTAATATCATTAATAACACATAAATTAAACCTATATAATAAATACAAATTTATATCTATTTTTAGCTGTTTTTTTTCCTGTCTGGCTCTTTTATCCCTTTCAAATCCCAACTCCTTAAAAACCCCTGGAAGCCTCTGGGAACACTTTGCCTCCCACCCCAGCAATTCCCTCCTTTCATCCCTTGTTGTTGTTCCCTCTTTTCTCTTCCAGAAATTCCACCTGGTGCTGGACAGAACCTCCCCCAGGAAGGAGCTGCTCTGCCTGTCCCCACATTCCCAACAGCTCCCCAGTCCCCCAAAAACGCTCAGAATTCCCATTATTTCTCCCGTTTTTGTGGCCGAATTTGGAGCCGGAAATGTCTAAAAAGCAGAACACAAAAGGTAAGACGTGACAGGGTCAAACCTCCCGTTTTCCACCCGGCCCAGGGCTGGTGATTCCCAAGTTTTTTAATTGGGAAAAGGCCTCGTTCTCCCGCCGTTCCCTGTGACAGCTCCTTGTCAGGTCTCGGTGACATCTGGGACCTTCCGGGCTCGGTGACATTTTTAGGAGCATTTCAACTCCCCACTTGGACAGCTGTGACTTCCAGGCTCTCATGGGAATATCTCAGCCTTTCCACGGGCAGCAGGAGTGAAAAGAGCAGGAAAAAAGGGGAACGTTGAGGGAAAAATAACAGTTGGGAAGTGGCAGAGCTGGACTTTGTGGGGTTTTTGGGATCCCAGTGGTGAAATCCCATTGCTGGGCCTGGATTTGGGGTGTGTTTTTATTCCTTATGGATTAATTCTCCCCAAATTTGGTCGTGTTTTCCACAGATACTGGGATTTGGGGACAGGATTCCTCCTTGGAGTGGCTCGTGGGAGCCCCTTCCTAGGAGTCCAGTCAAGGAATGAGCCTGGATTTGGGGTGGGAAGGCTCAGGCCTTGGGAAAACACTTCCCTCTTGGAAAAGCACCTCAAATGAACCCTCTCCAAGCCTTTTTTTCCTTGGATGTGGCACCAGGAGCAGTTTTTTCTCTCCCCGCCCACCTTTCTGTGCCACCTCGGAGCTGATTCCAGGAGATTCTTTGTGCGGAATATTAATTCCAGAGGGTGTTTGTGTGTCGGGAGGTCACATTTTCTCTTTATTTGCACTGACTAATTAATAATTTAAGGCTCCTGAGTTGACAATTCCCGTCCTCTCCCTCCTGGAAGAGCTTTTGTTCTCCATAAAGTGGTTATTTCCAGAGGCTTTGTCGCAGAAATGCCATCAACCTGAGGAGCCCTGAGCTGGATCCAGGCACTTAGTCCTGGAAATCGGGATATGGGGTCATTTGGGAGTGGTTTCCAATGGTTGTGTTGGAGTTTGAGCCCTTGGAATCATTTAAGGAATCCTTTAAGGATTTAAGGAATGGAGTCGGTTCCGTCAGTGCTGAGGGAAAATCCCACCTGGGAAGGGAACTGAGGGGTCTAGGAGGGGAAAAACAAGGGGGAAACTGAGGGAAAAGATGGGAAGTTGTGGGAAAACATTGGGAAGTTATTTTGAGGGAATTCAGGCTCTGGCCAGAGGGAAAATCTGGCTTTTCCTGACATGGGGAAGGAGCTTTTCCTGACCTGGGGAAGGAGCTTTTCCCAACCCAAGGAAGGATCTTTCCCTTCCCACAAAAATGCAAATTCCGAACTCTTGAGTCCCGGCGGCCGCGTTTGAAATTCCGTCCCTTCCCGGGGAGCCCCAGTGCCAGCAGATCCCATTAAGGATTCCTGGGAGCACATCCAGGGCCGTATCCAGCGGGTTTGGGGTCGGCTAAGGCGCATAATTTTTGCATGAGAAGTGTCTGAGCTCCAGGAGGATTTGGGGCTGGAGCAAAGCAGCCGGAGAAGGGGCTTGGAAGGAGCTCCCTGCCCTGGGAATCCCAGCACTTCCAGCTGGGAATAGGCACTTGCCAGGGCTCAGGAGCCTCTTTAGTGTCCTTGGTGATGATTTGGGATCAGTCTGGACAAGGGGATGGAGGCACATTCAGGATGGCACCGAGTTGGGTGGGATGTGGGAAGGGACAGAGGGATGGGCCAGGCTGGATCCGTGGGATCCTGGAACTCTGGGATTCCTTCCCCAGGATCCTCAGTGGCTGCTCTGCCGTGAAAATTTTGGGGGGAAACATCATTAATTCCCCCTGTTGAGGTGAGGTTGGAGCCCTTTGGAAGATGAAGGGCTGGAATGCTGGGGAGTGACGTGGGGGGGCGGGAATGTGGATCCAGCCAAGGGGCTTTGAGGGATTTATCCTCTCAGAATCCAGGGCTGACCTTTCCATCATTCCCAGGGCTCTGTCACTGTGTTTGGAGCTGTGGGGGAGGAAAAGCTCCGTCAATGTCTGGGAGTCAATGGGGCGTCTCCGACCCACGTCCTGGTTATTTACAGGAGGGGAGGGGGGGAACCAGCGGCTCTGGGATATCGGGAATGTCGGTGGGATGGAGCAGGGAGGGCAGGGACACAGCCAGGGACACTCTGCAGGAGAACTGGGCTGTGGGATCCCCAGATCATGGGGAGCTGCCAAGGAAAAGGGATCCGGGTGTGATTTACTGGGACAGAAATGGGGTGACCTGGGGGTTCAGGTCTCAGGAGGGAACAGGTGTCATGGAATTTCTGGGGAGTCCTGGAATTATTAAGGTTGAAAGAGCCCCCTCAAACAGTTGGATTTGGTGTCTCAGGGGGCTTTTCCAGCCGTAATAATTCCAGCACCAAGAGGGTCATGGGATTTCCAGGGGGTTCATGGGATTAGTAAGTTTGGAAAAGCCCCCTCAAACAGTTGGATTTGGTGTCTGAGGGGACTTTTCCAGCCTTAATAATTCCATGACTCCCTGGAAAGGGCTGGTGGTGCCAAATGGGGTCATTCCAGACCTCGGGGTCCTGTTTTTATCCCCTCCAAGGCCCTTCCTGAGCCCTAAACCACCATATTTTATCCCAGAAAACCACAGCAACATCCCTTTTCCTTCTTAAAACCTGGAATTAGACCTGCCTGGCAGGAAGTCCCCCCGGGAATGGCTGGGGATGTGCAGATTTATGTGACCTTTTGGATGTCAGTGATGGCTCGTCTCCGTTTATGGGTCTCTTGGAGCATCCAAACATTCCCTGGGAGCTCCTGGAACACAAACTGCTGGATCTTCATTCCCATTTATCAGTCTGGATGCCACTGGTGTCTCCAGGAGGAGGAAATTGGTATCCAAGGGCTGCTCCAGAGGCTCCTTAACTCTTTGTTGCTGGGATCAGGGGGAGGTTTAATGTGGGGATGAGGGGTGGGAATGGTCCTTGTTCATCCCAGTCTCTGCTCTGGGGGATCCCAGGGAATGGCTGGATTTTGGGATAAATCCAACCCCCAGGGGGTGCTGGGGCCCTGGAACAGCTCCCCGGGGAAGGAAGAGGCTCCAAACCTGCCAGAGCTCAGGGAAAGGCTCTGAAAAGTTGGGAATTGGGGAGGTTTCGGGGTGTCCTGAGCAGGGCCTGGAGCTGGACTTTGATCCAGGATAGTATTCCATAATTCCAGAGGTCAGGGAGGGTTTGGACAATGCTCTCAGGTGCTGGGATTTTTGGATTAGTGGGATTTGGGGTCCATGTTCTCCTTGGCACAGTTATTTAGGACTTTCCTTTTCCCACAGATCCCTCGGGATTTATCTTTGATGTTCAGTCCAACACTGTGATGGCCCAGGGAGGGACCTTTGAGAACATGAAGGAAAAGGTAAAGGAGCCTTTGGAATCTTTATTCCAGATAAATCACCTCCCACAGCCCAAATTCCAGCCAGTTTTCCATGTTTTTCCCCCCAGATCGGAGCTGTCCGAGCGATCGTTCCCAACAGGAGCAACAACGAGATCGTCCTGGTCCTGCAGCACTTTGACAACTGTGTGGATAAAACAGTCCAGGCCTTCATGGAAGGTGGGAATTCTGGGATTTGGGATGGAATTTGGGGTGTGGGAGGTTCATCCCGTGTTTGTGGACAGGGATTTGGTGCCCAAACCTGTGAAATGACAGAGCCAAAGGGGAGATTTCGGGGATTTTTTTTCCTCAGAAACTTGGATTTTTCCCCTGGAAAATGGGATTTTTCCCCCCAAAAGTGGGATTTTTTTCCCTGTATCCCAAGGGAGCAACATCTCAATTGGGAATTCCCAAAGTCCAGCTCAACCCCCTCCTTTTATTCCATCAACCAGGAGATTTGCAACTTGGTTTTCCAGGTGTGTGGAAGCACCTCCAAGTGTCTGGGAAGGACCTGGAATGCTCCTTTTCCCACCTCTCATCCCTGTTTTCCTTTACAGGGAATGCCAGTGAGGTGCTGAAGGAATGGACTGTGACAGGCAAAAAAAAGGTACCACCCCTTAAATATTCCCTAAAACCTTTGGAATTTGGGGGATCCAGTTGGGAATGGTGGGAAAGGGAATCCCACGGGGAGTCTGAGCTGCACCTTGTGGGGACCTGGCACAGAAATTCCCTGTTTTCCTGTGGGATTTCCATGAGATTTCCCATGAGATTCCTGTGGGATTTTTACGAGATTTCCCACGGGATTCCTGTGATTTCCCATGAGATTTCCTGTGGGATTCCAGTGGGATTTCCATGAGATTTCCCAAGGATTCCCATGGCATTTCCATGAGATTTCACAGGGCATGACACCTTCACACCTCATTAATCCCCCTGCATTCCCATATTGTGGGATAAATCCCTCCCTCTTCAAACCCATTTAACTCCCTTCCCTTCCAGCCAAAATTCCCTCCAGGAATCACAAATCCCCTCAGGAATCACAACTAACATATTTTTTCCCCCCCCGCCGAAATTCCCAGAACAAAAAGAAGAAACCCAAACCCAAACTTCCCAGTGGCTCCAGCTCTGCCCTCCCAGCCCCTGGAAAACCAGTTCCTCCTGGAGAGGAGACCCCGGGAAACTGGGAGAAGGGGGGGGATGAACGGATTCCACGTGAACGGCTGCGCCCAGGACACGGAATCTGTGGATTCCCTGAGCGAGGGCCTGGATGGGATGTCGATGGATGGCAGGGAAGTGGATGGTCAGTGCTGGAAAACCAGGAATGGGAATGGTGGGGAGGGGCTGGAGGGCATTTGGGGGTATTTTCCTTGGGTTTGGGTGCTAAATCCTGATTTTCTGGTGGAGTTTTTGGGGGGATGTTTTTGGGTCCTACATCCTGATTTTTCCAGGTATTTTTTCAGCACAGCCTTGATTTTCTGTTTTTTTTTTTTCTGGGAGGTGTCTTCCTTGGTTTTGGGTCCCAAATCCAGATTTTTGCTGGATTTTTTGGGCTCAGAGTTTGCCTTTCCCCAGCAGAGCCCGGCCTGAGGAATGGACTGTCCGGCCCTGACCCCCCAAGGCTCCCCATCCCTCCCCCCAGGGCTCTGCCCACCCCCCACTCCGACCCCCGGGAAGAGGCTCCGGTGTCACCCCCCGGCAGGAAAATGGGTAAGGACACAAAACCTTGGGAGTGTGGAGGGATTGGAGGGTTTGGAGCCGCTCCTGGAGGAGGAGAGGCCTTGGGAGCTGGGCTTGGTTAGGCCAGACTGGGAGGGGAACTCATCAGTCTGTAAAATATGTCAGATATCCATAAAATATATGTCAAATATCCATAAAAATACAGGAAAAGCTGCTCAAGCCTTGGATAATTGAGGGAAAACCATAAAGCCATGGATTCATGGAATGGTCTGGGTTGGGAGGGACATTAAAGGTGATCCAGTGCCACCCCCTGCCCTGGGCAGGGGCACCTCCCATAGTCCGGGTCCTTCCTCCTCCTCCTCCCAGCACAGCAGGAATTCCAGCACTTTCTCTGGAGCAGGGACAGCTCATCCCTCCCCCACATCCCATCACATCCCGGGGCTGTTCCTGAGAACCTGTGAAGGGTCAGGCCGGGGCTGTGACAACGAGTGACAACAAGTGACAGCCCTGGAGGGGGTTCCCCCCCCCTTTTGGGGTGTTTTGTCCAAATCTGGGATGTGACAATAACAGGGAGGGACAGGAGGGACCTGGAGACCCCCCGGTGACCGGGGAGGTTGTGCTGGGGGGGATCAGGGGTGGAGTTCAGGGAATGGTGGAACAAGATCCGTAATTTCACTTGGCAGGAGCCAAACTCTGCCCCCGGGACCCGAAAGGACGGGTCCTGTCACCTCCTGGTGGGAGGATTTTCATCCCTTGGAGAGTCCAGACATTCAATCCCGGAGAAGTCATGGATTTCCCATCCGTGGCAGTGTCCCAGGCCAGGCTGGAGCCACCTGGGATAGTGTGAGATGTCCCGGTGGTGGAGGAGCTTTAAGGTCCCTTCCAACCCAAACCATTCCATAATTCCATGAAATTCCCCTCCCCGGACAAACTGTTGATCTCCCTCGTGCTTTGGAGCAGCCTGGGCTTTGCTCATCTCCAGCCCAAACCCAGCCCAGGGCTGCCTTTGATCCCTGCCGTGCTTCTGCAACATCCCTTCCCGTGCCCGTGGGAAGGATCCAGGGGCTGGAATTGCCTCCAGAGGCTGGAATTGCCTCCAGGGGCTGGAATTGCCTCCCGAGGCTGGAATTGCCTCCAGAGGCTGGAATTGCCCGTTCCCTCCCGTTCCAGGGTCAAACATCGAGAAGTCGGTGAAGGACCTGCAGCGCTGCTCCGTGTCCCTGGCGCGGTACCGGGCCCTGCTCAAGGAGGAGATGGACACCTCCATCAGGAAGATGAAGCAGGTCTTTGCCGAGCTCCAGAGCAGGTGGGTGGGAATTTGGGGATGGATCCTGCTCCTGGGATGGCTGGAATTGGTTGTCCAGTGGGGTTTGGGCTGCACCACCCTCTGGGAGTGTCCCAGGATGGTGGGAGGTGTCGCTGCCCATGGAGCTGGATGGGCTGTAAGCTGCTTCTCAACCCAAAACATTCCATGATTCCATGATTTTCCCTGAATTATTCCAGGCTTGAGCAGCTCTTCCTGTTTATTTGCCTGGGGTCATGGAACAGTTTGGGTTGGAATCACCTTTAAAGGGCATTTTTCTTCCCTGGGGGCTCCAGGAGCTGAAGAGGGACAAAGACGAGGGGTGAGGGGCTTCCATCTGGAAAACGGGAGATTTAGATGGAATTTTGGGATGAAATTCCTGCCTATGAGGCTGTGAGGGGCTGGGATGGATTTTCCAGAGGATTTCCCATCCCTGGGAGTCCCAGGCCAGGTTGGATCCCCCGGGATAGTGGGAGGTGTCCCTGCCCACAGCAGGGGTGGGACTGGACGAGCTTTGAGGTCCCTCCCGACCCAAACCATTCCATGAATCCATGACCAAAACCAGCCAGGGCTGTGCCTTGGTTTGCCCCCTGAGCCGAGCTGGAAGGAGACATTTTGGGATGTGGAAGGAGAAGTTTTGGGATCTTGTGGCCTGTTCCTGCCTGTACCTGGAGGAACAAACATTCCCATTCGAAACCCTTAAATTAGGCTTGACTTTGATGTCACCAGGGAGGTCTAAAAACACATCAAAAGCCTTGTTTTCCCATTTTAATCCAGCCTTAAACTGTGCCCTCTGTGTGTAATTAGTGCTGGGGTTTAATTGGGACTGGGTTTGTGCTGGGGATGATGTTTGGAGCAGCTGATTGAACCCAGCCCTGAGAAACTGCACAAATATTGGTTTTGGGGGAAGAAAATATCCATAAAACAAGACAATATCCATAAAACCCTGCCCTGGGTTGACAAGGAGCTGAAATCCTGCTCCCGCATCCCGGGATTTCAGCAGCTCTTGGTGTCAAAAGCTGTTTGTGTCAAAAACCTGACAGTTTTAAGTTACTAAAAACAAGAATTTAAAACCTTTTAGCCACTTTTGCCTGCTCATTGTGGCCTTGTTCTTGTGCTCCTGCAACATTCCCACCGGAAAGTGCTTCCCTGAAGGAAGTGGGGTTTTTTTCCAGGCTTAAAATCAACTTAAAATCAGTTAAAAATGGGAATCAATAAGTCTGGAACTTCCCTGAGGGTTTGGGTCGAAGGTGCCCAGGGGGTTTTGGGGTCTCTGGGCTGAGCCTGGAGAACTCCCAGAGGGAATTCCAGCCTTTTCCCAGCTATATTGTCTTTATTATATAATTATATATATTTACATATTATTGTATATAATACACAGAATATATTATAATTATAATTTTGATAATATATCTTATAATTCCTACAATGTATTATTATCTATATTATATAACATTAACTATATTATTATCAAAATTCTATGTTATTGGAGTGGGGGTTTAAGGATTTTTTAACCTCTCCACACAAATTCCACGTGTAAAAACCTTCTTCCAGGTCTGGAAAACATCCTTTCCTTGGTTAACAGGGATTAATCCTGGTACTAATTCCTGGTTAACAGGGATTAATCCTGGGAACAGGATGAGGCCCTGAGACTGTTCCTGCATTATAATTAATCATTAATTAAGGAATATTTAATTAACCCACGTTCCCACCCTTCTCCAGATCCGGGAATTCCGGATGCTCACACGGAGATGGGCAGGAGGGAAAGGGAAGCTGTGGGAGGGGAAGATCCAGATGTGAACACTCTGGGAATGGCTGGGAATGGCCTGAAATGGCTGGGAATTCATTAATTAAGGCTGAGAATGGCTGAAATGGCTGGGAATTCATTAATTAAGGCTAGGAATGGCTTGGAATGGCTGGGAATTAATTAAATAAGGCCACATTCCCCCCTTCTCCCCCAGCTCCCGGAATTCCTGCCCTTTCCAGGGGACACTGAGGGACCTGTGGGTGCTGCACGTCCAGGTGTGGCCACCCTGGGAATTCCTGGGAGCAGGGAGAAGCCTCATTCCCGTGGCTCTGCCCCTTCCCTGCCCTGGAAAAAGGCAGGAGGAGGGAGCCATAAATCACCAGAAGCAGCCAAATGTCAGAGCTGCTGTTCCAGGGAATTGTGGAGATTGATCCCCCTCCCTCCCAGGGAAGGGGGGGTTGGTATTTCAGTGCCTCAGACAGGGACTAAATTAAACATTCTACCCATTTTCCAACATTTTTCCCTCAAAAAAGGCGAGGGATGAAGGGCTGACCCCGCTGTCCCCCGGTGGCTCCGAGGGGGGAACAGGGACAGGAGGGTTTGGGCTTTTGTAGTTGGGAATGAAAAGGGAAATGAGCCCAATTAAAGGGCTGGATTTGAATTCCTGACTCACCTGGAGCAGTGGGAACCAGGAACGGGGGCAGGGGGGGCTTAGAGGGGCCCAGGGTCTGTCTGGGAGCCAGTTCCTGCACAAAGCCAGACTGGGGGGACTGGGATTCCTTTGGGGATTGTGAGCACCTGGGGGAACGGGTGGGAAAGGCTCTGGAGTGGGAGCAGAGGGATGTGGAGATCCGGGAGGCTCTGGGGCATCTGAGAGGGTTCTGCCTTCCCTGGGGGGCTGTTCCTCACCTGAGAGAGCTCCGGCTCACCCCGGGGATTTGGGGTCACCTGGGTGGGCTCGGGGTGACCTGAGGGGGCTCTCAGTCACCTAAAGGGGCTCTGGGGCACCTGAGGATGTTTTGCCTCCCCTGGGGGGGCTTTGGGTGACCTGAGGGGGCTCCAGGACACCCGAGGGGGTCTCTGTGTTCCCCTGAGGGGTCTCTGTCCCCCCCCCAAGGGGTCTCTGCTCCCCCCCGGGCTGACTCTGGCCCAGGGTTTGGTGCTGCTGTTCTGGGGGGATTTCAGTCTCATGGCACCAGACCCTCCTGAGCCCCTGGGGCTGTACCCTGCCCAGGTGTCCCCCGTGTGTCCCCCGTGTGTCCTCCGTGTGTCCCCGTGTGTCCCCCATGTGTCCCCAAGGGCCTCAGGCATGGCAGAATCCCTGTGCTGGGCTCCAGGTGAGCTCCAGGTGCCCCGTGGGGCTCCCAGTTCCTGCTCCCCAGTTCATCCTCCTGTCCCCAAGTCTCTGCTCCCAGTTCCTGCTCCCCAATTCCTCCTGTCCCCAGTTCCTCCCTGTCCCCTCCCCATTCCAGCCCAATCCGGGGCTCTCCAGGCGCTTCCCGCGGTTCCAGCTCCACCTGCCGGTGTGTCCCGGCTGGATCCTCCTCCTGGAGCCTTTCCCTGCCCTCTCCAGCACTAAATCCCTTCCCTTTTCCCTGTTTTCCGCAGCCTCATGGACCGGGAAGTGGCTTTGCTGGCCGAGATGGACAAAGTGAAGGCAGAAGCAAGTAAGGGGCTGTTCTTGGAGGGGTTTTCCCAGGATTTTCCTCCTGTTCCCATCATTCCCAAACACCTCAGGACTCCATCATGGCTGTTACAAACCTCCCCAGAGGGTGGGAATTCCCGAAATCCTGACATTCCTGAGGATGGAAACAGCTTTTCTGCTCACCTTTAGGGTCCCTCCCAACCCAAGCCATTCCATAAAATTCCATTAAATTCCCTTCAGGGTTTCTCCTACATCCCACCTTTCGGGATAGGGGGGCTGATGGGATTTCCCCGACAGAATGGGGACAAATCTAACGGAAGAGACCCAAATTCCAAAGGTGACAAAGGGACAGAGTGCTCCCGACGTCCCTCCTGGAGCTTCCACCTCTGTTTTGGTGCCTGTTTGGAGCTGGAATTACCCCAGGGAGGGGCCTGGGGGGTCGGAGGGGTGGTTTTTCCCTGATCCAGGGCTGTTTTCCCAGTGGAGATCCTGGTGGGGAGGCAGAGGAGGGCGGAGGCCCTGCGGAAACTCACAGACGGGGCCGCGCGGATGTCGGAGGAGCAGCTGCTGGAGCTCAGGGCTGACATCAAGGTGGGCCCTGGGGGCACCTGGGGGGGCACCTTGAATTCCAAACACCTCGGATTCCAAACAGAATTTAAAGTGGTTTTGTAAAATCCTGATTTCACCCAACACCTGGGGAAAGTTCCACATTCCCTAAATTCCCTGAAACCCCTCCTGTCCTGGGCTGAACCAGGAGGGTCTCCCCCATCCACCACAGAACTGGGAGGATCTCCCTGTTCCCTGCTCCCCTTCCCAGCCCAAATCCCCCCTTTTTCCCCCCTTTTGGCAGCACTTTGTGAGCGAGCGCAAGTACGACGAGGAGCTGGGCAGGGCCGGCAGGTTCACCTGCGACCTGGAGGGGCTCAAGAGGAGCATCACCTGCTTCGGCCAAGGTGGGCTGGGGGCTCCTGGGGGTCACTCCCCTGAGCCCCCCCCGTCTGCTCCCAGAGTATCCTGTCCGGTATCCCAGTGATCCCTCTGACCCCTCCCCTGCTGTCTCTGTTCCAGTGTCCCACCCCAAGACCAGCTATTCCAGCCGCTCCCGCTGCAGCTCCGGCCCCCCCGGGGCCCCCCCCGGGCCCCCCCAGTGCCTCCCCCACCCCCAGCACGGCCGGGAAAGCCCCGGGACCCCCCGAGGGGGCTCTGGGGGACACCGGGGGGGGACGGCCCCAGCCCCCCCCGAGAGGTGGGTCTGGAGAGGGGATGGGGGGGTCTGGGGGGCTCTGGGGGGTTCCCTGGATGGATCGGGCCTACGGATTGGGGGTTCAGGGGACGGGGGTGTTTGAGGGGGGGGGTCCAGGTTCTCACCCCCTCTCATTCCCAGCCTTCCCAGATTCTCAGGATTTAGGTGTTCCCAGAGCGGGATTTGGGGGTCCAGGGGAGGGGGTTTGGAGGTTCCCAAATTCCCAGGATTTGGGGTTCCAGGGGAGGGGGTTTTGGGGGGGGTCCCTGTTCTCACCCCCCTCCATTCCCAGCCTTCCCAGCGGATCCGGAGGGCAGAAGCAGGACCTGGAGCCCCGACCCCGCGGCACAACGGCCCCCCTGAGCCCCCCAACAGCGGGACCCGGCCCGGCCCCCGCAACCCTCCGACCCCGGGCCCCCCAACCGCCCCCGGGGGGGGGGCTCCCCCCACGGAGACCCCGCAAGAGCCACCCCAAGGGAGCGAATTCCTGAGGAAAACTCTGGGATCCTGACGGGGGTCCCAGCCACGTTTACAATTCCCGTTCTGTGCCATTTCCCCTCCTTTTTACCCCTTTCTCCCCCCCCATCCTGGTCTGTTCCATGTTGTCCCATCGGGATTTGGGGGTTCAGGACCCCCCCAGTGCTGCCATCGCCCCCTCCCCCCTCCTTCCGCTCCATCCCAAAAATCCCTCGCGCTGGAAGCGAGGAGGAGCAGGGGGAGGAGGGGCCTCTGACCCCCCCAGGATCTGGAATGTTCTCCTCTGGGAACTGGGGAGTCCCCTCTGTCTCCCCCAAATCTGGGATGTCCCCTGAGTCCCTCTGGGATCTGAGGTGTCCCCTCTGTGTCCCCCCAGGATCTGGAATGTTCCCTGTGGGATCTGGGGTGTCCCCTCTGACCTCTCTGTGTGCGCTGGGACTGGGGGGGGGTCCCCTCAGCTGCACATTTCGGCTTTTTCCCTGGATTTTCTTTGGGGAATTTCCTTTGTTCCCATCCCAGTTCCTGCCTCCCCTCCCCCCCAAATCCCCTTCACAGCAACACCCGGGAGCAAACCCAGACATTTCGGGGAACAAGGACAGTAAATCCAAATGGGGGAGGGCTGGGGGGGTCCCCAACTTTTCTGCCCCCCCCCTTTTTCCATGTTTTTTTTCCAAATTTGATTTTTTTTGGTTTTTTCTTCTCTTTAATTAATTAAAACTTCAGAACAAATTAAATCAATGAAATGAGCTTTAAAAATGTTTTTTTTGGGGGGAGGAGGAACTCAGGGATGGGGGTAGGGAGGGTTGTCTGTGTGTGTCCCCCCAGCTCACCTGGGCCAGGTAAAGAGGGGGGGCCCAGTTGGCTCTCGGGGTGCCCCAAGCAGCCCCTCCCCAGGGGTAGCGACGACTTTATTGGAAGCAGTTTGGGATGGGGGGGGTGCTGGGGGTCCCACCCCCCCAGTGCCAAACTGGGACCCCAACCCCCCCTCACCCCTCACTGCTGGGCCAGCTTGGCCGCCTCGGCCTTGATGAGGGCGATGAGGTCCTGGTTGATGAGGAAGACAAAGCGCAGGCTGGCGATCTGGGGGGGGACAAAGCGGGGCTTGGTGGGACCCCTGGGACCCCTCAGGACCCCCAGGGACCCCCCGGGACTCCCCGGCCCCACCTCGACCACAGAGTTGTTGTTGAGCTTCCACTTGTTGCCCCCCAGGACGGGGCGGCCGTCGATGTAAATGGGGCGCCGGCCCTCGTTGGCGATGAAGAAGTCGCCGTTGTTCTTCAGCTTGATCACCCCTGGGGAATTCCAGGGATTTAGGGGAGCCGGGGGCTTCCAGGGCATCCAGGTGGGGATGGGGGGGGCAGGAGGGGGCCGGGAATGACCCCCAAAGCCTGAGCAGAGGAACCTCCCCCTCGTGAGGGGCCCCACGTTTGGGAGGGGGGGGGAGTTTGGTAACACCTGGCAGGTAAACCGTGTTAGGAGAGGGGGGGATGCAGCCCCCTGACCCCCCCGAGCTCCCCAAACCACCCCCCAAACTCCCCCAAAGCCCCCCCAGCCCCACCTTGTTTGCGGGAGATCTTCCAGGCCGGGCCCTCCAGTGCCAGGTCCACGTCGATCTGGTTGTCCTTGGTGGCCCTGCCCAGGGTGATCTTTGGGGGGGAGATTCGGGGGGGTTTGAGGGGTCCCTGGGAGGATTTTGGGGGGTGGGGATATTTTGGGGTGTCCCAGCTCTGGATCCACCTCCTGGGAGTGCACGAGGTACCGGGGAAGTTTTGGAAGTGATTTTTGGGGTGTTTTGGGGGGTGTTTTACCTCTCGGGAGCGCATCAGGTACCGCACCATCCGCCCCCGCAGCACCGCCAGCGTCTGGCTGTCGAAATCCGGGGAGCTCATCCCTGGAATGGGGGGACACACAGACACAGAGGGAGGGACAGAGGGACACTGGGAGTTAGTGGGACACAGAGATACCAGGGACAGACAGATGCCAGGGACACAGAGGGACATGGGGGGGGACAGACAGACAGACAGCCCACCTGTGATGGAATCCACCAGCACCTGCCACTTGTGCAGCTCCTGCTCCAGCTGCCGGATCTCCCGTTTCTGCCGCCGATCCGCCACCGTCAGCTCTGGGGGGGACAAAGGGGGTTCTGGGGGGGGCTGGGAGGGTCCCTGACCCCTCCCCCGGGGGTCCTGGAGGTTTAGGGGGGTTCAGGAGGGGGGGGACACTCACCGTGCTCCAGCACCTCGTCCCGCACATCCCTGCCCAGGAGAAGGGGAGGGTGGGATGGTGAGACCACCCCCCAGGACCCCAGCCCCCCAAAAATATCACTGGGGCTCCCTGGGACACCCTGAACTCCCCAGGGGAGGCCCTGACCCCCTCCCAGCCCCCCCCAAACAGCCCCCAGCCCCCTCAACCCTCCCTCAGTCCCCCCCAAACCCTCCCTTGAGCTCCCTGTGCCCATCAAACCCTTGAGCTGCCAACACCCCCAGCCCCCCCAAAACCTTCCCTTCACCTCCCAGTCCCCCCAAACTCTCCCTTGAGCCCCCCAAACCTCACCTGACCTCCCTGCCCCCACAAAAAAAACCCTTCCCTTCATCTCCCAGTCCCTCCCTTGACCTCCTACTTCCCCCCGCTCCCCCAAAGCCCCCCCAGACCTCCCCAAGCCCCCCCCACCTGAGTTTCCCGTCATCCACCATCTCCTCGGCGTCCGAGAAGTTCAGCACTTGGTCCCCCTTGGGCAGGGGCTGCACTGGAGGGTGGGAGGGGGGGGGGGAGGGGCTGGTGACCCCCCAGGCCCCCCAGTGCCACCCAGGCCCCCCCTCACCTGTCTGGTCCTGCAGCAGGTGGTACTGGCGCAGGAGCTGCCAGTGCAGCTGCAGGGCCTTGGGGGTCCTTGAAGGGTAAAACACCTCGGGGTGTCGGAGCAGCAGGTCCTGGAAGGTCTCCAGGGAGGGCTGGGGGGTCTGAGGGAGGCAGGGGACATGAGGGGGATGTGGGGGGACACTCTGAGAGGCAAAGGGAAACGTGGAAACCCAAGGGGACACGGAGGGATGTGAGGGGACACAACAGGAGGGGCCAGGAGGGGACACAAAGGGACACTTGGGAACTCCCCACTGTCCCCAATCCCACCCTGATGAGCAGCTGGGGGGGTCAGGGGACATTTGGGGACACTTTGGGGCTGTTTGGGGCCACTCACCGAGGGGACTCTGGTGAGCAGCTGCTCCTCAGCTTTGCTGAACAGGACCTTGCTCTGCACGGCGGCCACAGCCTCGGGGTGCAGCGAGCGCATGGCCTGGCAGGCCAGTCTGGGGGACCCGGGGGTGAGACCCCCAGGGACCCCCAGCCTGGGGGAGACCCCCCAGAGACCCCCAAGGACAGCCGAGATATGAGACCCCCCCGAGGACAGGTGAGACCCCAAAGGACGACCCGGACCCCCAGGGAGGGCTGAGACGCTCCTCAGGGACACCTGAAACCACCCCCTGGGGACATCCCGGCTCCTCTGGGGACACCTGAGACCCCCTGAGCCCCCCAGGACCCCCGAGCCCCCCAGGACCCCCGGCTCCCCCTCACAGACCCCTGGATGCCCCCCGAGCCCCCTCACTTGCAGATGACGGGGTCGTAGAGCAGCGCGTACCAGCGCTCCTGGATCTCCCTCAGGGTGAAGCGGCAGCTGAACTTCACCCCCAGGTGGACCGAGGTGAGGTCGTTGGTCTGGGAACACCCCCAGGTCAGGGGAGGGGTCTGGGGGGTCTCCCCAAACCCCCCCAGGCGAGGGGGAGCCCCCAGCCCACCTGCAGCACGGCGTTGATGAGCAGCAGGTCGTCAGCGGGTTTCCAGCGGCCGAGGTCCCGCGGCACCGCCGGGCTCTGTTTGCTCTTCTTGAGCCTCTTGGGCAGCCCGGGGGGGGGCCCGGGGGCCGCGGGGGGGGGGGACTGCCCCCCACGCCGGCTGTGGGGGGGGGGGGGGGCACAGGTTTAGAGGGGTCTCTGGGGGTCCCCAGGCTGCTGGGATGGCCCCAATGGCTTCTGGATGTCACCAATGGCTTCTGGATGTCCCCAGCAGCCATAGGGGAGAGGGGGGGTCCCAGGCCTGGGGTCATGGGGGGGCACCACCCCCAATATCTGCATGGGGGGGGCACAGGGGGCTCTGGGAGCTCCCCAATGGCTCCTGAATGAACCCGGACGACCCCAATGACCCCGGGATGGCCCCAGGACCACCTGCCCTGGGACTCCCCCACTGGCCCCAGGGTGTCCCCAATGTCCCTGTGCTGCCCCCAGTCCCCACCCGGCCCTGACCTTCCTCCTGTCCCCCGGGGGGGGGGTCGGGGCCAGGCCGAGGGGGGGGGCTCTGGGCCCCCCTTGGCGCGGCTCGAGGACTTGGCCAGGCTGCTCTCGACCAGCTCGTCGTCGAACTTCTTCCTCTTGATGAACCTGCCGGGGGGGGCACGGGGAGGTACAGACATGGCACCAGACCCCCCTGTGCCCCACACCCTGCCTGGGGTCCCCTGTGCCCCCCCAGTGTCCCCCCACGTCCCCCACCCCCTACCACGTCACCTCCAGTGTCCCCTCGTTGTGGCTCATTCTCAGACCCCTCCCAAGACCCTCCCAGACCCCCCAAGACCCCCAAAACTCCCAAAGCCCCCTGTACCTGGAGGAGCTGCAGCATTTGGGGACAGTCCCCAGGGGACCCCTCCAGCCCCCCCTCGTTGTGGTTCATTCTCAGCGCCCCCGACCCCCACCAAGGCTCCCCCGGCCCCCCCCGGACCCCCGTACCTGGAGGAGCTGCGGCGTTTGGGAACAGTCCCCGGGGGGGGGGGGCCGGGCCCCTTTTGGTCCCCCCCAGGGACTCCTCGTCCTCCGAGCGACTCGTGGCCATGGGGGGTCCTGGGGGGGTTCCTGGGGGTCTCTGGGGGGGGCACAGCAGGTGGGTGTGTCACCCAGTGCCCCCCCCGGGGCTGTCACACCCCGGCGGGGTGGATTCGGGAGGGATTTGGGGGACAATGGGGATTGGAGGGGGTCCTGTCACACCTCCGGGGGGCAGACTGGGGGGGGTGGGGGCCATGAGGAGACACGGGGGTGACAACGGGGGGGGAGAGGAAAAGGGCACAACCCGCCGGCGCGAGGGGGACTCGGCCCGGGCCTCGTGCCCCTCCCGCCGTCCGCCAGCCCCGTGTCCCCCCCCGAACCCCTCCCGGCCCCCCCCACCCCCCCCGGACCCCCCACTCCCCCTCAGGCCTCACCAGCCCCGGCATCCCCGGGCCGCCATGGCCGCTTCCCTTCCGGAAGCCGTGATGTCACCGAAGCCGCGGAGGCCGCCGCCATGTCAAAAGTTCCTCCCTTTCCCTCGCGGCGTGACGCCATCTTGACTAAGGGCAGGGTCGCGCCCCCTGCGTTCTGAGCCGGAGATGAGGGAGGGCCGGGGGCGGCCGCGTCCAACTCACGAGGGTGGGAACGGGACGTGCCCGCTTATCCCGGCAGATACAGATTGTTCCGGCCGTTGAAGCGGCCGTTCCCATCGTAGTGGCACCACCACTCACACTCATCATGGCGGCTGCCCGCACCCATCATGGCGGCCGCCGTCACGGCCTCACGGCACCCACCACCCACACTTATCATGGCGGGTGCCCTCACCCATCATGGGGTCCTGGAACTTCCCGATCGATCCGATGAAATTTATTCCATCTAATTAATAAAACTGTGTAGTTTGGCTGCTGGAATATCCACTAGCTCTTGTGTCTGAGCCAGGAGCCAATTTAAGGGCCATTTTTAGGGGTTCCTACAGCCTCTGCTGAGCCAGGGGCTGTTTTAGGGGTTTGCACCAACACCCCAATAACGCAGGGGCCAATTTAAGGGCCGTTTTAGGGGCTCCCCCCAGTCCCCCAATGAACCGGGGCAGTTTCAGGGGTTCAGCCCCCACTCCCACCCCATGACTGTCCCCAGGCTGTGAAGGACTCAGGCCCGGTGGGGGAACAGCACCTTTTATTGGGGTGAACGTCGCTGTGGGGCCGAGCTGACCCCTGGGACCAAACTGACCCTGTGGGGCCAAAGTGCCCCATGGGCCCGATGGCCCCATCCCGGGACAAACATTCCCAGGTGCTCCAGCACAGCCGGTGCCTCACTGGGACCTTCCCAGGGCACAGCCAGGGCAGGAAATCCCATGTCCCATGTTCCATGTCCCGTGTCCCAGGTTCCATGTCCCAGGCTCCGTGTCCGTGTCCATGTCCCCTGTTCCTGCTGCCATCCCCAGAGCACGGCCAGGGCGGACAATCCCGTGTTCCATGTCCTGTGTCCCCTGTTTGTGTCCCATGTTTCATGTCCCATGTTCCATATCCCATGTTCCATGTCCTATGTCCATGTCCCTTATCCCATGTCTGTTTCTATGTCCCACACCCCGTATCCCATGTCCATGTCCCACATCCCGCACCCCATGTCAATGTCCCATATCCCACACCCCACACCCATGTCCTGTATTCCACATCTGCATCCCATATCCCATGTTCTACACCCCATACCCCGTGTCCGTGCCCCCCGTGCCCACCCCCCATTTCACAGTGGGGGGGGTCTATGCGGAGCTGGGGGTCCCGCGTCCGTCCGGGGGCTCGGCGGGGCTGGCGGCCCATTCCTGCCTCTGGATCGTGCCCGTCCTGCCCTCGAGGAGGTGCCGCCGCTGCTCCCGCGGGATCCGCACGGCGTGGTACTGCGGCACGGCCGGGGGGGGGCACGGCGGGCACGGCGGAAAAACCCCACCTGGGGCACCGGGGGACAGGTCAGGGGACAGGGGATGGGTCACGGGGGCCAGGGGGGTCAGGGGGATCCGTCCCTCACCTTCCAGAGCCCGAGGACCAGCAGGGACAGCAGGAGGATCCCGAGCAGCACCGCCAGCGGGACCACCCACCACGGGACCCCCGCCACTGCCACCCCCGGGTCCAGGTGGATGGACACCGACATCTGGGGGGGGCAGGGGGGGTCAGAGGGGTCCGGGGGAGTGGGGGGGCTCAGGGGGGTCAGGGCAGGGGTCAGACCTGCGTGGCCGCATCCTTGAGCACCAGGTTCTTGCTGGGGGAGGTGACGGAAACCTCGGCACGGACGATCAGCTCCAGCGAGGAGACATCCAGGAATTCCTGGTGGGAACACAGGGGGAGTCCGGGCCGGGCTGAACCCCCTTTCCCCCCCATCGCCGCCCCCTCACCCCCCCCAGCCCCGGTACCTCCAGGAAGGTGCCGTTCCAGAGGCGGCCCCGCGCCCGCAGCTCCGAGCGCTCCAGGGTGGGCAGCGGGCACCGGAACGGGCGGCAGCGGGCAGTGCCCCGGGCACAGTCCTGGGGGGACGGGAGGAGAATGGGGGGGAGACTCTGGGAATGGGGGAAGACCCCGGGAATGGGGGAAGGGGGAGGTGTCACACTGCAGCCTGAAACGGGACACCAGGAATGGGGGGACTCCAGGAATCAGGGGCCCTGGGAATGGGGGGACCCAGGACTGCATGTGCCAGAGCAGGGGCACCCCGGGAACAGGGGCACCCCAGGACTGTGCGTGCTGGAATAGGGGCACTCCAGGAGGGGCATTCCCAGAGTGTTGCCCCTTGAACAGGCCCCCCCAAAGCAGGACTGCCCCGAGCAGGGCCCCCCCAAAGCAGGTGTCCCCCCACTCACCAGTGTCACGTTCCTCCTCCTCTCTGAGGGTGCTGGGACCCACCAGGACCGGGGAGGGGGTGCCTGGGGGGGGGTCACCCTGTCCCAGTGGCTCCTGGGGGGAAGTAAGAAGGGGGCAGCAGGGACCCTCGGACACACCTGGGCACCCCCAGGCACCTCTGGACACCCCCGAGGCACCCCCGGGCACTGCTGAGCACCTCTTGGCTGCCCCTGGGCACCCCCATTGGCACCCCCCAGGCACCCCCAAACCCCCCCCAGGCACCCCCAGCCCCGTGGCCGTACCAGGGCGAGGCGCAGGGGGTTGGCAGAGGGGCTGCAGGGCACGGGGGGGGTACCCAGTTCCAGGCTCAGGGGGTACAGGAGCCACTTTCCGTTGGGCAGCTCGTGGGGCCAGTGCACGGTGAGGAAGGCAGAGCCCAGAGTCTTCAGCGCCTGTCCCCTGTGGGACACCTGGAGGGGGCACGAGACCCCCACCCCATGAGTGCCACCCACCCCACAAACACCCTCCGCCCTGTCAATGCCACTCACATGGACCCCCCCAGACCCCTAAACACCCCCCACCTCATAAATGCCCCCCCCATGGGCCCCCCCCCAAAATGATCCACCCACATGGACCCCCCGCTCCACAAATACCCCCCCACCCCACAAATGCCCCCACAAGAACCCCCCCAGCCCACAGACACCCCCCGCCCCACTCGCGGCTCTCCCGTGGGGTCCCGGGGGGGGACTCACCGTGACCTCGAAGGTGACGGCGCTGCCCACCTGGCTCTCCCTGCGCACGGCGCTCTCCCCCCGCACCTCCCCCCCGAAAAACAGCCGGGGGGGCACGGCCACTCTGGGGGGGACAGACAGGGGTCAGGGGGGGCCCGGAGGGGGTTCCGGGGGGGTCCTGGGGTGGTCCCGACCCCCACTTACCCCGTCATGGAGAGGGGCAGCTCGAGGACCACCCGGGCACGAGCGACCACCGGCTCCAGCCCCGGCTGTTCGCTGATCCTGGGGAGGGGTCGGGGGGTCGGGGGGGGGCAGCACCCAAACTCCCCCCGTGCCGTGCCCAGAGCCCATCGTGGGGGGCTGAACCCCCCCAACCCTGCGGATCCAACCCCCAAAGCCCCCACGGCTTCACCCCAAATCCTGGGGCCTCCATGCCCTAAATCCTGGGTGCTCCAGCCCCCAGACCCCCCAGGCCTCTGGTCTCCAAACCCCCCGGGGCTCCACCAGACCCCCCCCAGGGTCTCCACCCCAACCCCGGGGGTCTCCACCCCCGCCCCCCGCTCACGTGGACAGCGCGAGCTCCACCGCCAGGTCCGAGGTGTGGATGGTTATTCCCGAGGTGCCGAGGATGAGGAAGAACCGCACCTGGGGGGGCACAGGGGGGGCACAGGGGGGAGCGCTGGGGCTGGGCCAGGGGGCGGGGGGGGGGGCACAGGGGGGAGCGCGGGGGCTGGGCCAGGGGGCGGGGGGGGGTGAGGGATTGGGGAGGGGGCTGCGCCCACCTGTGCTCCGCGTTTCAGGGGGTTCCCCAGCTCACACTCCACCTGGGAGCCGTTCTGGTTGGCGAGGCACAGCACGGGCTTGTCCTGGGGGGCACAGGACTGAGCCCCCACTGCGGGCACCCCCAGCCCCCTCCCCACACCCTCGCCCCCCCCAACCCCCCTGGCCCCTCACCCCGAGCCCCCCGCCCTCGTCGGGCCGCAGGGCCGCGTAGGGCAGCTCCGGGGGGGAGGGTGGCCGTGAGCTGGGCCTGGTGGGCGTCGTCCCCGTCCCGCTGCGGCTCCGCCGGGTCCGACGGCTCGTTGGTCACCAGGACCTCCAGGGCCACGTCCTTCTGGTCACTCATGGCGAAGATGGCAGTGCCATCCTCGGCCCTGGGGGGGCACAGCCAGGGTCCCACACCTCCGGGACCATCCCACACACCCCAGACCCCCAGGACCATCCCACACACCCAGGACCATCCGCCCCACACCCCCATCGCCCCCCGGGTGGGCACTGCCCCCCGGCCCCCCCCACCTGGGCAGGGGCAGGAACTCGCTGTCACCGCGGCGGGCACAGAACTGGAAGTGCAGCCGGAGGTTGCTCTGGCAGATCTTGTCATCCCCGCAGCCCTGGCGCAGGAAATGCACCTGGGGGGGCACGGGGGGGCACTCAGGGGGGCTCCGGGGGGGACGGGGCAGGTACCCCTGGGAGGGCCAGGCCCCCCAGGCCGGTGGTCCCTGGCAGTGCCCACCTCGGCGCGGTGGGTGCTGGGCTGGTGGGGGCTGAGCGCGGGGGAAAGGGGGGGCAGCACAGCCCCCCGCCCCCCCCGGTGCCCCCCAGGCCCCCGGATCCCGTAGGCCAAGGTGACAACGATGGGCCGCAGCTTGTCCCGGATCCCGTCCTGGGGGGACACAGAGAGGAGGAGGAGGACAGAGGGAGGAAGGTCAGGGGTCACTCAGGGACCTGGGAGGTGTTGGCACAGCTGGGGGGGGGCCGTGGGGGTGGGATTGAGGAGGGGGACAAGGATGAGGATGATGAGGATGAAGGTGGACACAGGAATAGGGATGAGAAGGATGAAGATTGGGAATGGGAACAGGGATGGGACGGGGATGAGGATGAGGTTGGGGACAGGGATGGGGATGCTGAGGATGAGGATGGGGCTGAGCACCCACGTGCAGCTGGAAGGTGGGGGTGACACAGGCCCGGCTGCGCTGCCGGGGCAGCTCCAGGGTCCCAGAGAGTTGGTGCTCAGGGTCTGCGGGGCCGCGGCCCAGGAACGACCCCCGGGGGGGCTTGGCCACGGCGCCGGCGCTCGGTGTCCACGTCCAGCACGAACTCCAGCTCTGGGGACACACGGGGGAGGAATCAGGGAGGGGAGGCAGCAGGGATTGGGGGTCCTGGGGGCGGGGGTACGTGGGGGGGGGGGGTCCCTCGGGGGTCTCACCCAGGCGGGGGCTGTAGCTCGCAGGACTGGCCGTGTAGCTGAAACAGGCTCGGACCTCCACGCTGGGGGGAACACGGGGTCAGACGGGGGGGCAGCGGCCCCCTGGGCCCATGCCCGGGGAGGGGGTACGGGGGGGCTGGGGGCACCCACCAGACGCCCTCCCCGTGGTGACAGTTGCTCTGCTCCAGGTCGATGGTGGGGGGCAGCAGCGACACGTTCCGGGACACGTGGACCACCGGGCGGGCCCTGCCGGGGGCAAACGGGATCCCAGAGCGGGCACCCCCCTCCTGAGGGAACCCCCCTCCTGAGGGCACCCCCAGCTCTGCAGGGACCCCCAGGGCAAGGGATGCTCTGGGAGGGGTTGAGGGAGCCCTGGGACGGGGGGTCCTTAGGGGTGGGGGTCAGCAGGGAGGGGGGGATGCCCAGGGGTGTGGGGGGTCCTTGGGGATCCAATCCTTGGGACTGGGGGGGTCTCTGGAGATGGGGGCAGTGCAGGGTTGGGGACTCCTCGGGAATGGGGGTCCTGGGGGATGGGGAGCTCCAAAGGATTGAGATCCTTGGGAATTGGGGGGGATGCTCAGTCTCGGGGGTCCTCGGGGCCGAGGACTCCCAGGGGTGGTCCCAGGGGTCCCGGGGACGGGGTCTCACCTGTAGAGCACCACGGTGTCAGACAGGGACCCCACCAGCAGGTCGGGGTACAGGTTCCCATCCACGTCCAGCCCCCCCCGACAGGGAATACCCGAAGGTTGGGACCCCCACGGCCTCCCCGTCCAGGACCTGGGGACACCGGGAGGTGACAGGGGACCCCGTGGGGGCCCTGGACGGGGCAGCCCCCTCCTCACCGTCCCCCCCCTCACCTGGGCCGGCCTGGCCACGATGCCCAGGGCGCTCCCGTGGTAAATGAACACTTTGCCGGCGCCGTCGAAAGGGGCTCCCACGGCCAGGTCTGGGGGGGCAACGGCAGCTGGGGGGGGCACAGAGCCCTCCCGGGACCCTCTTGGGGGGACGGCCCCCAGTGCCACCATCCCCGGCCCTTGGAGACCCCAACCCCGCCCCCCGAACCCTCGAATCTGTCCTGGTTGAGGTCCTGGTGCCACCATCCCCAGTTTTTGGGGCATCCAGAGCCCCCCAAACCCCTCACCATCAAAGCCGTCCTGTTTGTGGTCCACAATGGCACCACCCCCAGCCCTTGGGGACCCCAAATCCCCCCAAACCCCCCATCCTCTAATGCATCACGGTCAAAGTCCCCAGTTCCACCATCCTCAGCCCGCAGGGACCCCAAAACTCCCCCAAATGCCCCCCAAACCCCCTCACCCTCAAAGCCATCATGGTTGAGGTCCCCGGCCGTGCTCAGGGCGGTGCCAAACATGGACCCCCGGGTGCCGTTGAGCCTCAGGGGGGTCACGGTGTCCCAGAGCCCCCCGGGGTTGATGTAAACATAAACAGCCCCCCCCGATCTCCTCCTGGCGCTCAAAGAAGTGGGGGGCCCCCACCACCAGGTCCATCCACCTGAGGGAACACGGGTCTGTCACCTCCTGGGTGACCCCCAAAGTGTCTGGGTGCCCCCAGACACGGCACTGGGATTTTGGGGGGATTCAGGGATTGGGGGGGTCCTTGGGGATCGGGGGGGGATGCCCAAGGATGAGAGTCCCGGGGGGCAGGGAATTCCAGGGATTGAGGGTTCCTTGGCAATGGGGGGGGGCCCCCGGCCTGGGGGCCCCCGGGGATGGGGGGGGGGGGGGTCCTGGGGAATGGGGGATCCCGGGTTGGACTCTGCCCGGGGGGGTCCCACGGGGGGTCCCCCCGCGCTCACCCGTCGCTGTTGAGGTCGAGCACGGCCAGGGCGTGCCCGAAGGCCGAGCTGAGCTGCGGCCCGGGCAGCACCGCCTCGGGCACCAGGCGGTTCGCGCTGTCGCGGCGCAGGATCACGACAGCCCCGGTGTGGTTGGCGCGGGGGGCGCCGGTGACAAAGCTCAGCCCCCCCCCGGCGCGTCAGTCCCGCGCCCGAGTCAACCGAGAACCCTGCGGGGAGCGGGGAGAGGGTCGGTGCCCACCCGGACCCCGGAATGCCCGCGCTGTCCGTCCGTCAGTCCCACCCTCTCTCTCTGCTCGACCACTCTGGGACCCCCGTGGGAATGAGGGAATTCCCCTCGTGGGAACGGGGGGAGTGGGGGGATTCCTCTGATGGAAATAGGGAGAATGGGGGAATTCCCCCGCGGGAATGGGGGGCCCATGTGCCTCAGTGTCCCTGCTCTTCTTGCCTGGGGAGGGCAGGATCTGGGGTCCCCCCAACTTGGGTAGGGGGCTGAGCCTTTTGGGGGTGGGGGGAGAGCGACGAGCAGCCCCCCCCGGCATTGCCAGAAGGGAAGGTTTGGGGGAAAAAAGGGCAGATTTGGGGACCAGAGCAGCAGATTTTGGGCTGAGAGAGCGGGGGGAGCCCCTTCCCCACATGCAGCTATTGCAGAGTGCAGCCCCCGCAGCCCCCCACGGCCACCTGAGCCCCCTCGCAGCCCCCCGAGCCCCCAGCCAGGCTCCAGCCGCCCCCCCAAAACCGTGCACCCCCCCATGCAGAAACATCTCCGGGGGGACAAGCAGGGGGACGGGGGGTGCTGGGGGCCACGCCAGGCTCGGGGATCCCCCCTCCAGGGCTCTGTTTCCCCCCCCCCCCCCCGAGCTCTGCCCACCCTCCCTCAGCCTGGCAGTGCCCCCAACACAGCCCGGGCACAGCGACGGGACACAGGACGGAAGGGGGGGACAGGAATGGGGGAACAGGGATTGGGGACACGGGAATTGGGGGGACAGGACTGCAGGGACAAGGAATGGGGGGAGACAGGGATGGGGGATGGACACAGGAGGGGTGGGGGGTGCAGGGGGGGCTGTGGCCACACGTGTGCACGGCTGCGTGTGCGGGGGGACACGGAGGGGACGTGTGGACAGAGAGAGAGAGAGAGGGGCATGTTTGGGGACAGGGATGTGAGGGGGGACAGGGGGATCCCCAGGACTGGGGACAAATGTGTGCGGGGGGGGACGTGTGTGTGTTTGGGGGGGACACATGTCCAGAATGACACGCGTGTATGGGGACACGTGAGAGAGGGGATGTGTCTGTACAGGGCACACGTATGTGCGCGATGACACGTGTGTGCACACGGGCTCCCACAGGGCCCCTCAGAGCCTGGGTCTGTCCCCACAGGTGACATGGGTGACACGGCACAGGACAGGCTGCAGGGGGGGGCACGCACGGCACACACATGGCACACACATGGCACACACATGGCACACGCGTGGCACAGCCGTGGCACACACGAACCCATGTAGCTATTGTGGGCCACGTCTGGGGCGGCGCCGGGGACCCTCTCGCCGGGCTGGGGGGTCCGGAAGACCCTCTGGTCGGGGGCAGCGCTCTCAATGTTTGTCACAAAGAGCAGCCCTGGGGGGTGGGGGGTGGGCGTCAGGGCGGGCACGGGGGGGGGCGCGGGGGCCGCGGCAGCCGGGGGGGACCCCCGGGCCGGGCCCCCCCGTACCGAAGTAGCTGTTGGCGGGCACGGGGATGAGCGAGGGGTCCTGGTCCTTCTCCCCCCCCCGCTTCGAAGGGACCGGCGTCCGGGCGCAGCAGGTCCAGAGAGCTCTGGTTGAGCTGCTCCACGCGCAGGGTCCCTGCGGGGGCCGGGGTGAGGGGAGACACCACGGGGACCACCGGGGGCACCCCCGGGAACACCACTGGGACCCCCAGGGACCCTTCTGCACCGGCGAGTTCTGCTTGAGATGCTCCATGCTCAGGGTCCCTGGGGGAGCCCGGGGTGAGGGGGCTGGGCAGGGGACACCAGGGGGACCCCCAGGGACTCCAGGGGGACCCCCAGAGATCCCTCATGTTCCAGGGGGACTCCCAGGGATCCCTCATGTTCCAGGGGGACCCCCAGGGATCCCTCATGTTCATGGGGGACCCCCAGGGATCCCTCATGCTCCGGGGGGCTCTGGTTGAGCTGCTCCACGTGCAGGATCACCTGCACACGTATGTGCATACCCGGCCCACCTGCCCAGGCAGGGGTTGCACTCACACCCCCACACCCCCCATTCCCGGGCAGCCCCTCACCCCTCCACCGGGCTGTCCAGGCCAACTCCTCACCCTTCCAGTTGTAGGTGCTGGGGGCCCAACGCAGGAACATCCACACACAGCCCACGGGCAGCCCCTCACACAGGTGGCCCCTCGCCCCTTGACAGGGGTCTGGGCTGCCCCCTCACCCTTCCAGTTGTAGGTGCCGGGGGCTCCAAGCAGGAACACCCACCCACACCTCACCCCCCCTCTCCTGGGCAGCCCCTCGCCCCTCCGGGGGGTTCCCGGCCCCCCTCACCCTTCCAGTTGTAGGTGCCGGGGGCCCCGAGCAGGACGTAGCGGCGGTCGGGGCTGAACGCGGCCGCCAGGCCCTGCTGGCAGGTGCCAAAGCGCTCGTGGCCCTGGGGCCGCCCCTCGCAGAACTTCCACTCGCCGCCGTCCAGCTCGTCCCGCACCCGCAGGTCCTGGCTCAGCACGAAGCACCTCCCGATCACGTCCCGCGTCTCCAGCGGCTGCCGCACCCGGTGCCGCACCTCGTACCGGTGGGCGCAGGTCTGGGGGCACCCAGAGGGGTCACGGGGTGCCGGGCCCCCTCCCCTGGGGGTGCCGGTGCCTCCCGCCTCCCGCCCCGGCACCCACCACGATCTTCCCTCCGGCTCCTTGGCTCTTCACGCTCACCCCCAGCCACTGGTTCTCTTTGCTCTCCCGCTGCGGGTCCACTGCGGGCACAGGGGGCAGGGTCAGCCCCGCTGGGACGCCCCCCCGGGACCCCCTGCAACCCCCGGGGAGCGCAGCTCACCTCCCTCATCGATGGGCACCCGCCAGCAGTCGGAGAGCTCGGGGGTCAGCGGGCAGGCGAAGAGCCCCCCGGTCCGGTTGGCACCTTGGCTGGGCAGCGCCTGCGCCTGGGGGGCCCCCACCAGCAGCCTGGCAGGGCACAGACCCCCGTCAGGTGCCCGGAGCCCCCCCCGGAGCCCCCCCCGGAGCCGTCACACGCCCACACCGATGTCCCCGTGCCCGGGCGGTGCCAGCCCGGCCGAGCAGCTGCTGCCCCGGCACCGTTCCCAGGCCTCAGCCGCGGCTCAGGGCACGGGTGGGTGCGGGGGGGACGCACACTCGGACCCCCCCCCGCTCCCCGACTGCCCCACCCGGGACAGCAGCGTTGGGGGCTCCCTGACCCCCACCCCGGGGTCCCCGAGGGGTCACACTCGGCGGGACAAGTCCGGTGCCACCGGGGGCTCCTCGGTGGCCACGGGGCACCTGCGGCCACCTCCGGCCCGTCTGCCCCGGGAGTGTTGGTGGCCTGGGGACACGGCCGAGCCCCGGGGGGTGGCAGAGAGGCAGAGCCGGTAAAAATAAACTGGAATTCACTCAAAATAACCCCGCAGCAACATGCCCAAAAAAGGAGGGAGGCACAGGGAGGCACCGAGTGCCCCCCGGAGCCAGGCCAGGGCACCCTGCGAGGGGACCGGGGGGCACCGGGCGGACGGGCGGGGGCTGCGGGTGCGGGGCCGATGGGACCGAGCCCAGCGCGGCTCCGCAAACACCCGCAGCGGCCACCGGGAGCCAAAAACCGCCCTCGGCGCCAAGAACTTGGCGCGGGAGGGAATCGGGTGACAACGGTGACAACGGTGACAACGGCGCCACCGGGGGCACGGGGACGGGCGGGAACGGGGGGCTACAAGGGGGCACACGACGGTGACACTGCCCAGAGACCTGCCCGCTCAGGGGCTCTCCGGTGCTGAGACCCCCGGCAGGAGCCCGGGGGCTGCCAGGGGGACATGGGGGGACTCGGGGAGCCCCGCGGGCTGTGGGACACGGGGACACGGGGAGTGGGGGAGACGAGGACACGGGGGCTGGGGGACACGGGGACGGGGGACACGGGGGCGTGACGGGGGTCTCGGCAGCCGCGGGTGGGCGTTCGCCGCAGCGGCCGCGGGGGAAGCGGCGGTCACGGCCCGGGGGGCCCAGCCGGGGGGGGCCCTCCACTCGAGCACCCCGGGGATGCAGCGATGGACCCCCGAACCCCCCCAACACCCCCCCGATTCCTGTCCGCGGTTAATGCTGAATAATCCCGGGCCGCGCAGGCGGCGACTCCGCGCCTGTCCCCGTCCCCTCGGAGCCGCAGCGCGGGTGGGTGGGTGGGTCGAACCCCCCGCGAATCCCGAGGACCCCAGCCCCGGTCTCCGGTTCCTCCCGCCCCGGGGCTCCTTCCCTTCCCATTCCCGGCGCTCCTGGGCTCGTCCAGCCCAGGTCCCCTCCCGGAGCCGGGACTCCCGGTCCTGCTTCAGCCCCCCAGTCCCGGGGCTCCAGATCCCCCTCAGTCCCGGGACTTGCGGTCCCTCCCATCCCCGGGGTCGGGTGCCCCCACCGCAGGTCTCCGGTCACCCCCATCCCCGGGGGTCGCCCCCCGCACTCACCACCCCGCCGGTTCGGGGCTCAGCTGCCGGTGCAGCGCCACGGCGGCCCCGAAGAGGCTGCCCCGCTCGCCGTCCTTCAGCACGGGGCTGCTGCCGTCCAGGTTGAAGGCGGCGACCGCGAGCAGCCGCAGGGCGACCCAGGGCAGCCACCGGCACCGGCCCCGGGAGCGGCCCCGGGGACCCTCCATCCCGCCGCCGCCGCGCCCCGGCCCCGCCGCTCCGCCGCCCGCGGGAGGAGCTCGGGCTGTCCCGGGGAGGGGGCTCGGCCCCGGCCCCGCCCGCCCGCGCAGGGGAATCCCCCGGGAGTCCCACCCCGGGATGGGGCTGAGCATCGCGGCACGTGTGGCGGGGACTGCTCCGTATGGCAGGTGGGACACAGCAGAGGGAGGGGGACCAACACAGCCCCTCTGAGGTCCCCTCCCACCTCCATCCTTGGGCTGGGAGAGGAGGAACCCCCTGAACCCCAAAACCAGGAGGAGAGGGCCCCACACCCCCACTCTGAAGGGGCCGGTGCCCGTGTGGGCTCCTGGGGGGACACGGGGGGTGAGCAGTGCCAGGACCCCCAGGAGTGTTCAGGACATGGGGGGGCAGCGGTGCCAGGACCCCTGGGAGCAACTGTGACCCCAGCTTGGCCCCAGGCCCCCCACGGCCGTTTTTGGGGGGGACTGGGGGGTTTGTCATATTTTCCAGCTCCCCGGCTATTTTTATCCGCTCTCCAAAGGCCTTTGGAGATATTTGGGAGCTGCCAGGACCATGTGAACGAGCTCCAGCGCCGCTGGAAGCACCCCCAGCTCCTCCTCCTCACCTTTGGGGGGTACCAGAGCAGGCCCAGGAATGTCCGTGCCCCCCATTTTCCCCTCCCAGATGCCCCCCACTCTTCCCACTTTCCAGCCCAAATCCCTTCCCGGATGTGGGAACAGCCTGGGAGTGGAGGACGGGAATAGACCCATTCCCAGGGGGCTGCTTGGCCTCCTGCCCCCCCCGGGGGGCTCCCCAGGGAGGAGGATCTGCTGGACAACCAGGAAGGACATCGGGAAGATGGATAAACCAGGATTCTGGGTGGTGATGGCACAGAGGAGACCCCAAAATCTGCTCCGGGGAGTAACAACCCAAACCTCGGAGGAATGAGCTCCCGAGGCTCCAAATCCAGGTTGTTTTCCCTCAAAATGAGCCGAACCTGAGCTCTGGGATGGACCCTTGGGGGTCCCAGCCTGGAGCTCCCCCCGTTCCTGGAGATGTGCTGGAGGCAGCAGCTGCTCCTGATTAGAACCCAGGGATCCTTTGGGATGGGGATTTCCAAACCCAAAACTGTCCCGTGACCTCGTCCCACCTCGGCACTTCCATACACGGAGCCTCCATCCCCTCTGTCCCCTCTGTCCCATCTCCAGGGGGTTCTTTTTGGGACAAGCTTCCCAAAAAGTGGAGGGATGTGCACACGGAGCAGGAGCGTTCTCATGACCGGGGGGGGTCAGAGTCAGGAATCGGGAGGAGAAAACTCCTTGTTGGGAGATTCCCTTCGCTCTGATTCTGACTGGGAGGGGAGCCCCGAGCTCCCTGAACCCGCAGCCTCATCCCAGCAGCTGCCGGTGGCTCCGGGGGGGCCGCGGGGCTGATCCCCACCCGCACGGAGAGGGCAAGTGCGGCCGGACTCATCCCGCTCCCACGGCCCCGGGACCGCGGCCAGGGCTGGGATGGGATCGGGAGCTCCGAGTGGGCGACGGGGAAGCGCTTCCCGGGGAGCGGCGGTGGGAGCGGCGCTGGGGCGGGGCAGGGACGGGAGGGAAGGAGGGAGGGAAACGCTCTGTGAACTCCGGGGAGGGCTGGAGGGGATCCCGAAATCCGGGATACCCCCGGAGCACCGTCCACGGGCGGGGGGAGGGACGGGAGCAGCTCCCCATCAGCACATTCCCAACGGGATGAGCACCTGGACAGGTGTCACCCCCCGAGGCACCCGGGCGAGGGTCACTTGTCACCTGCGAGGTCCCCACCGGGCACTGACCTCCCGTTCCTGCGGAAGGCGGGGCAGGAATTGCCGGGAATGGTCCCTGCCCACTCCAAACCCCGCCGGGACCCTCCCGGAGCCAATCCCGGGATGTGGGGGGGAGCAGAGGAATGCCGACAGCCCCCCCCCCCAATCCCAAAACACTCCTTGGCTCCCGGGGCCCCCGGGATCGATCCCGGAACCGCTCCCGGGGTTCGGAGGGGCTGGAACCGGAGTCGGGGTTATTTTTACCCTCCCGGGTTTATCTCCGGCCACGTTTCGCTCTCGGCTTCTGCGGGAATTCCGCCAGGTCCCTGCTGGGAGAACTGGGAGCGACTGGGAGCGGCACCGCGGGGCCACTGCGGGGAGGCGGAACCGGGACCCTGAGCCCCCTCCCCACTTTGATCTTCACCTTCCTCATCCTCCCTCCCCAACGCGAGGGAATGATGGATCTTCCTCATCCTCTGGGGCTGCTGAACCCCGGGGTTTGTGCCTTCCTCATCCTCCCTCCCCCTGCCCAAGGTGAGGGAATGACCTTCCTCGCGCTCCTCCTCCTCCCCTCGGGGTGACCCCAGCGGTTTTTTTGGCAGCCCCCACTCCCGGCTCTCCCGACGGAATTCCAGACCCCATACAGTCCCCTACAGACCCCTATAGACCCCATACAGTCCCCTATAGATCCCCTACAGACCCCTATAGACCCCATACAGTCCCCTATAGACCCCATACAGTCTCATACAGTCCCCTATAGACGCCATACAGACCCCTATAGATCCCATACAGTCCCCCATAGATCCCATATAGTCCCCTATAGGTCCCCGCATCGCCCCCCCCAGCCCCCCGGTCACGTGTCCCCGCGCGCTGTGTGACGTGTCGGTTCGGGAGTCACGTGCCGGTGACGTCACGGTCACGTGCCCCCGCCATGCTGTCGCGGCTGCTGAAGGAGCACCAGGCCCGGCAGAGCGAGCGGCGCGAGCTGCAGGGTGAGCCCCGCCCCCCGTCACCATGGCGACCGCGACCGCCCCCGCCCGCCATTGGCTGCGGGACCCGCCGCTCACCGCGGGCCCGCGCCCCATTGGTTGGCACGGCTGTCCGTCACGGAGGGGAGCGGGAGGGGGGGTGATGTCATGATTACGTCACGCACGTACTTGTTGACGTCATGGGGTTGGGGGTCCCGCCGCCCCTCACGGCCCTGTGTGTGTGTGTGACCCCCCCCATCCCCACACAGAGCGGCGCCGAAGGGACGCGATCGCGGCCGCCACGCGCCTCACTGAGGCCCTGGTCGATCACCTCAACGTGGGGTGAGCCCGCGACCCCCCGACCCGCACTGGGGACACCCGATCGGGGACCCCCGGATCCCCAACCTCCCCCCGGGGACCCCCAAACCACGGCTGGGACCCCCCGGACCCCGAGTGAGGATCCCCGGACCCCAAACCACAGCAGGGGACACCCAAACCCCCTTGAGGACTCCCTGACCCCCAAACCCCTGCCTGGTGACCCCCGAGGCCCGCAGACCCCCCTTCCCAGGGAACCCCAAGCCCCCAGCTGGGGACCCACCCACGACCCCCCACCCCCTCACCCCTTCCCCCCCAAACCCCTGCCCAACACACCCCCAGCCCCTCCCAACCCCTCCCCAGCTCTTTGTCCCTTTTTCGGGGGCTCCCCCTGCCCCGGGGGGGGTGTCAGGGCAGGACCCCACGGCCCAGCCCCTCCCGTGCCCCCCAGGGTGGCCCAGGCCTACGTGAACCAGCGCAAACTGGACCAGGAGGTGAAGACCCTGCAGGTGCAGGCAGCCCAGTTTGCCCGGCAGACGGGGCACTGGATCTCCATGGTGGAGAACTTCAACCAGGCCCTCAAGGTGGGGGACCCCTCTCCAAAATCCACAGCCCCTGGGGGGGGATCCCCCCCCTGACCTGCCACGGGGGGTGTCACTCTGGGACACCCCTGGGACTGAGTTGGGGCACTGGGGAATAAGGGGAGGGGGCACTAAGGGGGGGGGAAGAGGCCCCTGTGGTCTTTGGGGTGGGGCAGCCCCCAGACCCTTGGGTTTGTGCTGGAGTGGGTGGGCAGCACCCAGGGGTCTTGGGCAGCATCAAGGGGGGCTTGGGTGGCATCCAGGGGGTCCCAGGCGGCATCCAGGGGGTCCCAGCAGCCCCATGGGGCTGCATCTGCCAGAGGGAGGGACAGAGACCCCCCAAATCCCTGCGAGCCCTCCCTCCAGCATGGGACCCCCCCAAATCCCTGGGCCCCCGTGGGACCCTCCCAAACTCCCAGGACCCCGTCCCACAGGAGATCGGTGACGTGGAGAACTGGGCGCGGAGCATCGAGATGGACATGAGGACCATCGCCACCGCCCTCGAGTACGTCTACAAGGGGCAGCTCCAGCCCTCCTCCTGCTCCTGAGGGACCCCCGGGACCCCCAGGACCCCCAGCACCGCGGCTGCTCCCGGCACAGGACGGGGGTCCCACAGCAGCGGCTCCTGGAGCATCCCAGGGACCCCCCGTCCTGGGAGTGGGTGGAATAAAGTGTGGGGAGCTCGGGGAGGGGGGGCTGGGCCAGGCACCGGCAGGACCCTGGTACAGCCCCCCCGGGCCCCCCTAAGCCCCCTCATCCTCCTTAGTGCTTAACTCGGCTCTGAGGCTCCTTTTTCCTTGGGACAAAGGGCCCGTTCTGGGCTCTAAATCCCCCCGGGGGAGGCTCCGGGTGATGCCCCCCCTATTTCCCAGGGCTGGGAGGGGCCTAATCCCCCGGGGGAGGGGGCGATGCCCCCCCATCCCCCTGGACTGGTAGGGGGTCCCAGGGGTCTCTGTGTTCTCTGGGCAGGGTCTCCTCCATGGGGAGGGTCCCCCAACAAGGTGAGGGGGTCTCCCAGCCCCTCCAGAGGTGCCCAAGCCCCCCTTTCCCTGGGGCATCGCAGGGGGGGGAGCTCAGCCCCCGAGACCTTTGGCCGTGCTGGGCACAGGGAGGAGTGGCCACGTCCCCCCCCCAGCTCTCACGGGACCCCCCCACCTCACTCGGCCCCAGTGCCGTGGCCAGAGCAGCGCCTGGACCCTCTGCCCTCAGCAGGTAGGTGGGGACCCCCCTCTGCACCCCGACCCATGGGGGTCTTCCGTGGGGGTTCTGCCCAGAGAGGGGGTTCTGCCCCAGGGCCGGGTGAGGGGAGTTTGTCCTGTTTGTCCTGCCCGACCCCCTGGCTCTGGAGGTGCAGGACAGACCCTGGGTGTCCCCCCACCCTTCGGTGTCCCCCTCAAACCTGAAAGTGGGGAGCAATGGGGGTCCTGACACCTGCCAAGCCCTCCCAGATGGGGCTCCTGGAGGGGGGCATGACCCCCCCCCGGCACAGGACAGACCCTGACTGTCCCCCCCTTAAGAGTCCCCCCCAAGCCTGAGGGTGGGAAAGGGGGTCCCTCCCACCCCAGCAGGTCCATAACCCCCAACCAGCAACGGGGGCTTCTGACACCCCCAAAACCCCTCAGACGGGGCTCCTGGACGGGGGCGCGGCCCCCCCGGGGCTCCCTCCTCGCCAGGGCTGGGTGTGGGGGCAGCTGGGTCGGGGGTCCCGGACCCCCCGGTGCAGGACCCCTCCCTGCAGGCCCCTGGGGGGGGGGAGAGGGCCCGGGGGTCGCTCCTGCCGCGGGAGGGGCCGCGGTGGGACCTCCCGGAGCCGCCCCGGGTCCGGCCCCGGCGGTGACGCACGGGCGGTTAATCCGGGCTCGGCCGCCCGCGGGCCCGGCCTGGCCGCGGGGAGGTGGGTCCGGGGCCGGGGGGAGCTCGGGGGGGTCTGGAGGCACCAAACCCCACCCCGGATGACAGGGACGCCCCTGGGGTCACCCCTGTGCTCCAAAGCACTGAGTGCCCCCCTTTGCCCACCCCCCCACCTGAGGGGGACCAGACCCCCGGGGGGGTCCGGGGGGTGTCCCCATATGAGGGGTGAGGGGTCGGGGCTCCACTTGGGGTGCGGGGGGGTCCTGGCGGGGGTCCCACAGCCCCCCCTCCCCGCAGCGCTGTACGTGGTGCCGGTGGCACCGGGGCGGGGGGGGGTCCAGCCGAGCTCCCCCCGGGCTCAGGGGAGTCCTGGCGGGGGTCCCACAGCCCCCCCCGCCCCGCAGGCCCCTCATGTGGCTGTACGTGGTGCTGGCTGCCCTGGCCTGGGCGCTGGGCTGGCTCGTGCGGGACCACCGGACCCTGCCCTCGGTGAAGGACAAGCACGTTTTCATCACGGGCTGCGACAGCGGCTTTGGCAACCTCCTGGCCCGGCGGCTCAGCCGGAGGGGCTACCGAGTGCTCGCCGCCTGCCTGACCCCGCACGGCGCCGAGAGCCTCCAGAGGAGCTGCGGGGGCCACCTCCGGACCACCCTGCTGGACGTGACCCGCTCCGACAGCATCCGCAGGGCCGGGGAGTGGGTGAGGGCAGAGGTGGGAGAGAAAGGTGAGGGCAAGGGGGGCACGGGGGATATGGTGGGACAAGGACCCGGAGAGGGGCTGTGGGGCAGGATTAGGGGTCCTTCACAAGGGTGGAACACGGGGGGGGTCCCACCAGGGCATCCTAAGGTGAAAGGTGGTGGGGCTGTGGGGAGCCCCAGAGAGGGGCTACGGGATGGGAGGTCCCAGCAGGGAGAGCCGTGGGGCAGGACAGAGGGGAGGGTCCTGCCAAGGCACCCTGGAGACAGGATGGGGGTCCTGAGGGAGGCACAGGGACACGGAGGGAGGGTCCCACCAGGGCACGCTGGGGGTGGGGGTCCCAGGGGAGGTGCCCTGGGGCAGGGCCATGGCAGGGGGACCACACCCCTGCCCTCCACAGGCCTGTTCGGGCTGGTGAACAACGCGGGGGTGGCCAACCCGATCGGCCCCACGGAGTGGATGGACATCGAGGACTATCGGCGGGTCATGGCCGTCAACACCTTCGGGGCCATCGAGGTGACGCTGCAGCTGCTGCCGCTGCTCAAACGGGCGCGGGGCCGGGTGGTCAACACGTCCAGTGTCCTGGGCCGGGTCTCAGCCAACGGCGGCGGCTACTGCATGTCCAAGTACTGCGTCGAGGCCTTCTCTGACAGCCTGCGGTGCGTGCCAGGCCCCACCAGCCCTGGAGCCCCCCGCCCACCCCTGACCCCTCCCCATGGGGTCCTGGAGCCCCCCTGACCCGCCCGTGCCCCCCAGGAGGGACATGTACCACTTCGGGGTCAAGGTGAGCATCGTCGAGCCCGGGTTCTTCAAGACGGCCGTGACCAACCTCGAGGTGCTCGAGGCGTCGCTGCAGCAGCTCTGGGAGCGCCTGGCGCCCGAGACACGGCTCAGCTACGGGGAGGACTTCTTCCAAAAATGTGGGTGAGGGGGGGACTTCTTTCAAAAATGGGAGGGGATGGGGGCTTCCAAAACTGTGAGGGGGGGGCTTCTGTAAGTATGAGTGGGCAGGAGGGCTCTGCCTCAGTTTCCCTCCTCCTGAACCCTCTTTTCCCTCATCCCCCTGAGCTTCCTCAGTTTCCTTCCACACCACCCCACTTCCGGCATCCTTTGCACCCACACGATGCTACACCAGGTGCACCAGCTCATCTCTGCCTCGGTTCCCCCTCTCCTGACCTTCCTTTTTCACACCCTCGAGACCTCAGGGTGCAGCATCTCCTTCCTGCCTCAGTTTCCCCTTACCTACTCCCACTTCTCCTGTATCCCTGACACCTCAAGGTGCAACAGCTCATCTCTGCCTCAGTTCCCCCGCTCTCCTTTCTCACTTCACCTTGACCTCAAGGTGCAGAAAGTCACTGCTGTCTGTTTCCCCCTCCCTGAACCCCCTTCCCCTCCCATGCCTGATGCCCCCTTTTCCCCCTCAGACCTGAAGGTGCAGAGGTTCATCATGACCCTGATGTGTGACGCGGACCTGACCAAGGTCACGGGGTGCATCGAACACGCGCTGGGGGCGCGACACCCCCGGACCCGCTACAGCGCGGGCTGGGACGCGAAGCTCATCTGGCTCCCGGCCTCCTACCTGCCCTCCTGCATCGTGGACCTGGTCCTGGCCACCATCCTGCCCAAGCCGGCCCACCGTGTCCGTTAGACCGCCCCCAGACCCCCCCGGGGGCGGTGAGACCCCCAAAATGTGGCGAATAAACTCCCCGGCCCGACTCCCACCTCGGGGGCTGCTGGGGGCTGTTGGCACTCGGGAATTTGGGGACACTGAGGTTACACATGGGGGTTTGGGGACATTGAGGTGGCACTCAGGGACTGTTGGGGACATTGAGGTGGCCCACAGAGCCCCCAGGCCCCCCCCAAGGGCTGTGAGACCCCCCCAAGGGTGGTGAATAAGCCCCCCAGCCTGACCCCAGCCTGCTCGGGGATTGCTGGGGACATCACAGTGACACGTGGGAACCTGGAGACACTGAGGAGGCACATGAGGATTTGGGGACACTGACATGGCCCCCACCCAGGAAGGTCCTTGTCCCACCCCCGAGGGACCCCCCACGCCCCCCAGTCCTGGGGGACACACTCAGCTCTACAGAAGCTTTTTCTCTTTATTTCCACACCTGGGGACCCCAGAGCACCCCTGGGGGTGTCGGGGTGGCTACATGACCTCGTAGCCGCTGCGGATGCCCCTCATGAGGCAGCAGGCGAAGATGATGCCCAGGATCTGGGGGGGGGAAAAAGGGGGGTCAGTCCCACAGTGGGGGTGTTGGGAGGGGTCAGCCCTGCATTGCAGGGGTTCAGCCCCACACCAAGGGGTCAGTCCCACACTGGGGGGGTTCAGCCCACACTGGGGGGGCTCAGCCCACACTGGGGGGGCTCAGCCCCACATCCCACCTCGAAGAAGGCGATGCCCAGAGCCACCGCGGCCACGATCAGGATGTTCTTCTTCATCCACGCCTCGATGCTCTCCAGGCAGCCCTGGGGAGCACAGGGGGGTTCAGGGGGTGCAGGACCCCCCCCGGGCCATGGCAGGGGGGGCCGGGGGGGGGGGGGTCTCACCTTCTCATAGACGGTCTCAGGGCTGGGGTGGACGTTGCAGAGCGTGGTGTTGACGCGGCAGCACGACCTGGGCACGGTGTCGTTGGCCCGGAACTGCTCGATGTTGGCCCAGTCCGTGTAGTTGTTGGCCCCGCAGCACTTGAACTGAGAGGAGGGGGGAGGTCAGGGGGGCCTGGATGCCCCCCCCACACCCCCACCCCGATACTCACCTCCCTCTGGAGCTCATCCAGCGCTTCGGTCAATCCCGGGTCCTTCTCGTACTTGTCCATGGCCTCCTGCAGCCCCTCCTTCAGCACCAACCTCACCTGGGGGGTGAGGGGGTCACACCGGGGCCAGGGGGTCCCCAGGACCCTGGGGGAGGGGGGGACATGTCCCTGTCCCACATGTTCCCACCTTGTCCTTGAAGACGTATCCGGCGATGGCAGCGGCGATTTCCACCAGGAAGATGATGCTGAGCAGGACGGCGAACTGGGGGGGCACGGGGGGGTCAGGGGGGCCCCGGGGGGGGGGGGGGGGGGTCACAGGGGGGGGGGGGGTTCATGGGGGATAAGTGGGGGTTGTAGTGGCAGGGTCAGGTGAGGGCTCAGAGCGAGGAAGGGTCATGATGGGGGTTACAGGGAGAGTTTCAGGAGGGGAGGGTCGGGTGTTTTGGGGGGGTCAGAGTGGGGGGGGGTCATGGTGGCAGTTAGTGAGGGGTTATGGAGGGGGTTCACAGTGAAGGGGCGAGTTGAGGGGGTCACAGTGGGGGCTCAGGGAGGGGAGATTGGGTTGGGGGTCACATTGGGGGGGTCAGGGTGGATGGGGGTGTCCCTGTGGGGGGGTTGGATGGGGATGTCCCGGGGGGCCCAGCAGGGTCTCCCCCCTCACCGTGGTGACCATGCAGTAACTCTCCTTCCAGGCGCCGCAGCAGCCGAAGAAGGAGATGAAGAAGATGATGACGCCCAGGACCAGGATGGCCACGGGGGTCCCGGCCGAGGAGCCGCTGCTGACCACCAGGGCCTTACCCAGGGCCACCTGGGCGTAGATGCCGATGGCGATCAGGGCCACGCCGCATACCTGGGGGGCACAGAGGGGGGGCACAGAGCGTTGGGGCACGGCCGGGATCCCCCCGGGACCACCCCTAGCCACCAGGGTGGGGGGGCACCCGCAGCCTCTCTGGGGTTTGGCTTCACACCCGGGACCCCCTTCCTGGGGGCCATGGGAGGTTTCTCTCCCAGCGCAGCCCCCCCGCGGTGGGAGAGGGGCACGGGGGGGGGCACCGCTGGCCCCACGAGCGCCGGAAAGTCCAGGAAGTCCGGCCTTCCGGCCACGCGAGGCCTCGGAGGGGGGATCTGGCACCGGCTCCCTGCCCTGGGGGTCCCTGTGGATCCCTGCGGATCGGGGGTGCCGGGGGGGGGGAGTTTATCCCACCAGGAAACACCAGCAGCCCCCTCCCACGGGAGCTGGGACACCTCGCCCCTGCCCGGCTGTGGCGTCTATTCCCCCCCCATTTCCAAGCCCCCCGCAAGGGTGGGACCCCCGGCACGCTTCCCCCGTGTCCCGGCGGCGGCGGGACCCCCCCGTGCCGTGCCCTGTTTGCTCGCGGGGCGTGGGCTCGGCTGCACAAACACGGGGGGGGGCGGGGGGGCTGGCGCCGTGTCCCGCCGTGTCACCGTGTCCCCCCCCGCCTCCCCCGGCCCTCGAGGGGTGACTCAGCCCGGCAGGATTAGGGTGGGGACAAGTGGCTCCCTGCGTGGGGGGGCGAGAGAGCGGCCGGGAAGGGGCCCGTGACCCCCCCAGCCCCATCCCCCGCTGCGGCCGTTGGGCTCCCGCGCCTCTTTCCTCACCCCGACTTCCCCAAACCCGCGCCCCGCTTATCGGGGGACCCCAGGCAGGGGGGGTGTCCCCCCCCATCCCCACGCGGGGTCCCCGCCGTGACCCCAGGGCGGGGCTCCCCCCGTTAACCCCGGAACCCACGGATGGCACATGGGGCTGCAGAGACCCAGAGCGGGCACAGGGGTCCCCTCCTGCCCCTCCGGGACCACCCCCCGGCAGCAGGACACTCCCCCCCCCCCGTCCCGGTGACCCCCAACTCAGGGTCTGGGGGATGGGGGGGGGCTGGGTCCCCCTACGGGGTTCTGCCGGCCCCGGGACCCCCCCGGGCTGTCCCTCCGGTGCCCCCCGGCCCCGCACTTACCCAGAAGATGAAGTTGAAGAAGAAAACCAGGAACTTCACGCATTTCATGCCCCCCTCGACCGCCATGGCCCGTCCTGGGGGAGCCGCCGCTCAGCACCGACCCCGGGCCGAGCCCCGCTCCCGTTCACCGGCCCGAGACCCCCAGTCCCGATCCCAGGGACCGAGCCCCGGTGTCCCGGCACCGCTCCCGCCCTGCTCCCACTGCTCCCGGAATTCCCGGTGCTGCCGCCCCCGCTCCCGGAGCTCCCGGGGCTGCCCCACAACCCCTGCCGGTCCCGGTGGTCCCGATCCCCCTCCCCACCCCGGTCCAGGGGCTCCCCAAGTTCCTGGTGCCGCTCCCCCCACAGCCCAGGAGCCTCAGCGAGTTCCCGGTGATCCCGGTGCCGCTCCCGGTGCTCCCAATACCGCTCTTCCCCCCGTTCCCGGTGGTCCCGGTGCCGCTCCCCGCCCCGTTCCCGGTGGTCCCGGTGCCGATCCCCACCCGGTCCCGGTGATCCCGGCGCTCCCGGTCCCGTTCCCCGCCGTCCTTCCCGAGCGCTCCCCGATCATGTGACGGGCCCGGGGGAGTCAACAGGACCCCGGACCCGCCCCGACACCGCCCCGGGCCCGCCCCGCCCCGGCAGCACAGACACGGGGGTGCGAGAGGCGCTTTAATGGGGGGGAACACACGGAGGGTCCCACCGAGGGGACCCGGCACTCAGAGCTCCCACCCCGTCCCGGCTGCCCTCGGTCAGGGGGTCTCGGCCACCCCAGCTCCGGGGAACCCTGGAGTCCCCGTCCCCCTGTATCCTGTACCCTGGTGTCCCTGACACCCCTGATCCCAAACCCGGGGTCTCAGCCCCCCGACCCCACACCCCGGGATCCCTGAAACCCCTGACCCCAAACCCGGGGTCCCTGCCACCCCCTTGTCCTTGGTCCCTGTCACCCTGTGACTGCACCTCAAGGTCCTTGAGACCCCCCGCTCTGCACCCCAGACAGCCCTGACCCCACACCTCGGGGTCCCAGCCCCTCCTGACCCCACACCTTGGGGTTCCAGCCCCTCCTGACCCCACACCCCAGGGTCCCAGACCCCTCTGAGCTCCCACGCCGGGGTCTCTGCCATCCCACTGTCCTTGGTCCCAGCCCCCCCATACCCCCAGATCCCAGCCATCCTGAACCCTTAACCCCGGGGTGCCAGCCCGCCCGTACCCGCCCGCGGGGGTCCCGGCCGCCGCAGGCTCACAGCCCGGGCACGGTGGCCAGTGCCCCCAGCACGGCCTCCAGGTGCTGGGGGTGCAGATAAGCCACGAGGCCCCCCCGGTTCGCCCAGCGCTCGGCCCCCCCCGCCCCCTCCGCCGGGCGGTTATAGACCAGCTCGGGGGGGTCCCCGGCGCGCCCCTCCCGCCGCGCCCGCAGGGCCCCCTCCAGGGTCACCACTCCCCCGCCCAGGGCGCGCAGGATGGCGTGGGGGGCACAGGCGTCCCAGGCGAAGGTGGTGCCCTCGGACAGCACGTAGGCGTCTGCCAGCCCCAGGATCACGCACAGCATCTTGTACCCCGCGCCCGCCGCGAAGTGCAGGCGCCCCCCGCACAGGGGGCCCAGAGCCCCCCGCACGGCCGCCCCCTCCGCCCGGCTCAGCACCACGCTGGGCACGGGGTGGGGCTCGGGGGGGCTCAGCGAGCACAGCCGGGTGTCCCCGTGGGCCACGCCCCAGTGGTACCTGCCCTGCCACCTGCGGGGACACGGGCACGGTGAGCGCGGATCCCCCCCGGCCCCGGGGGTCGCCCCGGTGCCCCCGCGGTGCCCCCGCGGTGCCGGTACCTGCGGGTCTGGGGGTCCCGTCGGAAGAAGGGCTCGTTGATGACGCCCAGGACGGGGCGGCCCGAGAGGCGGTCGAAGGCCCCGACGAGCACCAGGGCGGAGCAGAGCCCGGCGGGGGCGATGCCATCCACGGGGGGCACGTCCTCGCGGCCCCCGATGTACTCGTTGGTGGAGTCTGGGGGGCGCAGCCGGGGCTCAGTGGCGGCACACGGGGGTCCCCGCCCCCCGCCCCGGCCCTGCAGCCCCCCACTCACCGATGGGGTCTATCCACACGGCCAGGTCCCGGGGGGACACACCGGGCTCGGCGCCCGCCAGCGTCACATCCCCCAGCACCACGTCCCGGTGCACGGCGTCCGCCAGCAGCTCGGCCGCCGCCTGCTTGGGGCCCAGCACCGACAGCAGCAGGGCCACCGTGTCCTCCCGCGTGGCACAGACACGCACGGACACCGTGCCCCCTGCCACACCCTGAGTCAGCCTGGGCCCCGTCACGGGCACCTTCAGCTCAGCCACGGCCCCAAAGACCCAGTGTGGGGACCCCCAACTCAGCCACGAGCATGTGGCTACAGTGTGGAGACCCCCAACTCAGCCACAGTCCCACAGTCCCTGCTGAGGGGACCCTCGAGTGAGCCACGGCTCCACAGACCCAGTGTGGGGACTCTCCCTCAGCCGTGACCCCGTGTGCCCCAGCACCGGGACCCCCGACTTAGAACCCCAGAACAGGGAGCTCTGACCCAGCCACAGCCCTGTGACCCCAGAATGGGGACCCCCACTCAGCCACGACCCTGCAGGCCCCAGGGACCCCCAACTCACCCTGCACGTCCCTGAACTCATTGGACTCCTCCCCGTGGATGTGGCCCTGGAGCTCCGGGAACTGGGGGGGCACAGAGGGGGCTCAGCGTGGCACGGGGGACGTGGGGCACCCGGGGGACCGCCCCAGTCCGTACCCACCTCCTTGCCCAGGTCGTGCTTGATGACCTCCTGGATGAGAACGTCCGCCAGGGTCTTGAAGTCCTGCAGGAACCTCCTGTTCCTGTCGGGGCCCGTCTTCTCGGCCACCAGGAGCTGGAAGAGCGGCTCCTCCCGCCGGCACAGCCGCGCCAGCTCCGCCGCCTTCTCCGAGACCCCCACGAGCGCCTGCAGCAGCCCCCCCATGGCGGGACGGGCTGGGGGGACACGGCGCTCAGGGGACCCCCCGGGACGGGCAGAGCCCAGGGACGGGCCCTGCCCGGCCCCGAAATGATCCCGGGAGCAGAGGGAGGAAGGGGAGTGTGTGGGGACACCGGGGGACAGGGTGACATGGGGACATGGGGACGTGGGAGCCTGGGCACGTGGGGACGTGGGGATGTGGGGACGTGGAGACATGGGGACAGGGTGACATGGGGACATAGGGATGTGGGGACACAGACATGGGGCCGTCGGGATGTGGGAGTGGGGACATGGGCCTGCAGGGACACGGGGACGTGGACGTGGGGATGTGGAGGTGGGGACGTGGGGACGTGAGGACATGAGGATGTGGGGACAGGGTGACATGGGGACGTGGGGACACACGCGGTGACGGGAACGCGGTGACATGGACAGGTGGGGACATGAGGACGTGGGCATGGGGACACGGGGACATGAGGACACGGGGACACAGGGAGATGGACACGTGGCCGTGGGGCTGCGCCTCCCCCCGGTGCCCCTCCCGGTGCCCCCGCGGGGTGTGGGAGGTTTTGGGGGGTCTGTCCCGCGTGTGCAGGAAGCGGTCGGGGCGGGGGGGGGTCCCCGGTGCCCCCCGGAAGGCGCGGGGCGACGGGACCCCCCCGTAACGACCGCGGCCCAAACTTCCCCCCCTCCCCGGGGCCCAACCCCCCGTGCCCCCCCACCCCGAGCCGCCCCCGCGGGGACCCCCGGCCCCCTCGGGAGCCCCCGCGCTGCCGTTACCGGGGCCGGGGCCGCTGACAGCTCCTGGGGCGGCCCGTGGGCGGGGACGGCGGGCGCGTCACGGAGCCGTTTTAACCCGCTCGCTCCCGCGGCCCGGCGGGGCAGCGCCCGGCGGGAGGGTCGCACCGGCGGTGACGAGACCCCCGAGGGCGGCGGGACCCCCGTGTAGGGGGGGACGGACCGGGACGACTTCCCGGGGTGTCCCCGCGGGGAGCGGCGCTGCCGTGGCGGCGGGGGAAGCCCCGCTACAGGTCCCGCTACCCCCGGCGTCCCGTGTGGGGTCCGTGTGGGGTCCCTGTGGGTCCCTGTGTATCCCTTTGGGGTCTCCATGTGTCCCTTGTGTCCCTGTGGGGTCCCCGTGCCCCCCTTGCAGTTCCCTCGGGGGGGTCTCTGTGTGTCCCTCTGGTGTTTCTGTGTGTCCTTTTGGGGTCCCTGTGTGTTCCTGGGGTCTCTGTGTGTCCCTTTGGGGTCCCTGTGTCCCCCTGTGTGTTCCTTTGGGGTCCCTGTGTCCCCCCGTGTCCCCCCGTGTCCCCCCTTTGGGGTCCCGGTGCCCCCCCTGCAGTTCCCGCGGTGGCCGCGCGGTGGCGCCGCCCCCCCGGCGCTGTGGGACCGACCCCGGGGCTCAGTGGCGCCCCCTGGCGGGACGCGCTGGCACCGGGGGAGTACCGGGGCCGCCCCCCCCCCCCCCCCCCCCCCCCCCCCCCCCGGCCAGCCCCCCCGTCCAGGCCGTGTCACTCCCCCACCGCACCGGGCCGGGACCCCCTCACCGACCCCGCCGCGCCGGAGCGGTGCCGGTGTATCCCCGGGGTCTCTTCCCCTCTCCATGGTTCTGATGGGGACGGCACCGGAAGTGAGGGGGTGGTCCCCGGTCACCTGTGGGGTCCCCACACTGATCTCAGTGCTTGTGGCAATCCTTGTTACTCCTGGAACCTACTGACGGCGGCATCTGCCCCGTGCCAGGCTTTGCCCGGGGTGGGCAACCTCACTGCTCTGCCCCCCCAAAGCTCGAGCGCCCCCGCCTTAGGGACGGGACCCCCGTGACCCCTCGGGGTCCCCACGCCCCCAGCTCGTGGCTGGTCTCCCCTCGGCCATGGTGCGATGGTCCTCGTTGCTCCTGGGACCCACTGACGGTGGCTGCAGCTCTGCCCGGTGCCCGCAGCTCTGCCCGGTGCCAGGCTTCTCCCACGGTACTCTGGCTTCTCCCACGGTACTCTGGCTTCTCCCGGGCTCAGCCTCCCCCCTCTGCCCCCCCAGCACCCGCTGCAGCCCCCGGGAACCCCCGTGCCCCCAATTCATGGCTGGGCTTCCCTCGGCCGAGGTCCCTGTTACTCCTGGAACCCGCTGACGGTCACTGCAGCACTTCCCAGTGCCAGCCTTCCCCCAAGGCGGGCACCCCACCCCCCCAGCGCCCACTGCAGCCCACCGGGGACCCCCGTGCCCCCCAAGTCAGAGCTGGGCTTCCCTGAGGCGGGCTGTGCCAGCCCTCGCTGCTCCCGGAACACACCGATGGTTCTCCCGGGCTCTGCCGGGGCCGGCAGCGGAGCGGAGCGAGCGGGGGGGGGGCTCCGAGGGTGGGGGGAGCCCGGGGGGGCCCGGGACGCGCATCCCGGGGGGCGGTGCACTTGCCGGGACGCGCATCCCCCCGGCCGCACTTGCCGGGAGCGGGTCCCGCCGCGCCGCCCCCCGCCCCGAACGGGAGGCGGGCGGGGGGTCCGGGGCGCACCGGGCGGCGGCGGGGCCGTTCCCCGGGCTCGGGGGGCCGGCGGCGGCTGGTGCCAAGCCCCTGCCAGAACCTCTTTTGTGCGCCCGCAGCCAATCAAGGCCGCTGACGACACACTTCTCTTGGGGTATAAAACCCCGGGGCCGCCGCTACCGCCGCTTTTTTTCATCCCCCCCCCTTCGGCCCCCCCCGGGGTCCCCGCTTCCCCGCCCCCGCCACCGTTACCGCCTTCCCCCCCTTGCGCGTTGCGGTGGAAGCGGGGCGGGGGGGCGGCCCGGTGGGGAAGGGTTTTATTTTTTTTCTTCTTTCTTTTCTTTTTCTTTTATGTATTTTTTTGTTTTCCCCCCCGGCATGGCCCCGGTGTGGTGGTTGTTGGGGTCGGTGGTGGCGGTGGTGGCCGGGGGGGGGTCGGTGGAGCAGCCCCCCGCCTCCGAGCCCGCCTGCCCCGTGTGCCTGTGGCGGCGGCAGAGCAAAGAGCTGCGGCTGGAGAGCATCAAGTCGCAGATCCTGAGCAAGCTGCGGCTGAAGGAAGCGCCCAACATCACCCGGGAGGTGGTGAAGCAGCTGCTGCCCAAGGCCCCCCCGCTCCAGCAGCTCCTGGACCTCCACGACTTCCAGGGGGACTCGCTGCAGCACGACGAGTACCTGGAGGAGGACGAGTACCACGCCACCACCGAGACCGTCATCAGCATGGCCCAGGAAAGTCAGTGCCGCCCTTTGTTCCGCTGCAAACTTCGCCGGAGGGCTCCCCCCCAACCCCCACCCCCGGCCCGGGCTCCCCCCTCCGTTCCCCTCCCGATCCCCCGGTCCCCTCCCCGCCCGCCGGCACCGTCCCTCCAGGACACCCCATCCTCCGCTTCCTCCCCCGGGGCTCCCCGACCCTCCTCGGGGCTTCCCGACCCCCCCCCCGGGGCTCCCCGACCCTCCTCGGGGTTCCCCGACACCCCTCGGATCTTCCCGGTTCCCCCCGGTCCGTGCGGGTCCCGCGGGGACACAGGGACATGGGGACACAGGGACGGACATGGGGACACAGGGACATGGGGATGGGACAGCGCGGCCGCGGCAGCCCCGGTACGGGGCACTGGGAACCGGGAGATGGGACTGGGACTGGCCACCGGGGACTGGGACAGGGCACTGGGAGCTGGCACTGGGTGCTGGGACTGGGTACTGGAAGGTGGTACTGTGTGCTGGGATCTGATACTGGAAGCTGGGACTGGGGACTGGTACTGAGTGCTGGGACCTGACATTGGGTGCTGGGACTGGGTGCTGGGTGCTGGAACCTGGCACTGGGGACTGGGACTGGGCGGTAGCACCAGGACCTGGCACTGGGAGCTGACACTGGGGACTTGGACCTGGCACTGAGTGCTGGGACCTGGCACTGGGGACTAGAACTGGGGACTGGATCTGGGAACTGGGATCAGGGATGGGGGACTGGGACTTGGCAGTAGGGACTGGTACCAGCCACTAAGTGCTGGGAGCTAGGACTGGGGACTGGGCATTGGAGACTGTGACCAGGCACTGGCACCAGTCAGGAGTGGGACTGGGCACTGGGAGTAGCACCAGGACCCCGCAATGGGTACTGGGACCTGGCACAGGGAGCAGACTGGGGGCACTGGGAAGGTGGAACAGTGATCTCCTGGTCCCCAGGGCACAGGGCAGGGTGACGGGAAGGTGACAGCCAGGTGATGGCAGGGTGACAAACAGGGTGACAAACAGGGTGACAAACAGGGTGACAAACAGGGTGACATCAATGTGACAACAGGCTGTGCTGGGGACAGGCCGGTGCAGTGAGGGGCTGTGAGGGGTGTGAGGGGTGTGAGGGGCTGTGAGGGGCTGTGAGGGG
>NW_020898002.1:0-32220 GCF_003984885.1 Neopelma chrysocephalum | reverse complement strand
TGTGAGGGGTGTGAGGGGTGTGAGGGGCTGTGAGGGGCTGTGAGGGGTGTGAGGGGTGTGAGGGATGTGAGGGGCTGTGAGGGGCTGTGAGGGGTGTGAGGGGTGTGAGGAGCGCGAGGGGTCCCCGGTGGGACAGCAGGGAGGGGACGGGTCATGGGGACTTTTCTGCAACGTGATGTGGCCCCGTCCCCCCCAGATCCCCCGGGGTCTCTCCACCTGCTCCAGCCGTGGGACCCCCGGGACAGGGGGCGGGGGGCCGGGTGCGAAGGGCGAGCGGAAGGGAGGGAAGTGTGAGGCGCTGCTCCCCTCCTGCCGCCCCCCGACGAATTTCCTTCCCAGGCATTAATAGACTCGGGCGGCTTTGAAATTTTATTACCCATAAAATTGACGACACGCTGGGGTTTTCCTCCCTCAGCCGCGGCAACGCTCACGGCCCCCGGGCCCCCCTCCCGCCCCTTCACAGCTCGGGGGCCCCCAAAATAAATACCAGAGGGCAGCCCCTCCTCCCGCACGGCCCCGCGCCGGGGGTCCCACTTCCCCGGACCCCCGGCCGGATGCGCCGCGGGTCCGCTCCCCACCCCCGACTGCCGCCGCTCCGTTATTATTATGATTTTTCCTCCCTCCTCGCCCCCCCGGGGCAATTGTGGGGGGTTTTATGGTTCCTGAACAGAAGGAGGGAAAGGGCTTTACAGGCAGCAGAGCCATAAAGCTCTCGGGTTCCCCCCGGCCGCCCCCCGCCCCCCCGCTAATCCCCGGCCACCACCCCCAAACCCCCCACCCCCCCCGGGGGTTTTTAACTGCAGGAGGAACCCGGGAAGGTTAATTGGGTCCTAAACCCATTGAGGGGCTACCCGTGACCCCCGCGACCCGCGGGGGGGAGGGAGCTTAATGAGGGGCGATGGGGGCCGGGGGGACCGGGGCGAGGGGCCGGCGGGGGCCGGGGGGGCCGGAGCCGCTCAAGGTCAGTGGGACGTGAGGACACGGGGACACAAGGACATGGGGACACGGCAGAGCCACCCCTGGCACACGGCACCTCGGGGCTCCGTGGATCTGGGGGGGCTCCGGTCGGGGGGCTGATGGGGTCGGGGTGGGAGCCCCGAATCCGGGCCCCGGTGGGAACAAAGAGCGTGGGGGGGCCGGGGGCGGCCCCCTCCCGGCACATGCCCAGCTGTGACCGGTGTCCCGGTAACCTTTATCCCCTGTTGCCACAGCGACAGGACGAGCATCCTGGCACCGCAGCCAGCGTGTCAGAGCCCCCCCACCGGTTCCCCCCGGGCCCGGTGTCCCCCCGGGATGTCAGTCAGAGCCCCGGTTTTCCCCCGGGATGCCACAGGGACCCCCGGGCCGGCAGAGGGTCAGCGGTGCCACCGGTGCTGCCGCTGACCCAGTGAGGGGCTTTGGGGGCAGCTCCCCAGGACCTGCCCCGGCTCCAGCCCTGCTCCGGTATCTCCCACCTGAAGACCCCCCCAAACCCCACCTCGTGGCACAAACTGGCCACCGCAGATCCCTGTGCAGGGGTCACCTCGCCCACAGCCCCCCGTGGGGTGACATCCCACTGGTGACGGGTGGCAAAGCCTCCACTGAGGGGCTGGGGGGGCACAACCTGCTGAGGGGACGGGCACGGGGGAGTTCAGTCGGGGGTCTGAGCACCGCACATCGCAGGGGCAGTTTGGGTGGGGGGTGCCCGCGGCCCCCAGCCCCATCCCGGGGGGGTCGGGCCCCCCCAGCCGGGGGGCCGGGCGGCATTCCGGGGGCTGTGGCCGGTGTCGTGACCCCCGTGAGCCCGGGAAGGCCTCGGCGCAGCAAATGGCCCCGCTGCAGCTGGGTGCTATTAAACCTGACCGGTGCAGGGGGAGGGGGCTGCACGGGGCGGGGGGCGAATTCCCAGCTCAATTTGACACAGATGTTTGCCGGGCCGGGAGGGCCGGTGCGAGGCCGGGGGAGGGACCCCCAGGGACCCCCGGGTCCGATGGGTGCTCGGGGTTGTCACCCCACCAAGGTGGGCGTCCCTGTGGGGCCGCTCACCTTCAGCACCTCTGAGCACGTGGCCCCGGCACGTCGTGCTGGGGGGCCGGGAGAGACCCCCGAGGTGTGGGGCTGCCCCATAAACCAGCTCAGGGAGGGTATCAGAGAGGGGGTGGGAGATAGAGCCCAGAGGTACCCGGGGCACATTCCCAGCCCCGGCAGTGGGATGTGCTGGGAAGCGGCTGCCCCGAGCAGGTGCTGTGGGGTCGGAGCCCCCCGCCCTGCCCAGCCCGGCCCCCTCCGCAGGGGGCTCGCTCCAGGGGGCTCAGGATTCCCCAGGGTCAGGGGGCAGCCGGGGATCACCGCGGGCGGAGGGGTGGTGACCCCCGGGGCAGCCTCTGACCCGACCTTCAACTCCTAACGACCGAGGAGGAGCCCGCGGGGTCCCGGGGTTTGGGAGGGATCCCGGGGCCACCCCTGACGCCTCCTTCCTCCCGCAGCGGACCCGGTGGTGCAGATCGAGGGCAACCCCCATTGCTGCTTCTTCAACTTCAGCCCCAAGATCATGTTCACGAAGGTGGTGAAGGCGCAGCTCTGGGTGTACCTGCGGCCGGTCCAGCACACCCCCACCGTCTACCTGCAGATCCTGCGCCTGAAGCCCGTCACGGACGAGGGCAGTCGCCACATCCGCATCCGCTCCCTCAAGATCGACCTCAACTCCCGCCTGGGGCACTGGCAGAGCATCGACTTCAAGCACGTGCTGCAGAACTGGTTCAAGCAGCCGCAGAACAACTGGGGCATCGAGATCAACGCCTTCGACCCCAACGGCAACGACCTGGCCGTCACCTCGCTGGGGCCTGGGGCAGAGGGGCTGGTGAGTGCCCTTGGGGGGCGGGGAGGGTGGGGGGGGTGATCGGGGTGGGTGTGATGTGGCTCTGTGGGGAGGGTGACAGCCGGGGAGGGTGGTCACGGATCTGGGGAACGGTGGCAGCTCCACAGGGACAATGACAGCTCCCTGGGGCTTGTCACAGCTCTGTGGGGACAGTCACAGCTCCAAGGGGACACTGACAGCTCCACAGGGACAATGACACCCTCATGGAGCTGGTGACAGCTTTGTGCAACTGGTGACACCTCCACGGGACTGGTGACACCTCCGTGGCGTTGGTGACATCTTGATAGGGCTTGGTGACAGCTAGTAGGGCCGAGGGCAGCTCCATGGGGCTGGTGACACCTCCATGGGACTGGTGACACCTTGATAGGGCTGGTGGCAGCTCCATGGGGCTGCTGACACCTGGATAGGGCCGGTGACACTGCCGTGGAGCTGCTGCCATCCCGTGGGGCCGGGCTGGGGGTCCAGCGGGGCGGTGGCTCAGCGTGTCCCTCTCCCCCCCCCCCAGCACCCCTTCATGGAGCTGCGGGTCCTGGAGAACAACAAGCGCTCGCGGCGGAACCTGGGGCTGGACTGCGATGAGCACTCGACCGAGTCCCGCTGCTGCCGCTACCCCCTGACCGTTGACTTCGAGGCCTTCGGCTGGGACTGGATCATCGCCCCCAAGAGATACAAAGCCAACTACTGCTCGGGGCAGTGCGAGTACATGTTCATGCAGAAGTACCCCCACACCCACCTGGTGCAGCAGGCCAACCCCCGGGGCTCGGCGGGGCCCTGCTGCACCCCCACCAAGATGTCCCCCATCAACATGCTCTACTTCAATGACAAGCAGCAGATCATCTACGGGAAGATCCCCGGCATGGTGGTTGACAGATGCGGGTGCTCCTAGAGCCCGGCTGGGGCTGCCCCTCCGCCCCACCACCCCCTCCACCACCAACTCCTCGTTTCTTCCGCTGTTTCTTGCTTTTCTTTAAGATTTCTTTTTTTTTCGGGGGAGAGGAAAAAAAAAATACAAAGGCCAAGCGTCGAAATTCCTTTGGATGTTGGAAGAGAGAGAGAGAGAGAGAGAGAAGGAAATCCCACGGAGAAACGCTGCACCAAACCCGCGATTCGACATGCATTGTGCAATAAAGCAACCGAACGGAGAAGGGAAGGGGGGGCCGGGACCCCCACAAGGTGACACGGTGACACGGTGACACGGTGACACGGCACCGGGCGGCTCCCCCAGCCCAGCTCAGCAGCAACGGGGAGAGGAGGAGGCCGAGGAGACCCCGCGCCCTCCTCGCGCTCCTGGAGCAGCAGCGGGAACGGGGCCACCCCCGCCCACCTCGCGGCCGAGGTGACACCCACGGGCAGGTGACCCGGAGGTCCCCGAGCAGTCACGGGCTCCCGCCGGAGCGAAGGCGGCGGGGTCCGGCAGCGGGACCCCCGGGACGGGCGCGCCGGGGCCGTTCCGGCCCGGGAGGAAACCGTCTCCCTTCTTTAATTTATTTATTTATTGATCACCCTCCCGGCTGGCGCTCGCCCCGGTCCCTCCCTTCGCACCCTCAGCCCGGACTGCTCTGGAGGGGCCACCCGGGGACCACCGGCACCCCCAGGTCAGAGGGGCCGGAGCTGCCGCCCAAGCTTTGGATCCAGTCCTGGCACCGGCGCAGGGCACACGACGCTCTCCCGGGGGGTCTCCGTCGGCGGGAGGGCGTCCAGCAGCCCGGGGTTACCCGCAGGCGGCCCCGGCGGCTTTGGACGAGGCTCCGGCCGGGGAGAAATTCCGCTTACGCGGCGCATTCGCGTCCCGCCGCCCTCGGCGCTCCGGAGGATTTTTCACGTGAGAAACGATGATTGTCCCGCGTTCCCAGAGCCCGGAGGCTCCAGCGGCTCCTCCGCGGTGCCGCCGGGGCCGTGCGGGGCCGCTCCCGGCGCCGGGCGGGCGCTGACCCCGCGGCGGGGAGGGGAAGCCCCCGCGGCCCCCGGGCCCAGCACTTATCCCGGGGGTGCCGGGGGGGACACGCGGCTCCATCCCGGGGCCGGGCGGGGAACGACCCCGTGGCCAGGCACGTCCGCACCCCGCGTAGCACTTAAGGGCCGGCGCCGGGCGGCCGGGGGCTCTCCCGGGACGTTCAGCACTTGTCCCCGGCTCCGCGGAGCCACGAGCGCTTACAAGGACGGGGCCACCCCGGGGACGAGGACACGGTGCCGACCCCCGGCCGTGCCGGATCCCGGCCCCCTCGCCTGGCAGCACTTACGGCCCCTCGTGCCAGGCTCCCGATGCCACCGGGCTGGTGGCAGCAAGGGTGGGAGGTGAGGGGATAGGCACGGGTAGAGCCGGGGTTCCAAGGAATGGGGCTCTGGAGGCAGAGGAGCATCCCCCAGCCCCGCTCAGCCCTGAATGGGGGGCACAGCTCAGCCCCAAAGCACCGTGGCCAACAGCCCCTCGTGGCCAAGGGGATCAGTGGTGGCTCTTCCAATACATCGGACACAACGATGCCAATGAAAACCCCGGGGCCGGGGCACCCCCTCCCCCTGCCCTTCAGTGCCTTTTGGGGGGACCGTGGCCTCCGGCAGCCCTGGGGGTCGCTGTGGAGGAGGGGGGACCCCCAGTGTCCCCACACGGTGCCCGTGTTATGCCGAAGGCAACGGTCCCAGGGAAGACAGAGCCAGGCACTTGGAAAGATCCAGAAGCCACTGGGAAGGGACTGGAAAGGGTTTGGAGCTGCCCTGGCCCTGGGGGAGCCCCAAACCCACTTGTCACCCCAAAAGGCCCCCCAGGGCCCCAAGGCGACTGTTACAGGCAGGTGGCACTGAAGGAGAAATGATGGGAAGGCCTGGGCACTGGGACCAGTTAGCATGGGGCACTGGGACCGGTTAGCATGGGGCACTGGGACCCATCAGCTCCAGGCAGTGTGACCAGTCAGCTCTGGGTACTGGGACCAGTCAGCCCTGAGCACTGGGACCAGTTACCTCCAGGCATTGGAACCAGTCAGCCCCAAGCACTGGGACCAGTTAGCTCCAGGCAGTGGGACCGGTCAGCATTGGGCACTGGGACCAGTCAGCCCCGGGCACTGGACCGCAGCCCCAGCAGCAGGCGGTACTGGTCCCAGTGCTCGGGGCTGACTGGTCCCATCGGTGGCTCCCAGGTGGGGGTTGCGGGGGTGGTGGCCCCCTCAGTATATTATTATTATAATTATTATAATTATTATAATTATTTCCTGGTGTATCGGTCTGTGTGTAACGTCTTAGGTTCCTTTTCTGTTCGTCTGTTCGTTGTTTTGTTCCTCGTTCTGTCGCTCTGGGGGGTCCGGGCGGGGTCCAGGATGGGCCCCAGGGGAGGGGGGGGCTCACAGCGGGTCCCAAAAGGCCACGGCTGGTCGGGGTGGGGCTCACGGTGGGACCAAACTCAGCACTTGAACAGCAAAAATATACAAGAAATAATAAAAAAAAATTAAAAAAAAAAAAGAGAGAGAGAGAGAGAGAAATAATCCAAGAGTTCCAAGCTTTCAGCTCCATCTGCACTCCCGGGGGGGCCCAGCACCATGGGCAGGGGTCGCATGAGCTGGTGGCACTGGGGCCCCCGGGCAGCACCGGGACCCCCAGGCAGCACTGGTGCCATCGATGTTCCCCCAGACATCGGGCTCGTGGTGGCTCATCTGGTGTCACCGGGAGGGAGCTGGTGGTGACTCCGCAGCCGAGGGGTGGCCAGAGGGGCCGGAGGGGCCGGAGCAGCCCCTCGGGGGCTGGGAACCATTTGCACTATGGAAAGGTGGAGAAGGGATGAGACTGGGACCGATCGCCCTCGTGGGCGTCCGTGGGCACCGGGATCGGCCCCTCAGCGCCGGGGCCGGGGGGCTGCGGCACCCAGGGGGGGACAGGGGGAGGAGAAGACCCCCCACAGAAGAAGACCCCCCTCCGGGGCTGGCCCGAGGCCCAACGACACCCACACTCCTCGTCCTGTCTGAGCCCCGGATCCGTGGGGGCATCTGGCACGGGGACATCCAGCGTGGGGACATCCGGCACTGCCACCATGTCACACGTGGCTTTGTCACAGCGTGGCCTGGTCACACGTGGCCTTGTCACAAAGGTCTGCGATGCCACCCCTCGATGCCACCCCTCGATGCCACCCCTGGCTCCCCCGGAGGCAGAGACAGAGGGAGTTGGTGTCCCTGGATCGGGGGATTTGGGGCCCCCGAAGAGCCACAGGAGAGGAAAAGTCCCACAAGTGTCCCCATGACTCCGGTGTTGGACAAGTGACATCTGTTGTGACTCGTGCCCTAAAGGCCTCCCTGGCCCCGGCCCCAGCCCCGGCTCCTGCGGTTTTTTAGACTTTTTGTAAAATAAAAAATTTATAGAGTCAAAAAGATGCCGGGAAAAAGGGAAAATTGATGATAAACGCATTTTGCTCGGGCTGCTGCTGATCGTGGCCCTCCCCGGGACCCAGCCCCCCATCCAGATCCAGCCCCCCACCCAGATCCAGGCCCCCACCCAGATCCAGCCCCTCCCCACCACCGGATCCCACGGTCAGCACCAGATCCCCGTGTCCCCGCAGCCCCCCCGCTGCCCCCTCCCACCCCTCCCTCGGGATCTCCCGGCCTGATCCAGCTCCGAGGGCTTGGGAAATCTTTCCTGATGCTTCTCATTTTTCCCATGCTCCCGGCGCCGGCCGTGCCCCAGGGACAAGGGATGAGAGGGGACAGAGCCCACCCGGTGCCCCGTGCCTGGCTCAGAGTCCCCGGACATTCCCGGGTTTATCTCCCACCTGGGAACCACCCACAGCCCCCTTCCGAGCCCCCCGGACACGCTGGTCCTTGTGCCTTCGCACAACCAACACCTGGAGAATCCACCCGGGAACAACCACCCAAAACCTGGGAACAACCACCCCAAAACTGGGAACAACCACCCCAAAACCTGGGAACAACCACCCCAAAACCTGGAAACCACCACCCCAAAACTGGGAACAACCACCCCAAAACCTCTTCAGGCCCCCAGAGATGGGTGTCCCTGTCCCAGTGACGGGGGGAGGGTCTGAGACCACCACTGAGTGGGGGGTCACCACCTTGAACCCGCCGAGAGCTGCAGGGAGGGCGGGTTGACCCTGAGGAGGGACAAGGATAGAAGACAAGGAACAGGGATGGAGGACAAGAGACAGGGATGGGGGATATGGGACAGGGATGAGGGACATGGGACAGGGATGGAGACCCAGGACAGTGCAAGGGACACCCCACACCAGAGCACCAGCTCCAGGCCATGGCAGGAGCTGTGTCCCCCCTCCCAGCCTCCATTTCCTCCCAGTGCAGCCCCCCCGGTTGTAAAGCAGAGATTTACAAGTGGCCCCAAGTGCCGGAGGAGCCGCGGGATCAGGGGCAGCTTTATGGAGCCTCATTAGGGGCTGCAGGTATTCCGGGAATGTCCAGCAGCTAATTATGGCTGGGCCAGGACAGGGGACAGGGTGGGCAGGGGATTGTCACCACAGGAGGGGACAGGGTGGGCACCGGAGGGTCCCTGCAGGAGGGGACAGTGCGGTCACTGCCCACGGGGCCGGGGAACCTTCTGGCCCAAGCGAGGGCTGGACACACGGACGTGGCTCCAGCTCAGCCCCGATGGGTCAGACGGGCCCCAGGCCCTGCTGGGGCAGTGACTCCGTGGCCATTGGCCGTGTCCCGGCTCTCCCGCCCCAACCGGGGCCCTTCAGGACACGCTGGAAGCTGCTGCTCCCCCTGGGAATGCCCCGGGCCCCTCCACACCCCATCCCTGCCCTACAGATCCCACCTGCTCCACCCAGAGACCCCCCAGCCCCCCCGGGGGGCTCCGGGCTGGGCCCCAGAGCTGCTCTGGGGGGAGTGCCCAGCTCTGCCCCCTCCACACACTGGGGGTAAAACCCTCGGGGGTCTCCAGGAGCCTCGGGGAGGCACCGAACCGGTCCCATCGATGACCCCCCACCCTGCACCCCAACACGGCCCCGGGGACAACACCCAGCTCCCATGGGATCGGAATCCCCCTCGGGGGCCGCGGCCAGGGGGTCCCGCGGGGGGACCGGGCTGTGCCACCCACCCCGAGGGCCGGAGGAAGGAGGTCCCGGGGCGGGGGGGGGTTTGTTTGTTTGCTTCGAGGGCGATGTCAAGAGTTTAACGAGCGCTCGCTTTTGTTCTGGTCACGTCTCTCCCCCGGGGCCGCCCGGGGGCTGCACCCCCACATCCCTGCTCCCCCCGGCCCCCGCTGACCTAATTCGGAGACCAAGGGCAGGGCCGGAGGGGGACAAATTAGGAACGGGGACATTCGGGCGACCACCCACGGCGGCCCCCCGGCCCCCCGGACCTGCCCCTCCGCCGCTGACAGCACCGGCCGCCCGCGACATTCACAGTAATTAAACCACCAGCGGGGGCTTGGCCCGGCTCCACCCGCCCTGCGGGGCCGCGGGATTATCCGGGGGAGCTGGGCACGGGCAGCTGGGCACGGGGAGCTGGGCACGGGCCAGGCCCCACCACGGCCCGAGGGCAGCGCTGGCACCAGCACGGGGCTCCCCGTGGGTCCGTCCCCAACCTGCGGCAGGGATGGGGTTCGGTGCCATCCCCGAGATTCCTGAATGGTCCCAGGATCTGGGTGGATCACTCTCCAACCTACAGCTGGGGTGGGGTTTGGTGCCATCCCAAAGGTCCCCGGACCATCCCAGGGTCTGGGTGGTTCAGTCCCCAACCTGCATCAAGGTCATCCCAAAGATCCCCGGAATATCCTGGGATCCAGTCGGCTCGGGCCCCTGGCAATGCCCAACCTACATCAGGGACGGGGTTTTGATGCCACCCCAAAGACCCTCAGACCCTCCCGAGCTCTGGGTGCCTCACAAGTAGGATTTGAGGCGTCCCCATTCCCTGTCCTCAGTGAGCACATCCCTCACGGAGCCGCCTCCTCCACGGCAGGGCAACAGAAGGATCCGAGCAGAAGGATCCAAGGGGATGGATCAGCTCCGGCCACGCTCTGGCTGCTGGGACATCCCCGTCCCGCGGGACAGGAGCCACCAGCCAAGGAGGGGCAATCCTTGGTCACCTCAAGGAGATGAGACCAGTGGGAGACAAGACAAGGCCAGTGGGAGACGAGGCTGTTGGGATTCGAGGCCGGATTTGAGGTCAGGGGGATCCGCGGCCGGTGCAGGGGAAGGAGGGGCCGCTGGAGCCCCTCACCCTTTGTGCAAGCCCCCCCCGCTCCTCCGGCCCCCCCCCGGGCTGTCCCCGAGGGGCTCTCACAAGTGACTTCACGCCGCATTTGGGCCCCGCTCCCGCGCGGTCCCGCAGCCCCGGCCCTTCCTTTCTTTCCCTGCCTTTCCCACACGAATTTCCCCCGCCCATTGTGCGCCCGCGGCTTTTCTTCTTCCCCTATTCAGCCCAAATTAGTCACAAGGAGCCCCCGGCTCGGGGGCTGTTTGGGGCCGCTCGCGGTGGAAGATGCGGGGACGGGGAGCGGCCCCGGATCCGCGGGGACGGGGAGGAGCCCATCCCAAATTTGGGGACGGGGAGGAGCCCATCCCAAATTTGGTGCCGCCGCCGCCGAAAACTCATCCCCGAGGAGGGAGAGGGACCGACACCGGGAGGAGAAATGTCAGCAGGACCTTCTGAGCAGAGAGACCAGGGCAGGAACAGGACAGGGACCCTCCTGCGCCCTGGTCCTTGTGCCAGTGCGGAGCTGGTGGGACCCAGAGCCCTGGAGAGGGGCAGTGCCACCACCAGTGTCCCCTCACCCACCAGTGACCCGAATCCAGAGGAGTCTGTGCTTCCCCTGGAGCTCCACGAGGACCTGGCCCCAAAATCCCGGTGAGGAGGGGAGGGGAACAGCCCTGCCCTGGGTGACATCCGTGTCCCCATTCCCTGCTCCAGAGAGGGAGGAGATCCACATCTGGAGGCCAGAGGGCGGGAATTTGGCCATGGAACATCCCGGGTAATGCCAGGGATACCCAGCCCTGGGTAAGGACGGGAATGTCGGGGGTTTCCTGCACAGCTCCAGCCCCAGTCCCAACCCAGGAGCCCAGGAGTGCCTTGGAGAAGGAGTTTTATTATGAAAGCGAGGAGGGAACCTCTGCCCTGGCACCACAAACCCTTCCCTGCCCTGGCACCACAAACCCTTCCGAGCCAACAACCAGCGGGGGAACCACGAGGGAAACAGAAAACACGGAGGAGAAACCCCAAACATGGACCAAAACACTGGGATAACGGGAGCACAGGGAATGGGGAGGAGCAACGGAGCTCAGCCAAGGACACAGGGTGTCACCTGGATCCCGTGGTGTCACCTGGATCCCGTGGTGTCACCTGGATCCCGTGGCTTTCAGCTGCCCTTTGGGGAAGGGAAGGAACATCCCAGGAATTTCCCGGAGGCCCCGAAACGCTCAGGGAACAGAAGCATTTTTGAAGACTTTCCACGTTACAAAAAGTAGAACTATTGCTTGTTACTGGGGTGGGAGCCTCGGAATGCCCGGGGTGGGACGTCCCTGCTGCTCCCAACGGCCTTCCCAGCGCTCTGGGATGAGGATCCCGCGGGAATAACAATCCTGGGACATCAAGTCTTCACCAGGGGAAGGGTTTCGGTCAATGCCCACCTGAAATCCAAGCAGACATTCCTGCTTACAGACACATTCCTGCTCTGGGAGCTCTGGGAAGGCAGCAGGAGCTGATTCTCTGGGAAGGAGAAGGGGAAGGGGGCCAGGGCAGCCCCTGCCAATCCCATGGGATTGGGGATCCCGCGCTCCCCCCCGGGAGCTGCTCCCTGAATCCCCCAAATCCAAGGTGCCAAAGCTGAGGGAGCCGGAAAGGCTTCACCAGCAGCATCTTTGGTGTGTTTGGGCCGTGGATTTTTCCATAATTTCACCAAAAATGGGATGTTGTAGCAGCGGGAAGAGCCACATTCCTGCACATCCTCCAGGAACATCCACATCCAACACACGGATCTCAGGGCAACGCTCCTGGTTTGGGGAGAAATCACCTGATCTGGGGTTAATGGGCAATTCTGCCTCTGGCAGCTCCTGCAGGGAAGGTTGTGGGAATGCCCCAGGCCACCACATTCTGGGAAAGATGCGAGGATGGATTTGGGAAAATCCTTCCCTGACATTGTCAGAGGCAGCAGAGACTGAGCAGGACTCGTGTCATTGTCCCCTCGGGGGAGTGGGACCTGTCCTTGTCCCAGCTGTGCCGTGGCCACAGGGATTCCTGGAGCACTGGGAAGGATCAGGAGCTGCTGCTGTGACCCCCCAAAACACCGGGAAACCCCCGGAATGTGGGGCCGGGGCGGCACCAAAACCAGCTGCTGCTTTTTGCTCCGTTTTTCCTCATTTCTGAACTTGGCCATTTGAGAAAAAAAATCAAATGTGAGTAGCACAATCATCCAACTCCAGGGGAATTCCCTGTGTACTGTCACTAAAACCTTTGGAAAAGTGTGGGAGTGGGAAGTGGGGAGGGAGGAGCAGGAGCAGGAGGAGGAACCCACGGCAGGAGCTCCGGGACGGCCTCACACGATCCCAAACCGTTCTGCTCTTTTCCTCTTCTTTGCCTGGAAAGGGAATGACAAGGAAAATTAAAAAACCCAATAAATGAGTTATTTAAAATCTCATAAAGAACCTGGGGGAGAACTGGTTCAAAATCCAGCCTGGGGAACACAGATGGGAAGTGGAGGCTCCGGATCCTGCTCCCACAGAGAGGGAGAGATGGAGCTTTTCCCAACACAAAGAGCCCCAAAACACACAAAGAGGCCCCAAAACAGAGAGATCCAAACCACAAAGAGCCCAAAACTGAGAGACCCAAATGAAAAAAGAGCCTCAAAACAGAGGGACCCAACCCACAAAGAGCCCCAAACCCCAGAGAGATCCCCAAACCCACGGAACAGGAACATACAGTGCCCGGAATACAGTGGGAAGGAGCCACAAAAGGGGCTGAGCCAGGAACAATGGTGACTTCAGGGGCCTGAAATGCTGGCAGGGAGTGGGGAGGTGGGAAATGGAAAAGGGCAAAGGGTGAACTCTGCTCTATTCATGGGGAAGGTGAGAGGGACACATTAAATACGCGGCCGATTCCCCTTTAAGCCGCTCCACGAGGGGCGTATAAATCTTAATTTTTAGCAGGATAAATAGCCCGGGGGGCAACAGAAGCCCCCAGCCCAGGATCTCCAGGGAAAGGTGCATTTGAGTGCACACAATGCCAGTAAAAAGCCCTTTTTGTTCCAGCACAGTCTCCGGGTGACCCGACGGAAAAGCCTCACGCTCCCCCTGCTCCGCCAGGAACGGAGCTCCTGCTTCACCCCCCCCGGGGCAGAAACCCCCCAAAAAACACTCAGCCCTGAAAAACAGCCCCTAAATCCCACCTGGAGGGGCACAATTTCTCACAGGAAGCAAACTGGAGCTGCCTGGTTTAGCTGTACCCAAATCCTGGTGTGCTCACCCAGCACCCCCCACCCTGGGGGGGTCCCTTTGTCCCCAGAGAGGGTCCCCAAATCCCACGTTTTGGTGGCATTTAGGTGTGCAGGGCACTGCCCACCCGCTTCAGGCAGGAGCCACCTTCAAATCATTCCAGCCTGGAGCACAGGGTTGGAATTACTTGAAGGAGAAGCGTCAAAGCACAATAAAAGGGACCAAAATTGCCCCGAGGAGGTGATAAATTTAAAAGATGGGCCAGAACCGCTGAGGCCACAACAAAGCACTGGAAACAGGGTCAGCATCCCAATCCTCATTATATCCTGGAGCCTCCCGGGATTTATGGATGAAGAGCAACAATAGCAGAGGGTCCAGGAGCTGCCGGGGCCCAGGGAGGGACGAGGACGAGGATCAGCCCCGGGGAGGGGAGGGGGATCAGGGTGGGATGTGCCCCCCGCTCCTTCTGGAAGCATCTGTGATGTCCTGCCAGGGGAGGAGGCTCAGAGAGCTCTGGAGCAGCCTGTTCCCAGCATGGATCCATGGAAACCCCATCCCGTGGGGTCCACAGGGGCTGCCTGTGCCCCCTTCCCTTCTCCTTCCCGGAGAATCAGCTCCTGCTGCCTTCCCAGGGCTCCCCCCAGCCCTGGGCCAAGCAGAAATCTGTCCTTCTGCTTGGATTTGAGGTGGGCATTGCCCGAAACCTCTCCCTTGGGAAACCCTTTTCCTTGGAAAAGCCCCCCCTGGGCCAGGAGGTGGTGGGGGAGCACAGCCCATGGTTGGGGCTCAGCCCCGAGGTGTCCCTGGATCTCGGAGGTCCCAGGACTCTCCCTGCTCCCCTCCCTGCTCCACATCCCCTGGGAGGAGGGTTTTTACCTCTGTGTCCTCTGTGGCTCCAGCCCCGGCCGAACTCGTGACGATCCCAAACCTCTCCTTCCTCTTCTTCAGCTTCTCGTCCTCCTCGCTCTGCATGGGGAAGGGACCTGGTTCATTGGCTGGGAATGCCCAGGGGTGTTCCTCCCATCCCTCCTCATCCCATTCCACCTGTCTGGGGCAGGAACACCTTCCACTAGCCCAGGTTGCTCCAACTTGACCGTGGGCACTTCCAGGGATGGGGCAGCCACAGCTTCTCTGGGAAATGCATTCCAGGGCCCCACCGCCCTCACAGGGAGGAATTCCTTCCCAAAATCCCATCCAACCCTGCCCTCTGACAGTGGGAAGCCGTTCCCTGTGTCCTGTCCCTCCATCCCTTGTCCAAAGTCCCTCTCCAGCTCTCCTGGAGCCTTCCCTTCTCCATGACCCCCCCCAGTTCCCAGCAGAGCTGCTCCACATCTTCCACTTCCTCCTTGGATTAAACCCTCTGGTGACATCCAATGGAACAGCTCCCAGATCCCACCCCCACTCCCAGGGGGTTCCATTCCCTGAGCAGGGGGTCCCCAGATCCACTCTGGCACCACAACATTCCGTGCCTTCCTCCCCCCAGCTCCAGGATCCCAGTGATTTATTCCTCGGGAGGCCCCTTCCCTAAATCAATCCCGGGATAACGATCCCGCTCCCTGACCCCCCTCCACGCGCCCGGTGAACTCCCCTCCATCCCAAGCTGTTCCCCTGCCAGGGGTTGATTCATGGGGTGCTGAAATCCAGCTGAGGAAAATGACCCCGAGCCCCCCTGGCCACATCCATCAATCCCGGCCCTGCCAAATCCAGGGAAAGCTGACCCCGCTGGCAGCCCCTCACATCCATTTTCCAACCTCCCTGTTCCAATTTCTGTTCCCTTTGCTCTCCCACTTCTCTAAGAGAACGGGAAGAAGAGGGGAAAAAAGTTTCAAGAGGGATTCCAAGCCTTGGAGACAAAGCCTTCCCTGTGATCCAGGAATGGGATCCCCAGGATTGGGAATCCCGACAAGTCCCTCAAGTCTGTCCACGGATTTGTGCTGCATTTGATCCCAAACTGTTCATTTTGATTTCAGGGGGGATCCCAGGGCTGCTGGTGGCAACGGCATTCCAGTGCCACGGGAATCTGCCTCGGGATCTGCCCCCTCTCCAAGGGCTCCCTCCTGGCCTGGATGTCCAACCCGAATCCCAGAGCTCCAGGCACCAAGGGGACCCTCCTGTCCCCAGGGCTGGTGGCCCCAGGCTGCTCCCTGTCCCCTCCCAGGGGATGAACGACCTGGTTCCACCATTAAATCTGGGATGAGCCACTTCTCCGGCTCCAGTCGCTCATTCCCTGAAGGAGAAGGATCCACTGAAAAACTGCCTCGGTCCCCTCTCCTGGGAGAAGGGAGAAGAGCTGCTGCTGCTGAGGAGCTGCTGCCAAAAGGTGTTAATTTATGGCTTCCATGGTTCTGGCACTCAGGGAGCCCTGCCCAGGATCCCAACTGGATCCCGACTGGATCCCAGCACTGGGAACAGTTCAGGTGCAACACTCTGCTTAAACTAATGAAAGCTCATCCCATCCCAACCTCCTGCCATGGGCAGGGACACCTTCCAAGCCCCGTCCAACCTGGCCTTGGACACTTCCAGGGATGGGGGATCCTCTGGGAAGTCCATTCCAGTGCTTCCCTGCCCTCACAGGGAGGAATTTCTTCTCAAAATCCAACCTAAAACTGCCCTTTTCCAGTATGAAGCCATTCCCCCCTGTCCTGTCACTCCAGGCCTTGTCCAAGGCCCTCTCCAGCTCTCCCAGAGCCCCTTCAGGCCCTGGAAGTGGCTCCAAGGTCTCCCTGGATCCTTCCCTTCTCCATGAACGCTCCCAGCTCTCCACGGCAGAGCTGCTCCACATCTTCCCCTTCCTTCCCTGCAGATCAAACCATTCCAGGAGGGAACTGCTCTGGAATTGCAGGTGAGGCCTGGAGTGTCCTCCCCACAGACCCCGCAGAGGGGCCCTCCTGGGCTGGGATGAGGGATGGGGGGATGGAGAGCGGAGCTGAGGCCTCCAGGCACTGCAGGATTGATGGTGGCACGGCCTTGACCCCCCCCGAGAGGTGACGGACCCTCGAGGGCGACTCCGCGTCCGATCCCGGCCCCGGCGGCTCCCGGGGGAGTTATTCCCGGGAACACTCCAATCCTGGGGCACGCAGCTGCCACCCGGGGCCTGCTTGAAATTCATCCTGACCTTATTTCCTCCAGGCTTTATCCCCGTGTTTGCTCCTCCCGTTTCTCTCCCCGTCCCTGCCAAATCCCAAAATCCAAGAGGAGATGGTGGGAAGCACAAGGAGCAGGAGCTGGAACAACCCTGGGCACGTCCTGGCTGCTGCCTGACGGACTTTTCTGACCCAGCAAAGCCTGAGCAAGGTGGGATCAGCCACTGGCTTGGGATAACTGCCCCAGGAAGGTTTTTTGACACAGGAAAGCAACCACAAGCTCATTGCTCATCCTTTCTCCCAAAGAAACTTGGAAAACAGGGTGGGAAGGCAGAACATCCAGCTCTAGTTCTTTCTTTACGCTGTGCCAGTGTCTCACCACCCTCACAGGGAGGAATTCCTTCCCCAAATCCCACCTAAATGTCCTGGTTTACAGTGGGAAGCCATTCCCCATGGTCCTGCCACTCCATGTCTCGTCCCCAGTCCCTCTCCAGCTCTCCTGGAGCCCCTTCAGGCACTGGAAGGGGCTCCAAGGCATTCATGGAACCTTCTCTTGCCCTGAGCCAGCTCCCAGCCTGCCCCAGAGGTTTTCCCATGAAAAGCCCTCCTGGCTGTCCCAGCTGGGAGTTTGTGCTCGCTCCAAAGGGGGTCAGGGGGAGGAGGAGGAGCAGAAAGTCACATCCATGTGCTAAGAGCACATGGAAAGGAATTCCTGCCCTCCCACGTCAGGGATGAGGCAAATGATGCCTCGGGAACGAGGCCAATTTCAGGAGGCAAAAGGGGCTTTTCATCTCTTGGCACCCCCAAGGCACCTCCGACGTCAGCCCGTGTTTGCAGAGGCTCCTCCTGCCCCAAATTCCCAGCTCCAGCACGGGCAGGATTGGAGGAGAGTCCCCTGTGACCTGGGAACTGTGGAACTGGGCAAATTGGAGGTCACAGGACCTGCTGGGTGGGTTTTCCCACCAGGCAGGGATGGATTCCCACATCCAGCCCAAAAACAGGGAGCGCACTCTGGATTTGGGATGGCCGACTGAAAATCAGGGAGTCAGAACATCCCCCAAAAACCACTGGGAGCAACATCCCACGGACAAGGGAAGGGAAACCATCGAGTCTCCCGGGAACAGAAGGAGCAGCTGAAGCTGGGAATGAAAAGGAATCGCTGGGAAGGAGGGGATTCCTCCCCGAACTCCAGGAGTTTGGGAAGGAGGGATCCCCTGTGCTCCCTCCCCACTTCCCACAGGGGGAATTCTTGGGTTGTTTTCCAGGGAAGGGGAAGGTGGGTTTGCTCCCCCAGGCTTGGGAAGGGCTGGAGCCCGAGCAGGCCCTGCCATTCTCCTCCAAATTCCTGCAGCCAACGGGTCCAGGAGCCCCTGAATGGGACATAATGACATCATTGATGGAATCATAATAGAGGGGGAGGGGGGGATGTATTTGTGTTCCAGACAAAAGCCAAGTCCTGTTTCCCAGCGGGGCCCAAGGAAGGACCAGCTGAGTGGGAGAGGGAGGTCAGGGAGGCCGGGAAGGAGCCCTGGCCACTCCCGGAGCTTTCCCGGAGCCCAGGAGTGCCCCGAGCCCTTGTTTGGGAAGTGACACAGGGAGGGAGGGCCTGGAAGGGTTCTGGGGAGAGGGAAGAGCCTGGATGGATGAACCCGAGGGAAAGGGGGATGAGGGGGAGCCGCTGCTGCTCCTCCATCTGTCCCAACGGGGCCTTTCCTCCAGAGCCACCTCTGCAAAGTGCCAGAAATCAGAATTTCCCAACGACAAACCCTCCACTGAGGCCAATCCCACCTCTCTGACCCACAGGAATTGCTCTCCTAGAACATCCCACCAACCCTTTTCCCTTTCCTCTGCCAGCATCCCCCCCCATCCCCACCCCTGGCTTCTTTGGGGGCCAAACCAGCTCCTGGTCCAGCTGCCAGGGGTGGTTTGGAAAGGCTGCAGGCACAGGGATTATCCAGGAGAAGGATATTCCTCCTCAGGCTGCTGCTCCGAGCTCCTGGAAGCCAAACAATTAAAGGAATTGTTTTCTCTGCCTCATTTGCTGGTTTGGACACACAGAGACTTTCTGCTGCTCCACTGAGCCCTGGTCCCCCCTGGCTGATCCAGGCCAGGATCTGCTCCACGGAAAACATGTTCCTGTCAACTGGAATTAAAGCAAAACTCAGCTGAAGCCACGAGGGGTAAAAATTAACCTGTCCCAGCACAGGCAGTTGGGACTTTTTCATGGAAGGGACACGCTGGGGTCCAACCAGGGTCGTTCCTGAGGCTCCTGGCACTTCCCATGGCCACAACTCTGGGACGTGACATGGAAAACTTGCAGCCAGGGAAAGGAAAATCATGGAATGGGTTGGGAGGGGGGTTTAAGCTCATCCAGTCCCACCATAGGCAGGGACACCTTCCACCAGACCAGGTGGCTCCAGCCTGGCCTTGGACACTTCCAGGGATGGGGCACCCTCTGGGAAATCCATTCTGGGGCCTCACCACCCTCACAGGGAGGAATTTCTTCCCAAAATCCCACCTAAATCTTGTCTTTCCCAGTGGGAAGCCATTCCCTGTGTCCTGTCTCTCCATCCTTTGTCCCCAGTCCCTCTCCAGCTCTCCTGGAGCCCCTTTAGGCCCTGGAAGGGGCTCCAAGGTCTTCCTGGATCCTTCTCCTCTCCAGGCTGACACTCATCCCTTCCCTGGGCACATATTCCAGCTGAAAATGGGATCTCCAGGTGCCAACGGAGCTGTTGTATTTCCAAGGGTTATTTCCCACTGGAACCTTCTCTCCAGAGCTCCAGGTCTGGGCTGACCTGGCTCCTGCTCCAGGCAGGGACCCGCATGGACACGGTGGGATTTGAACCCCCTGGATCGTGGGGGCTCTTCCCACTTAAAATCCGGATGAATAACCCTAAAATTCCAAACCCCCGGGAGCTGTAACTCTTGGAAAACCGTATGGAGTCCCAGCACAAACACAAACAGAGAGGAAGGGGAAGGAAATGGTGCTGACAGGGCTCGGGAATGGGATGTAAAACCTCAGACAGGGATGGTGGGGTTGGAGCACTGGGATAATCCCGAGGTGGGAAGAGTGTCCTGGAATGTCCTTACCTTTTTGGAGAGTGAGGAGACATTCAACCCAAACCTCTGAGCCCTTTCCTTTAGTTTATCCATGTTTATCTACGAGAAGCAGGAAACAGTTTCCGTGGCTTGTTTTTTCCATCCCCATCCCTGGGGTTTCAGGGATAGGGATCGGCCTCATCCTCAAATGGACAATTAAGGGCCTCTGGGAAAACTGCCAGGACTCCTGAAAGCCAGCTCTGCTCCCGGGCTGCCCCAGGGTTGGGAAGCTGCACCACCCCCTTCCAAACCCAGCAGCTTCCCAAGGCTTCCCAGAGATATTGGGCACTGTTATCCCTAAATAAATCACCCCTAAAGAGCCCAGATTTTTGGGACAAACCTTCCCTGGCAGAGCCCCCCCTCCTGCAGGAACCACTTGGATCATGTTCCCACCCAAAATTCCAGTGGAATGAAGCTTTTCTTACCGTGGGTTTGCTGTCTCCAGAGAGGCCTGAAAGAAGAGGGAAGAGAGAGAATTCCCAGTTAGGGAACAGCACTGGAGTAGGATTTTATCTCCAAGGAGATGAGAATTCCCACCCCATTCTTCCCACTTTCCATCCCTGCTCACTCCCAATTCCATTTTCACCTCCAAAGCAGCTTCTCCACCCTCAAACCCGCCCCCATCCCACCTCTCCAGCAGCTCCAGGAGTGGAATGTGGCATTTTAGGAAGCCACAGATGTTTGGAAGGACCAAGGAATGCCAAGGAAAACCCGGCTGTGCCTCCCAGTTGGGCTTGGAGTGAGAGACACTGGGAAAATCCAACCCCCAAGTGACAACCTGAGGCCTTTTCCTCCTGATTCCACAGGATTCCAGCTCCACAATTCCCACCTGGAGCTCCAGGAAAAGGGAAAACAAGGGTTGTCCCACCAGTCTTTTCTTCTCCCCCTACAAGGAGTAAATATTTGCAGGAAGGTCATTCCAGGGGTTGGTTCTGCTTCCCCTCACCTTTTGTGGGAGCTGTGGCCAAACCAAACCTGTGGAAGGTGAACAAGGGTGAGTCAGTGATGGGAATATCCAGCCCTGGAGAACTCCCCTTCCCAGGGTTTTCCCTGCTCTGGGGGCAGGATGAGCTGGAACACGTCATTCCCAGCTCATGGAATTCCTGCAGCAGCTCCCACCTTCTCCAAACCCAAACCCCAAACCCTCCAGCAAACCCGTTCTCCCCCTGGTTCTCCAGACCCTTCCAGGGTCATTGTCCCATCCCTGCACACAGAGGTCCCTGCAGAGACTTCTCCCAGGGAAGAACCACGGAATTGGTCGGGTTGGGAGCTTGAAGCGCATCCAGTTCCGCCTCCCACTATCCCAGGGATATCCATTCCAGGGACCTCCCCACGCTCCCAGGGAGGAATGTGCTCCCAAATCCCACCAAGGAGCCGTCCCGGGCACCCTCCCACCCCAGTACCCCCTGACTCCCAGCCTGGGCACCCTCCCACTCCTCACCCCGGGCACCCTGGGCACACTCCCACCCCAGGCACCCCCTCATTCCCACCCCAGCCCCCCCTGACTCCCACCCCTCCCCTCTCACCGCGCCGCCCGAGCCGCCTTCTTGCTCTCGAGGCTGACGGGGACGTTGAAGCGCTCGGCCCGTTTCTGCATCCGCTGGGAAAGGGACAGGGCACGTTGGGAATGGGCAGGGAGGGCTGCCAGGGGGTGAAGGGCAGGGGCAGATCCCAACAGCCACGGGAAGGGAAAACTCCCCACCCCTGGATCCGAGGGAGAAGGAGCCGCTGGTACCTCGTGCGACCAACGGGGTCCAGACACCCCCGACCCCCCAAACTCCAGGAAAACCCAATGGAAAAGGTCCATCGCCCCTCAGGGAGGAAACAGGAGCAGGGAGCAGAGACAGGTGAGAATTTTGGGATGGCTCAGGCCATCCCAAGGAATTCCTGAGCCAGGGAACAGCCGACATCCCTCCTGGAGGCACCACCAGCTCCGGGGGCCGACACTTCCCTCCCTTCCCCCCGAGCAAAAATCCAAGGAAACTTGCTCAAAAAAAAAAATGATGGAGGTGTTTTTTCCAGAGAATTTGTTTCTTTGGAACAAGCCCCTTCCCAGGAGCCAGACCCCATCCATGAGCACTTTGCCACCAGCGGAGAAATTCCAGGTGAATTCCAGCCACAACTCGGCCACTCTGGCTCAGAGCAGAGGGAAAACCCTGGGATCATCAGGAATGCAAAGGTTTGCACTTCCAAGGACTTAAATCCCCCCCGAAGCCCCAGGGAAATGATTAATATTTGATTCTTACGCTGCGTGGGGTGTTTTGGAGGTTAGAAAAACAGGGAATATTTAATGGAAACACTGAGCGGAGCCAAGGGCACAGCGAGGAGCATCATAAACATCTGCTCCAAAACATAAATGTTTGGAAAAGCTGCACTGGGAGCAGCACTTGGGCCCCTCCCGGGACTGAGGAGCTGGAACTCAGCAGAGGAGGGAAAACAGAGGTAGAAAAAGGCAAAATAAAGGTGGAAAAAGGCACCACTTGGGTCAAACCTTGTTTCCTTATCCCTTTATATATCCTAAAGGATACCTGAGGAATTCTTTCCCAGTATCCCACCTAACCCTCCCCTCTGGCAGTGGGAAGCCCCTCACACCCTCCCAGATCCACAGCAAATGACAGAATTCCAGGCTGTGCTCCCACTTCCAGTTATTTACCCCAGGGATTTGTCTCCCTTGCTCACCTGAATTTATGTAAATATATTTATTTATACCTCTAAATAACTCCCTTTTCCCTCAAAACCCACCCCAACACCACTCTGCTGAGACCCACCAACCTCACACTAAATAACAACCAAAGGAAGGGGGGATTTTCTGGGAAAAATCTTGCAGAATTTGGGGAAAAACAAAGAGCAGGAGGACGAGTGGCAGCAGTTCCCTCCAGGATCTGCCCCAGCCCCCCCGGGCCCTGTTCCTGCCTCTCCAAGGTCACAATCCCCCTCCTGCGCCGGTTGCTGTGGAAATCAGCGTGTCCCAAACAGCAGATTAAACCCTGGAGTTGCTGGGAACAGCAGGAATCGTGTTTTCATAGGGATTTCTGCCTCAGGAGCCAAGGAAATTAAGGGGGGATTAGAGGAGCACAAGCAGATTCCTGAAACTCGGAGCTTTCCCAGAGGAATCGGCGGCTCCCGAGGGTTTCCAGGGAGCACAAACACGGGGAGAGGGGGGCAAAGGACATCAGGGAATCATGGAATGGATCCAGAGGGACATGAAAGCTCATCCCACCCACCCCCTGCCAGGGCCAGGGACACCTCCCACCATCCCAGGGGGCTCCAGCCCGGCCTGGGACACTCCCAGGAATGGGAAATGCAAAACCAACCCACAAAAATTCCCATGGAATCCCCTCCTGGGGGGATGCAGCAGCAGGAATCTCACCTCCATCTGGGATATCTCAGATGTGATTTTCACCACCTTCTTTTCCGTGATCCTGGGGGTGTTGGGAAAGAGAGAAACCAGTGAGAGCAGCTCCTGTGGATTCCAGAGACACGTCCTGGTGGGAAAGGGGTCGGGAATCTCCTCCTGGCCACACATTCCCAACACAACCAAGGGGCTGTGTGGAAATGGGAGCCACGAGCCAGGTTTGTGGATCTTCCTCAAATCTGGAGCCCAGCATTGATGCCAAAGGGAAGGATGAGGCCTGGGGAACTTCTAAGATTTTGGGAACATCTGGGGCAGGAAACATCACCCAGCAAAGGAACAGCCCTTCCAGCATCCCTGAATTCCCTTGGGAAATGAGCTGGGATCACAGCAGGAGCAGCCACACTCTCATTCCCTGCAGGACTGGGGGGATCATGAACTGCTGAAGGCAGGACAAACCACTCCGTGGGGACCCCAAAACCAGAGGGATTGGCACTGGAACTGAAAAAAGGATGGATGGGGCACTGGAACTGCAGGAATAACCCCTGGCCCAGCTCAAGGCTCCTCCAGGTCCTGTGGGAAGCCCAAAGCCTCGAATCCCTGGGGAGTTTTATTCCTTTATGGCCCTGGAACACAAAGGGTTGTTGTGTTCTAGTTCATGGGGCAGCCCCAGGCACATTCCCTGCTCCCTGGGCACATTCCCTGCTCCCTGGGCCATTCCCAACCATCCTCCCCTTTCAAATATAACAGAAGGGGTAGATTCTGGGGCTTGTGCTCCCAAAACACAGCTGGGCCTTGAGGGGGGAAACAAAGGAGGAAGAGCCAAAGTTGGGAAGCTCCCAGGAGGGAAGGAGCAGCTCCTCCTCCCCCAAACAGCTCCCATAAAACAGTGGGAACGCCAGGCTCGTTAAGGAAAACGAGCGGCTTTTGTTCCCAATCCCGGCACAGGTTCCCCATTTTATGCCCTGAAAGGTCCTAATGGTTTAATGGCACTTCCCCAGGAAGCAATTCTGCCCCGGAGCCGGGCTGGGAACGCGCCGGGATGGGATGGGAGCAGGGCTTGGATGGAGCTGGAGCGGCCCAGGGACGCCCCCTCCTGCCCAGGAGCTCCCGAGGAGCCTCCCAGGGATCCCGGGTTGGGAAAGAGCTGAAAACTCCTCTCATTCCATGGGCAGCAACACTTCCCACCTGCCCTGGCAGCTCCAAGTCCCGACCAACCTGGCCTGGGACAATTCCAGGGATGGGGCAGCCACAGCTTCTCTGGGAAATCCGTTCCAGGGCCTCCTCACCCTCACAGGGAGGAATTTCATCACAATATCCCACTGAATTCTCCCCTTTCCCAGTGGGAAGCCACTCCCCCTTCTCCTGGCTCTCCATTGAAACCTGAGGGATCTCAAATCCAAGGATCCAGACTTGAGGAATCTCTCAACCCTAAGGAATCTACACCCAAAGGATCAAAACCCACAGAATCTTAACCGGGGGAATCTCCCACCCCCAGGAATGTCCAACCCAAACCCCTCCATTTCCCACCCCAGGTGACCCCACCAGGACCCCCAGTCCTGCTCCAACACGTGGGAATCCCGTGGCCCCTCGTGCTCCCACATTTCCCAGGCGGATCCCAATCCCAATATTTACACGTCAGGGGACTTCACCGGAGCCTCTTCCACCTTCACGGGTGGCTCCGCCGGCTTCGGCTCTTCCTCCTGGGAACCAACGGGGAGAATCCATAAAAAACCTCCCGGCCACCTTTCCTGGGTGATTCCCAAGGCACAAACCCCCGATTCAGCCCAAACATTCCCAGGAATTCGCGTGTTCTGTGTCCCGGGGAGGGGTTGGAAACTCTCCCTGTGCTTTTCCAAAGCCCCATAATCCCTTCCCAGAAGGTCTGGGCTGCACAAGGGGTTGGGAATGACCTGAGGGTGACATTCCCAGCCCAGAATGGAGTGGGAATGGCCAGGAGTGGCTCCAGCAGCACCCGTTCTCCTTCTCACCAAATATTTAATGGGAAAACAGGGAAAAATCCTCCTTATCCTGCACCTGCTGAGCAGGAAGGAGCCTGACAGTGGGAAGAGTCACTTCCTGAGGGTGTTTTAGCACAAAGTGCTTTTCCAGGCTGGATTTCCTGGCCCTGGCAGGAACAGGGCTCAATCCCACGGGATCCACGGGCACCAACTGGGAGACTTTTCCTTGAATATCCTTAAACCCGCCAGGTGTGAATCCGGCTGGACATGGAGGGAGCGACCAGGCTCCAAGGGATCCCAAAAACTGGGATCACACCAGTGACAGGATCCCCCATCCCACCCTCTGGACAGTCCCAGTTGTCTCTCAGCACCAAAACCGTCTGTTTTAGGACCAAAATGGACAACAAAAGTGGTTTAAACTCCACCCAGCCCCGGGTGTTGTGTTATTCCCGTTCAGCAAACCAGGATCCCCCCGGGATCATCCCAAAAAACAACCCACCTCTATCTCCTCTGCCAGCACATCCTCCTCGTTGGCTTCTTCTTCAGCTGGAGGACAAAACAACGCAGCCATTGGAGCAGCAAAACACCCCAGGGAACCTCTGGATTCCCAGAGAACACAGGAATCCGGGCGGGAATTCCGAGGGGTTCGGGAAGGGCCCCCAGCACCCACCGTGCTCCTCCAGGTAGGCCTGGAGCCGGTTGATGAGGTCCTGCTTGTTGCCTTTGGCCTCCAGCCCCCTGGCCAAGCACTCCTGCTTCAGCTCTGCCAGCTGCGGGGGGAAAAACAGCGATTAAACACAGGGATCAAAGCGGGGCTGAGGGATGGAAAGGAACGTTCCAGGGGAACCTCCCTGCGACCCTCCCGGGGAATCTCTTTGGGATCGTCCTGGGGGAACCAACCAAGGGAACCCCCCGGGACCCTCCTGGGGGACCCTCCCGGGGAAAACCACCGGGGAACCATCGCTGGGCCCCTCCTGGAGGGACCTCCCAGGAGAATCAACCGGGGGAACTTCTTGGGGACCCTCCTGAGGAACCCACTGGGGGAACCTCCCCAGGACCCCCTTGGGGAACCAGCCGGGGAACCTTCCCCAGGGGCCGTCCCCGGGACCCCCATCCCCGGGACCCCCATCCCGGGGTCTCTCCCACGCGGCTGCGCTCCCACGCGGGGCCTCGGGGAGCCCCGACCTCCAGGGTTCCGGCCCGCGGTGGGGTCCAATCCACGAGGGAAGGGGTCTGTCCGCCCTCCGCGGCGGCGGGTGCCCAAAGCGGTTCCCTCCCTCAAACCGCCCCCGCTCGCGGGTCCCCGCGGCACCTTCAGTTTGTGCAGCTCAACCGGCTCCGCCGCCATCTTGTCACCGCCGCGCCGGCCCCGCCCCCGCCGCCGCCCGGCCAATCAGCGCCGAGCGCGCCCGACGGAACAGGAAAAAGCGCCGCCCGCCATTGGCCGGTTCCGCCCGGCACCGCCCTCGTGGTATTGGTCGGCGGAGTTGAGTGACGTGGAGACGGACCAATGGGAGCGCGGCAGTGCGGTGAGCAGGGTATTATTAATTATTCGTTATTAATTTATTTGTTAATTATGAGTTTATTAATTAAACCCCCCGGCCGCGAGGTCATTGGTCATCGACATCCCAGGCCCTCACACCCCCTCCTTTCCCCCAGTTGCCGTATCTGCCAGCCCAGCACCTAAAACGACACTTAAATTGCCTCCTGGGTTATTTGGGGTCGTGTGAGCCCCCAAAGCAGCCCCTGGTTCCTCGGGGGCTGACTGAGCCCCCAAAGCAGCCCCCAACTCTGCTTGGTTTCCCCCCCAACCTGCAGCTCCTTTGGCCACATCCCCACCCCACCCCCCTTTTTAAAACAAACCCCTCACGTTAAAAACCACTCACTTTCTTTTCTAAAAAAAAAAAAAAAGAAAAATAGATTTTTTATTCAAAGAAGCCCTTTGGGGGGGCCTGGGGCCCCTCAGCGCGGGAGCGGCCGCCGCACCTTCTTCCTCCTCTTGTGCTTCGTGTCCCCCCTGGGGGCAACCCCCTCTGGCCTGGGGGGACCCCCAGGCGGGGCCGTGGCCCCCGGAGGGGTGGGGGGCGACGGGAAGGGCCCCCCAGGGGCCGCCGGGGCCTGAAAGATGCGGGTGAGGAAATCCTGGAGCTCCGAGGGGGTGGGGGGGCTGCCCTTGGGGGTGGTCCTGGAGGGGGAACAGAGGGAGGTTTGGGGGGTCTGGGGGTCCCTGTGCAGGTCAAACCGCCTGAGAGAGAGGGTGTGATGGCACCACGAGACCCCCGGGGCATTGTGTCACCCCCCAGGTCACGGTGTCACCCCCCAGGTGCCCCCCCCAGCACTGACCGCTGCCTCCCGGGCGGGGGGGCCGCCCTGGCGCCGAAGGACAGGTGGTAGGGGACACGGTGGGTGTCCGGGGAGATGCCCACACGCTGGCACCCGGCCCACTCTGGGGGGACAGAGACAGAGACCACCCGTCAGGGGGCACCCGGGGGGGCCACAGAGGGTGGGACCCCTGGGGCTGGGGGCTGCAGAACCCTCCAAGTCTGGGGGCTCTGTCACCCCCCCAGTCTGGGGCCAGGAGCAGCCCCCCGTGGGTGTGGGGTCCCCCCGTGGGTGTGGGGTGCCCGCCCCCACCGGTGATGTCGTAGACCCGGCCGTCCATGCGGGCCATGTAGGTGATCCTGAGCCCCAGCAGGTGGGACTCTGCCCACAGGTCCCCCTCCTCGGCCGGGTGCAGCCCCCCGCACTCAGCGCAGTACCGGGCACGCTGGGGGTCCCTGTCCAGCTCGAACCGCCTGCGGGGGGGGTGGCACCGTGAGACCCCTGAAACACCACATCCCCCCGGCGCTGGCCCTGCTCCCCCCCCCCCCCTGAGCCCCCCAGGACATGATGTCCCCCCAGCACTGCCCCTGCTCTCCCCCTGAACCCTCTGGGGTACAATATCCACCCCCAGGGACACAGCATCCCCCGGTGCTGACCCCAAACCCCCCCGCCCCACCTGTGGCGGCCCCCGCAGCGGCTGCAGGCCATGGCGTTCATGGCCTCCCTCAGGTCCTCCTGCAGCCGGCTCAGGAAGGCTCCCACCGACCGCGCCAGCTCGCTCTGTGCCAGCCTCTTCCTGCGGGGAAACGCGGGCGGTCAGAGCCCTCCCCGGGGGTCCCAGAGCCCCCCCCAGGGCCCCCCCGACTCACGTCTCGTAGTCCCGGCGCCGCTCGGGGCTGCTCACCCGGTCCCAGCCCGCCCGCAGCACCTTGAAGGCCTCCTCTGCCCGCGGGTGGGGGCTCTTGTCGGGGTGCACCTGGGCGGGGAGCGACTGTCAGGGGCCCGCCGGGGTGGTGGGGGTCCCCGGGCCCCCCCGGCTCACACCCACCAGCACGGCCAGGCGCCGATAGGCCTTTCTGAGCTCGGCGTCGGCCGCCGAGGGCTCCACCCCCAGCACCTGGAAGGGGTTCAGCTCCTCCTCGGGCACCTCGGCCAGGGCCAGCAGCCGCCCCAGCTCCTCCTCCCCCGCCGCGGGGACCCCCGGGGGGCTCCTCCGGCCCCGCAGCCACTGCCGGGGGTCCCCCAGGAGCTCCCGAGCCCGGTGGGCTCCGGCGGCGAGGCCGCGCCAGCAGAGCCGGAGCCCCCCGAGGAGGAGGAGGAAGAGGAGGAGCAGCAGCGCCAGGAGCGCCCCGAGCAGCCTCAGGCACAGCCCGGCCCCCGCCCGGGCCGCCCGCAGCGACCCCCGGCCCCAGCCCCGCAGCCCCCCGCCCTCCTCCTCCTCTTCCTCCTCCTCGTTCTCCCGCAGGGCCCCGCGCTGCCTCGGCCGCCTCCGGGCCCTCCGCGCCCTCCCCTCGCCGTCGGGGGGTCCCCGGTGGCGGCAGCCGAGCCCGCAGGCCCCGGCCCGGGGCTCCCCCGCGGGGGTCGGGGCGGGGGCCGGGGGTCCCCGGCAGCCGCAGGGGGTCCCGGGGTCGCCGCCGCCCCCTCCGTCCTCCTCGTCGTCCCCCAGGCCGGGGGCGGTCCCGGCGCGGCCGCAGGTCCCGTTCCAGGCGGCGCTGGAGGGGCCGGAGCCTCCTTCGGCCGCGTCCCGGGGCCGGGGCTGCTCCATCCCGGGGTTAAGTCACGGCCATCCCGGTCCTGCCGGGGCTGGGGGGAGAGAGAGGGGTCAGCGAGGGGCAGAGACCCCCGAAATGGGCCCGGGACCCCCCGAATGGCCCCCGGGGACCCCCCGCAGGACCCCGGAGACCCCGACCCACCCCGGGACCCCTCGGATGGGCCCCGAGAACCCCCGAAAAGGGCTCCGGGGAACCCCCCGAACGGCCCTGGGACCCCCGGTGGGGCCTGTAAGGAACCCGCAAACGGACCGGGGGGGGAGTTTGGGGTATTTTGGACTCACCGCGCCGGTACCGGCGGTGGGGGGGGGTCGCCGCCGCCGCCCCCCCCCGGGTCCCCTCACGGCCGCACTTCCGCTTTCCGCCCGCCGCCGCGCCGCCACGCCCACTTCCGGGGGAGGGGCCTCACGCGAGGGCTTCGCTCCGCCTATCCTTAAATGGCGAAGGCCACGCCCCCTAAAGAGGTGCGGCCAATCATTAACCGTGTGACCACGCCCCTTCCGCGGGTATGGACACGCCCCTTAGTTGGGTGTGGTCGCACGTCCTTAAACGGGCATCGCCACGCCCCGTACCTATGGCCCCGCCTTTTAAAGGGGCATCTTCGATCTTAAAAGGGCAATGCTGCCCGGTATCCGCGGTGGGCCCCGCGCGTCCCGCACCGCCGCCCCCGCCGGGGCCCCCCCGTGCGACCCCCTCCCTTTGTCTTCCCCGAGATTGACCCCACGCGGGATCGGGTCCTTTCCTACGCTCACCCCCCCGACTGCCGCCCCCGCCCCCGCCAGACCCCGCGCGGGACCCCGCGACGGTCCCTCACCGCCCCCGGTCCCGCCCCTGCCGCATCTCGGCCCCGCCGCGAGCCCCGCGACGGCAGCGACGGTGAGTCCCGGGCGGGGGGACCGAGCGGAGATGGGACCCCCGAGGGGGGACCCCCTCCCAGGAGTCGGTGGAACCACTGGGAGCACTGGGAGAGCTCTGGGATGGGGCTGGAGGGGCGGGGGGAGCGAGTGGGGATGGGAACCCGGCCGGGGACTCCCCTGGGCAACCCCCGCCCCTCCTGCCCCGTCCCACAGCGCTCCCAGTGCCCCTTCCCAGTGACCCCAGCGCTCCCACCGCTCCCAGTGCCCCCTCCCAGTGCCCCCACCGCTCCCAGTGCCCCCTCCCAGCACTCCCGGTACTCCCACAGACCCCTCCCATCGCTCCCAGTTCCCCCAGTTTGCCATTGTCCAATACCCACTCCCAGTGCCCCCAGCGCCTCCAGTTCCCCCTCCCAGCGCCCCCAGCCCCGTCCCTTCCAGATGTGCCGCCCCCCCCCCGCGGCGCCGCTGCCAGATGTGGGTGCGGGGAGGGGGGACACGGGGGGGGTCGGAGGAGGGGGTCGCGAGGAGGGGTCGCTCACCCCCCCCTGCCCCCGCAGAGCCCGGGGGGCGATGGACCCCGGCGCCCCCCCCGCGGAGCCCCGCTGTGCCCTCGGGCCGCGGGGACCCCTCGAGCCCATCCCGGCCGCGCTCTGCGCCCTCGGGGCGCTCCTGGGCCTCGGCTGCGGCTGCTTCGGTGAGAGGGGCACGGGGGGGACCCCCGGCTGGGGGGCTGAGGGGCTCCTGGGGCGGGCACTGAGGGAACCCCGAGGGGGGCACGGCTGGGGGGGCTCGGGGAGACCCCTGGGACACTGTCGGGAGGCTGGGGGGGTCCTGAGGGCACACCGGGGGGGACCCCGAGGGGGGCAGGGCTGGGGGCATGGTGGGGGGGCTGGGGAGCACGGGGGGACCCCCGAGAGGGGCCCCAGGAACCCTGAGTGCATGGCTGGGGGGGCTGGGGGGGCCCTGGGGAGGCAGGGGGCACGTCTGGGGGGCAGAAGAGATGGCACGGGGACCACTGGGGGACAACTGGTGCTCCTGGGCAGAGGGGATGGCACAGGGGACACCGGGGGGCACAGGGGACACCGGGACCCCCAGGGACTGCCCAGTGCCCCCCAGCACCGCCCCCACTGACCCCCCCTGCCCCCCAAGGCTACCGCTGCTTCAGGGCCGTCATGTTCCTCTCGGGGCTGTTCTTCGGCTCCGCCGTCATCTTCCTCCTGTGCCACCGGGAGCGCGTCCTGGGGTCCCCGCTGAGCCTGGAGGCGAGCGCGGGCATCGCGCTGGGCATCGGGCTGCTCTGCGGGCTCCTCACGGCGCTGCTGCGCAGCGTGGGGCTCTTCACCTCGGGGCTGCTGCTGGGGCTGCTGGTGGCGGCGGCCGCGCTGGCCGCGCTGGCCCCGGCGGAGCCCCCGGGCAGCCCCTGGGTGGGCGCGGGGGTCGCGCTGGGGCTGGCGCTGCTCGGGGCTCTGTCGGCGCTGCGCTGGCCCCGCGCCCTCACCGTGCTGGGCACGGGCGTGGGGGGCGCGGCCGCCCTGGTGGTCTGCGCCGATTATTTCGCCGAGGGCGCGGCGCTGGTGGGGTTCGCGCTGGCCCGGCTGCGGGGGGCGCCGGGGGGGCCGCTCTGCTGGCCCGGGTGGGCGCTGCTCGGAGCGTGGCCCGCGCTCAGCGTCACCGCGGTGCTGCTGCAGTGGAAGGTGACGGCCGGAGGGGCAGCGAGGGGACACGGTGAGGGACCCCCGGGGGCAGGGGGGGGACGGGGGAAGGGTGGGATGGGAAAGGGAGGGGCTGTGGATGCTGGTGGGGATGAAGGTGAGGAGGAGGGTGGGGTGGCGATGGGGACAGGGAGGAGGAAAAGGGTGGGACTGGGAAAGGACTGGGATGAGGCTCTGGATGCTGCTGGTGGTGGGAAGGGTGAAGGTGAGGGTGAGGAGGGCGGGGAGGGGGTGGTAAATCGGGGGTAAATGGGGGGTGTCCCCAGGTCAGGGGGTGTCCCGGGGGTCCCCGGGTCGGGGTCGGGGGTGTCCCGGGATGGGGGGCACAGGGCTCAGGACTCGCCCCCTCCCCACAGTCCTCAGCCGGCGGCAGAAGCGCCTCCGGCACAAGGAGCCCAAAGCCCCCCCCGGGGGTCCCCCTCGCCGCCAGCCCCCCCCAGCCCAGCGCTGCACGGACACCCCGAGCCCCGGGGACCCCCGAGATCCCCCGAGCACCACCCGGAGCCTGCGGGACCGGCAGCCGGACAGCGGAACCCCGCCGGGACCCCCCGACGCCGCCAGCCCGCCCCGACACCGCCTCTGAGCCCCTCAGACGTGCCTTGGGGACCCCCCCAACCGCGGTGCCTGCGCCTTTAAATAAGCAAATGAGGTTCCTCGTGCCCCGCCCACCGGGGGGCGTGGCCTGTGGGGACGGGGCTTCAGGGCACATGGGTGGGTGGGACCCCCGAGGGCTGAGGGGGGGGAGCCCTTTGCACCCACCCCACCCCTCCAGCCCCCGGGGACCCCCTTGAAAACAAAGCCCCACATTTATTTTTGTAGGACCTACCCAAATACTGTGA